>NC_079873.1:493583-793583 GCF_023065955.2 Ursus arctos | reverse complement strand
GGACAAAAGTGAAGCCAGCCGTAGGGTGCGGAATGTGTGACTTCTGCATGGGACCCGGGAAACATGTTTGGGGTTTCTTTTGAAAAGCCCCAAGCACACACCTCTCCGTGGAATGCAGGAAGGCAGGGTCGGGTGACCCCCGGAGCCAGAGGAGGGGGAGGGGCGGCCTGACTTCCTGCCTGGGGGGGACAGAGGGGACCTAGGATCCAATACCAAATAAGCTGATTTCACTCAAAGGCACAGGGAACAGGTGTACCAAGACTATGCCGAATCATGCCCCAAATAAAGAAAGGTAAGTCTGCCCGTAACAAAATGATTCGATAGCATTAAAAAGATATATATGGGACAGTTATGTTAAAACTATGCCAAACTGTCCCCCAAATAAAAAAAAGAGAATACTGCCAATAACAAAATGATTGGATAACCTTAAAAAAATATATACATATGATATATATGACAATTATGCTAAAACTTTGCCAAATCATCCCCTAATTTAAAAAAAAAAGACAATTCTGCCAAAACCAAAATGATCGGATAACATTAATATATATATATATATGATATATATGACAATTATGCTAAAACTTTGCCAAATCATCCCCTAATTAAAAAAAAAAAAAGACAATTCTGCCAAAACCAAAATGATCGGGTAACATTAAAAAAAAAATATATATATATATATGTATATATGGGACAGGTGCAAAAACTATGCCAAATTGTCCCCCAAATAAAAAAAAGGTAATTATATCAATAGCAAAATGATCAGATAGCATTTTAAAAAAAGTATATATATAGGACAATTGTGCTCAAACTTTGCCAATTTGCTCCCCAAATTTAAAAAAAAAACAAATTCTGCCAATAACAAAATGATCGGATAATATTAAAACATATACATGGCACAAGATAACGTTAAAAATATAGATATGGGACAGGTGTGCTGAAACTATGCAAAATTATCCCCCACCCCAAAAAAGATAATTCTGCGAATCACAAAATGATCTGATAGCATTAAAAAAATACATATGGTCCAGTTACGCTAAAACCCCACTGAATCATTCCCCCTGATAAAAAAAGAATTCTGCCAATAACAGCACAGAGAACATTCAAAATGTATAAATGTATATAAAACTATATTTATATGGGACAGACGTGCTACAACTAAGCCCCATCATCCCCCAGATAAAAAGAGAGTTCTGCCAATAACCAAATGCTCGGATAACGATAAAATATATATATTTATGACAGATGTGCTAAAATTATGTGGAATCATCCCGCACAGAAGGAAACATATTTCTTTCTGCCAGGGACAAAATGATGGGGTAACGTTAAAAACAGAAACCCCACAGAGGATTCTCTGGTAAGATTCTCACCTTAAGAGCGAGAACTACTTTAGAAAGACAACAGACATCAAGAGTGGTTTGGGGCAAATTCATGCAAGAACTGGAGTTTTCCCCCCACTTCCCTGTGATGCCTGGAAAAACTCCTACCAGGCAGGACTCGGGATCTGATTTCCCTTAGATTTCGGATCTGTTACATTCTCGGGTAAGAAAATGTCCCTTCCCTTCTGCAAGGCGGTGTCCCCACTCTGCCCTACGGGTTTCTGCAAATGGGGTGGCCCAGCCTCCGAGCCCGCCCGAGACTTACAATCCCCCGGGGAGACCCGCCCCCCAAATCAGGGTGGGGTGGGACGCAGGGGTGCAGGGCAGCGGCGTTTTCTCCAAAGGCCACGTGTTTCCTTGTCACCCCTGCGCCCCCTCCTGTCAAAATGTGCACAACGCAGGCAACTGGCCCTGACTCTCAGGGCTCTGGGGCCCCAGTCCAGACTGTGTCCCCCTGCATTTCCCTAATCCCGAGTTTGTCCTTTACACTTTGCTTTCCTGGCTTGTCAAATACCCCAGAAAAGTCAGTAGGATTTCTCAGTAGGATTTCTGACTGGCGTCGGATGGGTCTTTAAAACACTTAACATCTTCATTCACCTGCCCGGCCCACATGGCGTCTATGACATGATGCTAGGTCAGGGTTTTGAACTTTTCCCCCTTAGAAGGTCCTTCCCATCTTCCCTTGGAAGTTGTTTCTTAGGTTCTTAATTTTACCCTATCCTAAATGGGATCTCTTCTGTAACATTTTATTTTTCCTTGTTTCTTGTTTCTTTTTTCTTTTTTTTTGCAAGTGCCTAGAATAATCGATATTTTGTATATCGATTCTATACTCGGATCTTGCCTGATACACTCCCTCGGTCGTCAATGGATCTTCAGATTATTTCGGGATTTTCTAGATAAGTGATTACTGATCGGCTCGTCACTATTATTTTCCTGCTTCTAGTCTACTGCTCCCAACTTTCTAGTTCTTGCCCCGTGTACGTTTCTGATATGGCCAACTTCTTCCTTCTATTTTTTGTTTGTTTTTTGTCTCCAGGGACCTCAGCAGAGTTTGTCAATTTTGCCAGTTTCCTGGAAGAATCAAACTTTAGTGGCCTTTTTTGTCTTTGTTCTTTCCCGAAACCCACAGCTTTTGAAAGGTAACCGTTCTTGTCCCTTAATTAAGACGCAGTTTAAAAAATTGTGTTTTCTATTGTGATTTCTTTATCTTCCGAATTTAAATGTGTGTTTTCAGATGTCCACACATATTGGAATTTCTGGTTTCCTGTTTCTTAGTGATTTCTGGTATCATTTGACTGCTTTCGGAGAAGATCCTGGGTTGTAGACCTTTTAGGTTTCTTGAGATTCACTGGATGGGTCCGTCTATGGTTATACGGCAGGAAAGACTTTTTTTCAGTCCTACTTGATTCCACAAGTGGGTCTGTGCAATCAACAGATAGGGGCAGATTTATAGGATGGAAAGTGAACAGATGTATGTGTGGTCACGATGACAACACAGGGGAAAATGGGATTGCTAAAAAAGCAGAGAGATTTGAGAATTTCGACAGCCTCTTCGCAGGGGAAGGGGAAGGCGTGTGGGCATTCTGGGGGAGAACAGGAGGTTTTAGGGATGATGACTTGTCTCCTTGGAAGAACGTATGGGAAGTGTGATGGTGTGTGACAGAGTCTGTCTGGCTGTGGGGTCCATGTCCGTGTCCACTGCTATGACCAGAGTCTATCTTTGTGGGTGATGATGTCCCTCGAGGGCATTGGTGACAATCGGCTCCCTTTTGGGGGAACAGGAGGCAGGCAACTTCAAAGAGAAAGTCTGTCCTGCACCTGCTGGTTTTCAAGTGCCCATAGCTTGAAATAATCAATACGCCAAAGACGCACATTCTGGGGCCAGGGACACGTCCCCACATTCCTTCATGGTCCAGCGTGGCAGTCTTTTGTGTCCCCCAAGGAGAATGTGAACCCTTGAATCCTTGGCGGTACTGAAGCAATCAGTAGGTAAAAGGTCCCCGTTTTCAGCCCCGAGGGTCTTCCCCTGGATGGAGCTGTGTCAGCCCCCCCGGGGTGGGCAGATGCAGGCGGGTTCAGCGGGTTAGGGAGCTGAGTGCAAACAACCACAGGGAAAACCCCCATGAGGGTAAACGCACCCTTCCCACCTTCTTCTCTGAAGACCGACAGCCCGGATGCAACCCTGGGAAGACCTGGTTTCAGGTCAGGGCAAGTTCCTGGGGTCTCTCATGGATGTCGAGGTAGGAAGGGTGTTTCTGATTTCTGATGCCCCTGGGGAACCAGCAAGAGTGGAGGGTCCCCATGCACAGACCCTTGGGCTTAGATCAGGGATGACGCTATTCTGCAGGACACCCTTCTCATTTTAAAATGTCATAGTGGGGATGCCTCGTTGGCTCAGTCTGGAGAGCATCCGACTCCTGATCTTGGGGTCACGAGGCCGAGGCCCATGTTGCACATACACATTACTTAAATAAATAAAACCTAAAAAAAAATTAAAGGATCATTGTGGACCATCTCCCAGCCCAGCCCCATATCATTGGAAGTGATTTGGGATTATTGAAAAAGTCAACTTTGGGGGAATCCCCAGTCGACAGTCAGAGACAAGTTCTGAAAAATGAAGCAGGTGGTGAGCTTAAAAAAATACCTTTTATTTTGAGATAATGTCTAACTTTCAGAAACGTTGCAAGAATAATATAAGAGGTCACACACATTACTCAGATTAACCAACAAGTGTGTATTTTGTCATATTAATGTGTGTAAGTGTGTGTATAATGCCTTTCAGCCCCCAAAGGGGGGAATCACTGAGAAGCAAAAATATTTCACCCTTTTTAAGTATATGCCACAATTCTGTATATATTATATAAACATATACTATACACAGTGGGGGGGGATTAGGAAAAATGTCAAAAAAGCACGCTTAAGGAGGGATAATAAAAAAAAACAGGTTTGTTTACAGAAAGCAGAAAATAGTTGCAAACCGTATATCTGATCTGGGGTTAGTAGCCAAAGTATATAAAGAACTTCTACAACTGAATACTAAAAATATGAATAAGTCAACTGAGAAATGGGCAGAAGATGTGAATAGACATTTTTTCCAAAGACGACGTACAAATGGCCAACAGACATGTGGAAAAATGCTCCACATCACTGGGCATCAGGGAAACACAAATCAAGACCATCATGAGATACCACCTTGCTGTTAGAATGCTTAAAATTAACAAGTCAGGAAACAACAGGTGTTGGGGAGGATGTGGAGAAAGGGGAACCCTCTTACACTGTTGGTGGGAATGCAAACTGGTGCAGCCACTCTGGAGAACAGTATGGAGGTTCCTCAAAAAGTTGAAAATAAAGATAAGCTATGACCCAGCAATTGCATTACTGGGTATTTAACCCAAAGATACAGATGTAATGAAAAGAAGGGGCACATGCACCCCAATGTTCATAGCAGCATTGTCCACAATAGCCAAACTATGGAAGAAGCCCAGATGTCCATTGACAGATGAATGGATAAGATGTGGTCCATATAGACGATGGAATATTACTCAGCCATCAAAAAGGAGGAAACCTTGCCATTTGCAACACCGTGGATAGAACTAGAGGGTATAATGTTCCGTGAGATAAGTCCAATTCTGCACGAGCTCACTTTTGCTTGGGATCTAAAACGGTCAAACTCACACAAGCAGACAGTGGCCATGTGGTCTCTTGACGCTGGAGATGCAGAAATGCAGAGACGTGGGTCAGGGCCACACGCTTCCAGCGACAGAAGGAACGAGTCCGGGCATGGGGACTGTCGTCGGCAAAGCTGCCTTTGAGGTTGTGAGCCTCAAAGTTGCCAAGATGATGCTAGATCTGAAACCTTCTCAGCACAAAATTTAAAAACGAGACACAGGGGCGCCTGGGTGGCACAGCGGTTAAGCGCCTGCCTTCGGCTCAGGGCGTGATCCCGGCGTTATGGAATCGAGCCCCACATCAGGCTCCTCCGCTGGGAGCCTGCTTCTTCCTCTCCCATTCCCCCTGCTTGTGTTCCCTCTCTCGTGGGCTGTCTCTATCTCTGTCAAATAAATAAATAAAATCTTTAAAAAAAAATAAAATAAAAACGAGACACAGGTAATTATGGGAGGCGATGAATGTGTTGGGCAACCTCCCTGTGGTCCCCATTTTGCACCCTACAAACGTACCAGCTTATCATGTTGTGCATTGCAAACTCACAGTCGCCTGCCGATCGTATCTCAATAAAACGGGAAGGAAAAGGGGGGGGAAAGTTGAGAAAAAGCTGTCAAAGCATTTTTTTTCCTTTCAAGTCTTCGAAGGTAAATGGCACCCATCACCTCTTTTTCCGGCTAACACGTCAGCAGGTGTTCTACTAAGACCAAGGTTTCCCAATGACATCATCAATCAGAATTTCCAAACTGTGAAATTCAACGTGGACAGAATGCCACAGGCCTCCTTGAAATGTTACTCGTGGTCCCGGTGGTCCCGATAATGTTGTTTCTGACATTTCCGCCCCCATGGCTAGCACCCCCTCCGGGATGGCGCGTCCCATCGGCCGGTCCCTTTGTTCTCCTTCATTCTGACAGAACCTTGCATTTCTCTTTGCTTTTCATGACATTGGGATTTTCATGGATTCATTTCAAAAGTCATTCAGTGGCATGGTGCAGGGTGGGGAGGACACGAAACAGGAGATCTACCCTCTTTAGAAATCACGAGGGCACACCGTTGCTCCTCAGACGTCTGCAAGTTACTCTTCTCGTGGAATGGAAACTCCGTTCTCACGAATGAGCATCTCCGCATTTCCTCCTCCACCCAGCTCCTCGCAAACACCACTCCACTGGGATTCTACAAATTTGACTCTTTTATTGTGTTTTCTTTTAGTCATTCTTTAGAGGGAGAGAGAGCATCTCAAGCAGAGGCCAGACTGAGTGCATGAGCCCCACGCAGGACTTGATCTCATGACCATGAGATCACGACCTGAGCCAAAATCAAGAGTCAGATGCTTCACCGACAGAGCCACCCCGGCAACCCCAAGTTTGGCTATCTTAGAAACTGCCTATGAGCACAATCACGTGGGGTTTGCAGAGAAGAAAGACATACAGAGCTCATGACCCTTCATCATCAGGGAAATACACACCAAAACCACAATGAGATCCCACCTCACCCCTATTAATGGGTACAATGTATTTATCTAAAAAAATAGCATGTGATGGCAAGAGGGTGGAGAAGATAAATAAAATAAAATAAAAATAAAATAAAAAAGTAAAATAAAATAAAATAAAATAAAATAAAATAAAATAAAATAAAATAAAATAAATAAAAAATGCAATCACTGTATGACCCAGGGAGCCCACGTCTGGGTATTTATCCAAAAGAAAAATGAAAACCAGAGTCTGCCAGTCATTTTCACCGCCACGTTCACGGCAGCAGGTTTTCACAGCCGTGAAGAGGAGTTGTCACCCAGGTATGCACCGACTGCCGGGTGCAAGGTTCAAAGAGTCCTGGTGCCTGCACACAGCAGAAGACTCTCCAGCTTTCTCCAAGAAGGAGACCCTGCTATCGTCAACCGCGTGCGTGCACCTGGGACCACATGATGGGAAGAGACACAGGCCGGGCTCGGAAGGGCACATCCTCGTACTGACATGTTCCTTAAAAACAATTCAGACCAGTTATTCAGTTAATTTTGGATACTACGCCTTTCAGCTATTGTGATGCTTATTAACGGTTGTAATACTGGACAGCCGTCTGGGGCCTAAAGGGGGGGTTTCCGAATCCGATTCACCCCCATAGTGGAACTGTCCCCTGAAACCTTGCAGACTCAGAAATCTGATTTCACCCCAATTCCCAAAGCTAAGGGATTCCTGATGGCTCAACTCACGTTAGCTCGACTTACACAGACCTGAAGTACACAGCCTCATGGGAATCCATCGGTTCATGCAGACGGATAGCTCATTGTGGTACAGAGGGGCTTTCTCTGTCCTGATGCCGAGGGACAGAGAAACTTGACCGATGGCCAAAGTCATGTGGCGGGTCTGGCATTAAGATTTAGGGATGGATTTGGCCGCCCACCTCAGTGATGGAAGTGGAGTGCTGAGTGCGTGGGCCAAGGCCGAGCGATGGTTTGTGCTCACGTCTCCTGCTCTGGGGCCTTCCCATCAATGCCACGGCCTGTGGTGGTCAGTGTGGGCTGCACGCTCCCATCACGGGGACAGCCTCCCTTGGGCACGAGGTCTGCACTTGCCCAGGAGCGGCCCCAGGTGCCAGTGTTCAGGACCACGGCCAAGATCCACGTTCATTCCCTGTGTCCCCCGGTGCCCACACCACCTTCCTCCAGGCAGGCCATCAGATTTCACTGACTCACTGACACCCGTACTCCCTCATGTCGCCAGGGCAAACTCTCAGGCATCCACACACTCACGCGTCCCTTCAGAGAGAAATGCCAAGGATCTGGGAGCAGGTGGATGTGGCTTCCCAATGTTCCCAGTGGGACCACCCGGATTCTCACTTCTGGGACGCCCCTTTCGCATGGCTGCCCCGCACCAGCATCCCAGGGAGCCCTTCCTCCATGCATGAAAGGAGTGGGGGACCCAGTCACCATGGCCCCAACCCCAGGGTCACCAGGGGAGCAACTTCAAGAAAGCTCAAAGCTTGGCTTTCATTTGTGTCTGGGGCAGATGTTTGGGGAGGAAGAGGGGAAAAAACAATAGCAAAGATGAATAGGGGGCAGGGAGGAAAAAGTACTGCAAGGTTGGATGCAGCCCCTCTGTATTATCTTTCCCTCCATTAATATGGTCAGGTAGGAAAAACTTTTCCTCTACCCTCTTAGATTCTGTCCTTGGTGCATGCAAATCAGATTAATTTTCCCTCTATTACTATTGTCAGGTAGGAAAAAAATTTCCTCTACCCTCTTAGATTCTGTCCTTGGTGCATGCAAATTAAACTGGTAAAAATCAGATTATTTTTCCCTCTATTAATATTGCCAGGTAGGAAAAAAATTTCCTCTACCCTCTTAGGTTCTGTCCCTGGTGCATGCAAATTAAACTGGCAAAAGCCAGATTATTTTTCCCTCTATTAATATTTCTAGGTAGGAAAAACTTTTCCTCTACCCTCTTAGGTTCTGTCCTTGAGGCATGCAAATTAAACTGGCAAAGCCAGATTAGTAAGAGAATAAAACAGATTCAGCTGTACATATATGCACAGGAGTTCACAGAGGAATCTGACTTGAGGAGGCAGTTAGAGTTTTGGGTTTATATACCAGTTTAATATGGGATGAAGAGGGGCAGAGGGCATCTAGGAGAACAAATGACTCCTTAGAAGGGGGAGAGGAAGGGCAAATGGCTACTTGGAAAGATGACTGGGTCCTTTGGACAATAAATAAGAGATATGATACTTGTAGAACAGTGTCGTCTGTGTGTGGTGCTGACCTCTCTCCCAGAAGAGATTACAGCTTCTCCGGGGAGTGGGTTTATGGCACCTGCATTGCTGGGGGAGGCCCTGCTTTCAGAGGGAATTTCAGGTGAGGGAGGTGAGGAATTTCAGACACTCAGATGCTTTTAGCTCAGGATAATTTGTTCACCACAGTAGCTCACTCCGGACCCCTTCACTATCAATACAGGCTTCCCTGTATTGATTAATAACCTATTAGACATTGATTAATAACCGTAGTATCATTATATACATACTAATATCAACTGTTCAATTCTATGTGCAACCCCCAGCTTTTGAAGGAGGCGGTGACAGCTCCTTCTGGAGATTGTCATCCCCATGGACGTGCTTGCCCTCCCCAGGGACAGACGTGTCCCCGTGAAACTGGGCCAGCACGTCGCAGCTCCGGCAGTCTCCACATCTGGGGGATGTCTTCTCTCTCGGTGCGTGGCACAGGGAGAAGGGAGCAGAGAGCATCTGATATCACAACACATGCTCGTTGGTGTTCGGTGAAATTTGAACACGGCCCACATGACACAGCACGTAGGTCAGACCCGTCGTGCCCGCCCCCACCGCTCAGGACCACAGCTGGGCACGTGAGCCTCTATCAGGGGTGGCTGTGCTGGGCGATCCTGGGCCGGGCCCTGCGTCCTCACCTCCTCTAATTTATTCTCCCATTTCCTGACCCCGCTCCCCACCCCCAGCCTTCACCCCTTGGAAGGGACAAGTCGTCTCTCCATCCAGGTCCCAGATATGGGGCTCTGCACCTGCCCTCGTCCTGGACCCCTGACCCCAGGGGGCCTCCGAGAACAGTCATTGTTTTCTTAGCTCTCTGGCCTCCAGGGCGGCCAGCCACATGGGCAGGGCGAGTCTCTTCTGCCCCCAACAGTCGGCCAAGCTTGCTTTCTGCACTGCCAGATTCTTAGCATATCAAGGCGGCTTGCGGTCCCCTGCGTGTACACTCCAGACTCGGAAAAGCTGGCTGGGATGTTCCTGGGAGTCAAGCGGGCTGTGCACCGTCTCTCCCTCCTTGCAAATCCTGGAGCTGTCTTTGCTTTCAGATGTAATAAGTTCCTTCTAGGGCAAGGGGGGGGGGCATCTTCCTGGGTCCTGCGCTCCTGCTTTGTGCATAGGGGCACAGTGACCCCTGTGAAGTAGGTTTGCCCGTGAAAGGACAGACACTTGTGCAATGCACCTGGATCTCCCTGTCCAAGCACGTCCATGCACTCACAAACCCCTCACCTTCCCAGAGGATCAGGAGATCCCTGTGTTCCCACCCCAGAGTATCTCCTCCTCTGACCTCCTGTGAGCAGAATCCCACATCTTTAAACCTGGAAACACATGCTGTGGATAGAAGCAGGCAGGACACCCCAAAGCTCGGGGAAGAAATGTGTCATCCGAGCACACCTCTTCTCCAAGCAGACCTTGGTCCCCTTCATGGCGTCTCATGCAGGTTTCCCGACCACCTGGAGGTGGGATATATGTGCAGGACGTCCCAAAAGAAGCAGTCGAGGTTGAAAATGATTATTTTTGTTTTTTAAGATTTTATTTATTTATGTGACACAGAGAGAGAGACAGCCAGCGAGAGAGGGAACACAAGCAGGGGGAGTGGGAGAGGAAGAAGCAGGCTCCCAGCGGAGGAACCTGATGCAGGACTCGATCCCAGGACCCGGGGATCACGCCCCGAGCCAAAGATAGATGCTTAACGACTGAGCCACCCAGGCGCCCCCGAAATGATTCTTGATGGAGTCAAGAAGCCTCTTTCGTTACTACGTCTGATGCTGGGGATAACGAAGCTGTCAGAGTCGATGTGAAAGCTCCGTCTGTCTGGTTGCTTATCATGCATTTGTAGAAGAGACCCCTTCATGCAAGAGAGGGAAGTCTGAGCCGGCCCCCTTGCACTATTTATCAGGCAAATAAATATATAAAATTAGATAGCTATGTGTGTTTCTCCCTAAGTGCATAGGATGAAATACTTTTAATCATGCTATTTATTTCTACCTCGACGCATGAAATTTAGATGCCTCCTGTTCTGGTCTTCATTTTCTCCCTCACTGCATAGAAGGAGATGTGTTTAATTTTAGCATTTATTCCTACCTCCATGCATAGGATTCGATACATTTTTATTCTCCCATTTGTTTCCGCCGCTGGTAAGGTTGGATACTTTTTATCCTGCTGTTCATGTGTCCGTAATGCATGCGGTTAGATACATTCTATCCTACTATTTCCACAGTCACGTAGTTGGACCCGGAAAATGTCCTTTGCAAGGTCAGAGGCAGGTAATTTCTGCAGAGAGTCACAGCACGGGGCAGTAAGTATGGCAGATGGAAATTTGGCTTGCTGGGCCTGGATGTGGACAGAAGGCACGGAGGAAGGTGCTCAGACTTTCCGGGGCTGAGCTCCAACTGCATGGTAAGAACCAGATCTGCGTCTCCATTCCCCTCTGCACACAGAGTCAATGATTCCCTCCCTCCCCCTCATCGTCTCCGCAGAGCAGTTACTTTCCTCTGCACATCAGCCTGCATCCCAAAGAAATGCATTTGCCTCCAGGAAAGGGGCCTCCAGCAGACAAAACAGGTCCCCCGAATAGAAAAAAATAATCTTCTAATAGCACAGACTGATTTTTATTAATGATGTATTTTGCTAGCAATCATAAGTATCGCTCCAGCTTGCCTCTCTCCCTTTCAAATCCGGCTTTCTTTGAAAAAAAGCACCCTTTTCTGGAAAATGGCCAGCAAAGAAATTTCACTCATCCAGGCGTCCCCCATCATTCTGCAACCAGCCTCCCTAAGCCAAACTCTCGCTGCCATCCATAATATGGCCCCATGGGCCCTGAGGAACGTCCCTCTGCAAGATGTGGATCCCGTGTAAGCAGGAAGGAGAGAAGGAAGGCGCCCTCTCATCGCGAACCCCGAGGGAGCAAGCTTTTCTTTTTTCAGGTACCCAAATCTGGAAACATTTGCATGGCCACCTGCTTGCCTTTGGAGGGGCAACCCGGGGCGGGCGGGGGGGGGGGAGGTAGGAGGACAGGCGGTTGCATCCAGCCCGAGATCATCCCACGTCTGGCTGCGGAAAGCCTCTACTCGACCTCTGTTTGCAACGTTTCCAAAAGTTAGCATTTGCAACAGGGCAGTGCACACAGGATACAATGTACCTCCACGTTTGCAACATTTCCAAAAGTTAGCAATTGCAACAGGACGGTGCTCACAGAATACAACATACCTAGGGTTCCCAACTTCCTGCAGGATCTCAGAAACTTCTTCAGAAGAGCCTCTATGCACACTTCCCAGCTGGGCAAGTGCAGGTCTTGGAAAACACCCACCTGCAGACGAGAAAACCCGAAACGTTGGAATGAGCATTTTAACACCGGTCTGGGCCATAGCTCGAGGCATAAGACGTCCCCGAGCCAGATGCTGGCGTGCACTTTATAGGTAGAAGCCTCTGTTCACCTCCTTCCTGGAAAGGGGAGGGATGCCCACAAGGGGTTCGGTTTGTGCCGAGATCCCGTCAGTCCTGTTACATGACACACACATATAAATGCATCTCACCCGGGGTGTGCTTTACCCCACGTCCATCTGAGCAGCTGGGGTGCCTGCCTGTTCCATGCAAGGTGTTAAGGCTGCAGGTAAATCTCGCCAGATCTATGACGCCTGAGACGGGGGCCAGCCTTATAACCACCCTGCGATGGGGTGGAAAGTCCACATCGCCTTCTTGCAAACGGGGACGCTGGCAGGCACGTACACACCTTCTCTCCTGGCAGACAAGGACGAGACTTAGGAAAGTTTCATTCACCATCGCCAGACCTGGGTATCCTGGAAGGCTGGCCGGATGGAGAAATAGGAGCCCTTTCCCGTTGACCTGGGGCAGAAACGCTGCACCGTGAACACCTACGAGACACGCAAACCCTCCACGGCACTTTGCAGGAAGTGCAGACAAAGAGGGAGTGTGCGGGAACATGTAGCCTGTGGGGGGTTCTTGGCACGGGTATGCCGTGCCCCCTGGAATCTGGTGGCAATGCCTTCAGTTTTCCTGTGACCTTCACTGTTGACCCCAGCCTCCGGACACGGATCAGAGCACGTTCCTTGCAGACCGGCCACCTGGGCCACGCTCCCTGCGCACCACTGGGTGGCAGCAGGTGTCCGCGGCTTTTCAGAAAATTGCCGGATTCCGGTGACACGTGCAGGAAGCACTGCGTGGGGCGGAGGGCCCCTCCCTCGGCACACAGCTTAGACGCCCTGACAAGAACCGCAGACAGGGGGCCACGTAATAACCAATGTGTCCCACACGAACTGACATCTCTTCCTCCTGGCAGAGTCCCCATCGGGGCGTCCTTTTCCTGGTGGCAAACAGCGTGGGGACCCCGGGCTGGACCAACCATGTCCCAATATAGGACTAGGCGGGTGGGGGCTGTAATTTGGGATAAACGTGACCCCTCGCAGCTGGGAGACGGCCGGTGTGTTTCGGGGTCACTTGCCGGCGTTTGCTCCAGCTGGTGGGTCAAGTAGGCCTTGCACCCAGCTTGTTGGAAGCAGGATGCAATTGGGGGGTGAAAGCATCCCATTTACCACCCAGTCCTGCCCACAGCCCTGGAGCACGGCAGCCGCCTGCGTCTGTGCAGATGGACAGATGTCCCCTTCCACTGCCTATGCCCTCCCTGACCTCTCCCCACTGCCCTCCTCAAGCCCTTCTGCCCCCCCCCCCCGGCTCCAGGGCAGAGACACTGCTCGCTCCCAGCAGCAGGTGGGTGGGCAGCTTTGCTCCACCGGGGCAGACCCCCCCGCGTGTGCACGGGACGTGAGTCCACCACCCACGGCTGCTGATATCAGGAAGCATGATTTCAGACGGACGGGGATCCCGCTGGCCCGAGGCACGCATGTTGCCTGCAACGTTTTGCAAGCGTGATTGAAACGGGGCCCCTTTTACGGCACGGCCGTCGGGTCGGAGGCGAGAGGGACAGCCAAGAGGTTCAGCGGAGCGTGCGTTCGCGTCCCTGCCGCTGCGGGGCCGTCTGTGGCAAACCTTTGCCCACGGAAACCAACGGGCAATTGGAAACGGCATGGAAACGCCCTCGATCGACATCCGCGACGACCGAACCCAAAGGAACGCGTGCAGAACTTCCCAAGGAACGGGAAATTCGCCACGGGGTGAAGCCTCACCAAACCCAGTCTCCAAAATCACTTACAAATCCAGCGCCCCCGTGTCTGCGAGCTGCCATCATCCCAAACCTCCTCGCCGTTCCTTTACTCAGAGCTCGATGACGCGCCGTTTACCCACACGGTCAGGGCGCACTGGGACCCGCCGTTGCCCGGTTCTGACATTCGGGGCCCGGCGCGATTTGCCCGACGCAGGGGACACTCCTCAAGGGTCGGACTCCAGAGGCGGGATTTTGTGCGCGCCCAAACCGTGTCCAGCGAGGACGCAACGCACTTGCTGGTGATGCCTCTGATGTCTCTGTGGAAGCCTTTTGGGGAAAGCGATGCGCAGGCGTGTTTGTCCACGTTCCTCTGCGTCTCCGGTCATTTGGGCCACTTGCCCGTGTCCTTCGCACGTGCAGACCCAGCGTCTGGTGGGCGCCAGGCAATGTGGGAAGCAGGTGCGGGGCCGCGGCACGACCCGGGAGGAGGCAGGTGCTCGGGTCACGGGGATCCCGCTGCCTACACGGGGACCGTTTTCCTCCAGATAATAGGGCTTTGTGGAAACCGGAACCAGAGCAGGCCGGACGCCTCCAGCCCGGCGACGTGGGTCCAGCTTTTCCGCCCAGACAATGCCCGACTTGAACGCGCCCGCCGAAATTCTTCAAAAGCCCCAAGTTCTCACCGGAAGAGGGATGGTTTGTATTATTGGTAAGTAGGATTTTATTGTATCCCAAGGGCAGCATTAAGGTGGGGGCGGTTCATTCTATGGGGAGCGCTATGACCGGGAACGTCAACGAGAAAGAAAAGAGCCAAGCGAGTGCATTCAACTTTCTTCCTTTTTTTTTTTTAAAGGTGGTAAAATATATGTGGCGTAAAATTTAGCATCTGTAAAGCGTTCGGTGCTGTGACATCAGCTATATTCACAGACTTCTACAACCACCACCACCATCCACCCCCTCCGAGTGTAGACATTTCCATCCTCCCACACCGACGCTTCGGACCTGTTACACAATTTTTGTAATTTTTAACTTTTATTTTTTTTTAAACTTTCTTTAAAAGTCTTTGCATTCAATAATTTTTTAAAACATCCCCCCCCCTTTTTAAAAGGATGAAGAAACATATCCAGGAAGGAAAATTTCCTGAGGAATATTAGTGGTTGGTTTCTGTTTGGATATGTGAAGTTTAAAATTCTGGTTTAAACGATGTCCGGGGGCATCTGGGTGGCTCAGTCGGTGAAGCGTTGGACTCTTGATCTCGGCTCAGATCTTGATCTTGAAGTCCTGAGTTCAAGCCCCGTGCGGAGCCTACTTAAAAAAAAAAACACCTCATTTAAAATATGTCTAAAATGGGACGCCTGGGTGGCTCAGTCGGTGAAGCATCTGCCTTCAGCTCAGATCACGGTCCCAGGGTCCTGGGGTCGAGTCCTGTGTCGGGCTCCCTGCTCCGCACGAAGCCTGCTTCTCCCTCTCCCTCTCTCTCCCTTCACCTGCTTCTGCTCTCTTTCTCTGTGTCATATAAATAAAATCTCCAACAAAACTAAAACGTGTCTAAAAAATGCCGAGAAAGATTTGGGCCGGGGTGCAACCTCCGTGAGCAGGAGGCATTTGGGGTCGGTGCCGAGACTGGCGTTTTGAATCGATGCCTCTCGTCCCTATGAAGAAGCTCGTCATGCCTCCCGATGGCCTCACAGACAGGCTCCCGTTCGTTGCCTCTGAAATCGCCCATCAGGGTTCCAGGGGCAGTGGCCTGGCGGTTCTGTGGGCCCGGCAGCCTTCACGCGGGATGGCAACGGGCAAGTATCAAGTGCAGGGGCGGGTGTGGGAGAGTCTGAGGGTGACGTGTCACCTGTCGCTGTGTGCACGGCCACATAACTTTGGGAAGGGCATGCAAGCCGGAGGGACATCCTCTGAGCGTCAGCTCTGCCCCTGGAGAAGCACCTCCCGCCGTGTCTGTCCTTGAGCCCAACGCACCTGCTGCCTGACGCTCACCATGACGATGGGGAGGCTGTTTCGCCCCTGTTCTTTCAGCCGGCATCCCTTGGGACAGAAGACATCCTGTGTCACTGGGTGCATGCCCCCTCTCCCCCACCCCATGCAGTTCATCTCTGTGTCTCCAGGGAGCTGCCTGGTGCTCCGAGCTGTGTACCCGTGTGCCCTCTCTGGTCCTGTTCCACAGCTGCCGTGCGTGCAGGGCTCACCCTCAGTTTGCAAGATGGACAGTCCTGCTGCCCTGGGAACAGTGGGAAGGAACACAGACGTGGGACAGAGAGCACGTGCAGGACGCTGTGAGGCTAGCCTGCAAGAGAGGCTCACCCGGACGGATTGAAAACATGCCAGCCGGTGGGTGGGAGTGGCAGAGGCCCTCGGGGCTGGAACAGTGCTTCCCATAAATTGGTTCTTGGTGTGCATGGACTTGGGCGCTGTGATGGGGGAAGATCTGCCTACAGGGAGCCTGCCAAGGGGGCAGGACCCTCGTGTTCCAGCCCCCGGAGCTCCAAGCCCTGCACCCAGGAAAGGACAAGGCACGGGGTCCCTGGCTCAATTCAGTGTCCGTGCTGAACAGACTCCTACACTCACCATCAGCCCCACCGGCGTCCCCCTCCAGGGGTGTAGAAAGAGAACTCACCATCAGCCCCACCGGCGTCCCCCTCCAGGGGTGTAGTCATGCACGGCCGGCCCGGGAGGCTGCCTGGCCTCCCTCCCTCTTCCTCGAAGCCACAGAAACCCTTTTAGGGGCCCGCGCCCTGCCCTGGCCTCCTGCACAAGCCCCCACTGTTGGTACTCTCTTCACCCAGAGCAGGACCAGCCAGGACCCGCCTGCCGCGGCCGGCCAAGCTTCATAATTCATGACTTGACCACCAAGGTGAGAAGCCAGGGACGGCACTCGGTAAATAGATGATTGTTGGGGGAGAAAATAAATAAAGGACGTGTTCTATGGTGAGCTTAAAAAAAAAAAAAAAAAAGGCAAAGGTTGGAGAATACGGGTAAAAGGGAAGCTTTCTTTCCCTAGGCTTTGGTCAGACTTGACGTGCACACAACTCGCGGTAGATGGGCCGTCCTTGAAGTGGGGAATTCACCCACCAGCCCCGCCCCTGGATATGGGGATCATGTTGGGGGGACAAGAGTTATTTCCCAGATGGTGAGTGGGAGGCAGAGGTGGAGTCCGTCCCACTGCGGTGGTGTTCTCTCCATGCAGAAACCCCATCGTGGACCCAGGAGCTGGGAGAGAGCTGCCGTTCCCTGCCCTGGGGCTGTGCAGGCTGTAGGACGTTCGGGGTGCAAAGTATGGCCCGTTGGCTGAACAGTTTTGCAGGACCAGGGAGATAGTGGGGTGAGTCTAGCCTTTTGCTCCCACACCAGAGAAGGCTCTGGAAGAGGGGCTTTCAGCTGCGGGCAATCAGGCCTCCAGGGGACACTTGGAAAAACCTGGACATGTTCTTAGTTGTCAGGGCTGCTGACGGGAAGATTTTACATGTGTGTGGTGGGCGGAGACCAGAGACAGTGTTCAGCACCCTATAGTGCCCAGGACGTCCCACATCAGAGGGGGATCCAGCCCCAGATGTCAGCAGTACTGAGGCTGAGACACCCTGATCAAGCATGAGACACTTTCTATCTATCCACCATCCATCCACCATCGACCATATCCATCCATTTATCATCTTTCCATCCACCCATCATATCTATTTATCCATCCATCATCTATCTATCATCTATCAATCCACCCACCATCCATCCATCCATCCATATCCATCCAGTTATAGTATATCTATCCATCATATCTATCATCTATCTATCATCTATCTATCTATCTATCTATCTATCTATCATCTATCCATCCACCATCCATCATATCATCCATTTATCATCTATCTATCCATCCTATCTATCTATCTATCTATCTATCATCTATCTGTTATCTATCCATCCATCCATCCATCCATCCATCATATCTGTTTATCTATCTATCTATCTATCTATCTATCTATCCATCCATCCTCCAACCATCCATCCACCCATCTACCCAAACATCCATCCATCCATCCATCCATCCATCCATCCATCTCTACATCTATGTACCTATCTATCCATCCATCCATCCATCGTATCTATCTATCTATCTATCTATCTATCTATCTATCTATCTATCATCTATCTGTTATCTATCCATCCATCCATCCACCATCCATCATATCATCCATTTATCATCTATCCATCCATCCATCCATCCATCCATCCATCCATCATATCTGTTTATTGATCTATCTCTCTATTATCTATCTATCTATCTATCTATCTATCTATCATCTATTATCTATCTATCTATCTATCTATCTATCTATCATCTATCTATCTATTATCTATCCATCCATCATATCCATCCATTTGTCATCTATCCATCCATCATCCATCCATCCATCCATCCATCCATCCATCATATCTGTTTATCTATCATCTATCTATCTATCTATCTCTATCTATCTATCTATCTATCTATCTATCTATCTATCTATTATCTATCCATCCATCCACCATCCATCCATCATATGTGTTTATCGATCTCTCTCTCTATCATCTATCTATCCATCCACCCACCATATCCATCCATCTATTTATGGTATATCCACCCATATCTATCTATCTATCTATCTATCTATCTATCTATCATCTATCATCTACCTATCTTTCTATTTATCCATCTATCATATCTATCTGTCTACCTGTTCATCCATCTATCCAACCATCCACCATCCTGTAGACGCACATACTTTGTACCGGTAGCACACAGACACAGCAAGACCACGAAGGGTCTGGGAGCCACGGGCAAGAGGGTGAGCTGGAAATGGGCGTATGCCCATATCCCAATCCCTGCATGGTGGATGAAATCAAATCCCCAAACACGTCCACATTCTGATCCCCACGTGCTGGACAGACAACGGTCCCAAAGACGTCCACGTTCCTACCCCTTCGTGGTGGACAGAATATCGTCCCCACAGGCATCCATGTTCCTATCCCTGCGTGGTGGAGGGAACGATGGCCCCAAAGATGCCCACAATCTGTGTCAGACTTTAAAGCACTTAATTTAGAGTGATGTTCACATGCTTTTGGAGAAAAGTGGCTAAATTTTCTTACAAATGCAAACACAGGTATAACAGAACCCATCCCATGAAATACCGGAAGGACGGAATGGTCTCCCGATTTCGTGCTCTTTTTTCCAGGCCACTGAATGTAGTGCCTAATATATCCATTCACCTGGCTGTGGGGTGTCCAGGTATTTGGGTTGGCATTATTCCTGGGTGTGTCTGTGCGGGCATATCTGGATGTGATTGGTATTTGGATCAGTGCAGTGGGTGAAGCAGACCGGCCTCCCAATCTGCGGTGTGGGCCTGGTCTAATCAGTTGAAGGCGGGGGTCACTCCCAGAGTGCAGGTGGGCCTGGTCTAATCAGTTGAAGGGAAGGCACTCCCAGAGTGTAGATGGGCCTGCTCTAATGAGTTGAAAGGAAGTCACTTCCAGAGTGTGGGCAGACCTGGTCTAATCAGTTGAAGGAAAAGTGAGTCCCAGGGTGTGGATAGGCCTGGTAATCAGTTGAAGGAAAGTCGCTCCCAGAGTTTGGGCGGGCCTGGTCTAATCAGTTGAATAAAAAGTCAAGGTCAGAGTGCAGGTGAACCTGGTCTAATCAGTTGAAGGGGAAGTCACTCCTGGAGTGTGGGTGGGCCTGGTCTAATCAGTTGAAGGAAAAGTCACTCCCAGAACGTGGACATGCATGGTCTAATCAGTTTAAGGAAAAGTTACTCCCAGAGTGTGGATATGCCTGGTCTAATCAGTCGAAGGGGAGTGGTCATTCCCAGAGGGTGGGTGGACCTGGTCTAATCAGTTGAAGGGGAAGTCACTCCTGGAGTGTGGGCGGGCCTGGTCTAATGAGTTCAATAAAAAGTCACGGTCAGAGTGCAGGTGGACCTGGTCTAATCAATTGAAGGGGAAGTCACTCCTGGAGTGTGGGCAGGCCTGGTCTAATGAGTTGAAGGGGGAGTCACTCTCAGAGTGTGTTTGGGTCTGGTCTAATCAGTTGAAGGAAAAATCACTCCCAGAGTGTGGACATGCCTGGTCTAATCAGTTGAAGGGGAGCGGTCACTCCCAGAGTGTGGGTGGGCCTGGTGTAATCAGTTGAAGGGAAAGTCATTCCCAGAGTGTGGTTGGGCCTGGTCTAATCAGTTGAAGGAAAATTCGCTCCCAGAGTGTGGTCCGGTCAGAGGCAATAGGTTTCACAGGTGACCTTGGACCCTGCAGAGGGCTTTGCGGACAGACTCACTGTCATTCAATCAGCGTCCTGTTTTACAGGCAGTTGAGACTAAGCGCATAGCAAGAGGGCTTGTATGCATGGACAGTTTATGGCCGCACCGAAACTTTGCTTACGAGGGAGAAGGTCCCCCCGACCCTGGTTGTGGATGTCGATGTCCCCCCCCCCCATGTGGACAGAAAGAAAGGCCATCTTCCTGGGACCCCATCTCCCCGGCCCACGCGGCCTCTCAGGCTAGAGAACACACGGCTTTGCCAAATCCATGAACGCTGGACCCTCCACACCTGTCGGAATAAACACGACGTTTCCCTTTTTCTGCTCAAAAAATTTTTTAAAAAACAACTTCATTGCGTTCCCTCCCTCGTCATCCTGTTAGGGACCGTCACTTGTTCACCTCTCCCGCTAACTGTCTTTATCGGGTTTCTCCGTGATGCATCTTCTATTACAGAGATAGCACTAGGCTATAAATACTCATTCCAGCAGGTGCAACCCCCACCCACCCCCAGGAGGACTGCAGCCCAGCGCCTGGGAGTGCATTTCAATGATTACTAACTCAATTATCTGGGTTGCCCCGGACCTGAATTAGTCCCCGAGGACTAATTTTCTGTGTCTTGACTATGTTTACGGTACTTAAAATTGGGGGAAGTTCCTGTGCTTTTAATAAAAATCTCCTCCACCCCTGTTCATCTCAGTAACTCATGTGTCTCGAACGCCCAACCGCCCCCAAATCATGGGCTTTTGGGACAATGTGGGTTTCCAGGAGACCTCCAACTTGGGATGCCTGGGGTCTGTATTGCAATGGGTGCCTCCCACTGTCACAAGGATACATGGGCGGGTGGTGTGCAGGGGTCTCTGGATGGGGCCTCATGGTCCTCTCTTGGTCACATAAAATAGTGTTCCCATTGGGGTCTGAGTACTGGCTCCCTCTGGTCCTCAAGGGCTGGGGGCCCTTTATAGAATCAGGTGGGGGCCACATTCATGTCATAAGAGCAAGGCCAGGGTTGGGGGTTGAATGGTGGCCCCCAAAACCCATGTCCACGCAGAAGCCATGAATGGTACCCTGCCTGGCTGATGGATCGTTACCAACCGTGTTTGGTGTTTTGGCGGAAACCATCGGTGGGGTCAGGGGAGATGGGCGGCGGGCCCCCCCAGCTTTCTGCCTGGAGTTTGCATTGCACAAAGATTTTTTTGATGTGGCTAGAGTCTGTCTTCAAGTTTTCTCTTTCTGGAACAATCCCATACCCTCCCGAGGGCCTCCCAAAGTCAAAATCATTGCCATCGTAATGACGCGGCTGCTCACCTGGGGCCCCTGCCTGCTGCATCCTACCAGCTCCTAGTTTGCACAAGGCCCACCTACGCAAGGGTCCCCGGGCACACTGGGGCTCAGGATCCAGGCGGTTCTGCAAAGACAGGGCGTCCTACAAGCTGGCCCCCTGGTCCTGTGCAATTCGGCGGCTCCCCTGGCCATCGAGACCAGGCGCGAAATGACCTGATGCTTGCCGGGGCACCTTCTCAGCGACACGCGTCTGCAGCCCCCGGTTCCAACAGCCGCAGAGCAGAGCGGCTAATTAGCAGCGATACTGGCTTGACTGACACGTCTCTCTCACTGCGTTTTATGTGCGCTGTGAAGACGCTGACTTAGGAAGGTTTTGTTCGAACCGGTGGGTTTATAGACGCGTGGGTACATCTCAGCTAAATACAGAACCGTGGATTAGCTCAATTGACCATCCCCGAGCTCAGCTAATTTGCCATCTTGCTCGACGTGACGCCCCGCAAAGCTCTGGCCATGGGAATCTTCAAAAGTATAGGACTGGCCCCGATTTGGGGGCACACGCAAAACTTCTGCAAAATTTGATCTAGGACTGGATGTGTATCTTTTCTTAGGATCTTTACAAATGCGCAAAGCCCGTGCATGAATGAGGGCATTGGAAACCAGTTGGAAATCCCAAAGCTAAACTAAAACAAACAAAACAAAAAAACCAAAACAACAACAAAAAAAAAACACCTCCCCCCATGCAAAAAAAAAAAAAACAAACAAAAAAAAAAACAGCCAAGGAATCATGACTAAGAAGGTCAGACATACAAATTCTCGGATCCCACTGGCTGAGATTACCAGTGTGAATATTAAAATTTGAATTTTGCGGTCACTCCACCCGCATGCCGGTGACGTTCTGGGAGAATAAGTCTCGACGTGGACCTCAATCCTAGAGCATGGGATTAACCTGGTTTGCAGAATCTCCCAGAGTTGTTCGCTTCACTGAAAACACCTTATGTGCTCCCGGAATAGAGGGATGCATTTTGTCCTTTTTGGAAAGACAGGTGCTGCAAACTACCCTCCTGGGGGGAGTCGGATTCTCTTCTCTCCTGCGCACTCAGTCGTGCCTCTCGCGGAAAGGTCCCAAACAGGAGCTCAGAGGGCGCTGCGCCCTTGGGTTCAGGTCCGCGGAAGGACACCGTGCCCTAAACCGGCAGCACCGCGCACACAGATGGCGGCTGGGAACTTTCGTAGGGGCCTATCGACACCTGCGGTTTACAAACACATTTACCTCGCTCCGTGCCAGCCGAGGCGTTGCTGAACTTCACGGGGACAAACCGGGGCCGCAGCCCTACTCCCGGAAGCCGCCTGCAGCCCAACCCTACAGAGCTTGGGTTTAGGAATGCAAACCACAGTCATGACGCATCCCCGGCGAGCTTCGCGGGAGCCTCTGCCCGGGTCTGCTGGGATCACGGAAAAGGCACCGCGGCTCTTTTCAGCTCGGACGCCGCTGGTTCATGCCAGACACAAGTGATGACTAATTCAATTACAGGCATTTCCCGGAACCCCGGGGGTCACTTGTCGATGACGGATCAATAGTCTCCTGCGTCCTCAATGCTGATCTTTCACCAAGTGAGTCAGGAAATCCTGGCATTTGGGGAACGTTTGAGCCAGTGGAAGACACATCTTGGTGGTGGAGGGACGTCATAGAGCTTTTGTGAGTTTAATGGTATCTCTCCAAAACGCATGCCCACTGGGAACCTGGGAATAGGGCCTTACTTGGAAATAGGGTCTTTGCAGATGTGATCAAAGGAAGGATCTGAGATGAGCTCATCCTGGATCAGGGTGGCCCTGAATCCAATGGCAAGTGTCCTTGTAAGAGATTGAAGAGGAGACACAGACGGAGGAGAAGCCACGCGAGGACAGAGGCAGAGATGGGAGGGACATGGCCACCAGCTCAGGGATGCCTGGAGCCCAGAAGCTGGAAGAGGCAGGAAGGACCCTCTCTTGGAGCCTCAGGAGGGAGCACAGCTCTGCCCCACCTGGATCTCAGAGGTCCTGCCCGGCCTGGATCTCAGGGGTCCTGCCCCACCTGGCTCTCAGTCATATGTAGGAACAACACCGCTAGTTGTCAGAAAGTTTCTGTTTCTCCTCTTCAAATCCAGAGCCCGGGGGAGAGGGAAGGACCGCCAGGAAGAAGGGAGACTGTGGCAAGGAGAGGCGCAAAGAGCAGGGCGGCTGTCCTCTCCCGGGCAGGGAGTGTGGGCCTTCCTGCCACGCACGATGTTCAGGAAATCAGCCACAGACGTTCAAAGACTCCAGCCCAGGGTGGGGGCCAAAGCCGGGGGGGGGGGTGCAGGGCCAACAGGCATTCCTGCAGAGCCCCATATGAAACTGCCGTCGATTAGGGCCGTATATCATACGGACGTGACACAGAAATGTCCAGGGTTCGTCCGCTCCCACTGCATCCGATTAGCACCTCATCAGCCCCAGCTCTGCAAACAGATGCCAACAGGACCCCAGAAGGGGCCGCCATGCCCGGCGCGCTCTGTCTCCGATTAGGAGCAAATGCAATTTAATAGGTTGAAAGAGGCAAGGCGTAGAACGGGCTAATATATCAAGCTACGCCAAACAACAAAACCAGTTGGGGAAAGAATGTTTATAGCATGACGCTGAAAGGCGCCCGGCTGTATTGCACAAAGAAGGGAGAGAGACACGGGTCGCCACCTCCCAAGAGCTGGGAAGAGGGCGCCCGGGAGCGTCAAAAGTGACGCGCATCCGTTCGACACTGCACGTGGTGTCCCCGTTACGGGTCAGGCGGCTTTGTGGGAAGAGCACCGAGATGCTCCTTCTCGTGAGAGTTGTAGCAATGTTGCGGACGTGAAAGAAAATTGTAAGAAAGAAGCAGATCTGGGGGCGCATTGAAAAGGACCTACGTGTTACGGGAAGAAGGCACAGGAGGATACGGGTTGTGGGCGCATGAGCTGTTTGTGTGTTAAGTGGGGAGGAAGCGTGAGCTGCCATGCAGCTGGATACCTGGGGAAGAATGTTCCAGAAGGTCAGGCAGGTGAAGGCAGAGAGATAGGAGGGGAAGGAGCGGGAATCCTGGAATCAGGTGAGTCAGGAGGAGGGAGTGGCTGCCGTGTGTGCATTGCCTGCAGGTCCTGCAAGGAATTGTTACCTGGCGTCATGAGCGGCCTTGATAGGAGACACCTGTGTGCAGACAGGGGTGAGGCAGGACAGGGCAGTCACTGACGCTAGCCTCAGGACAGCTACTGACAGGAGTGCCTCCTGTGCTCAGGAGGAGAAATCAAGAAATGGGGTGGTCACTGTGGGGAAGGTGCTCGGAAGGAAGGAGGTTTAAAAACAGGAGCATGTTTCCGGGCTGGCGGGAATGAGTGCGAGCACGGTAAAGTCCGACGAGAGGGGGGTCCACGGGGTCCCTGGAGGAGTCACCGTCGCTGGGCCTCGCGGTGCCAGACATTTGGTCGGATACAGTTCCAGGCCTGTCTGCGTGGTTTCACATCAGCGTCTCTGTGGCGGAAGAGGCAGACGGGCCTCAGCGGTGTGGGTGGGCCTCGCCCGATCCGTCGAGGGCCAGAACAGAGCCACATTCAGGAGAAGGGGGAATATTCACTCTCTCGCTCGATGGTTTTAGAGCTGGGACATCAGTGTCCTCCTGCTCCTGGGCGGGGACCTGTGCCATCGGCGGTCCTGGATGTCCAGCTTCCCAACGGCCCAGCTGCGGCTTCCCAGCTGCTGATGTCACAGGCACCTCAGCTGAAAGGAAATAGAGATTACGACCACTCCTTACACATCTCATCTGTACACCTGCGTCTACACTTACACTTGCACATACACCTACACCAAGACCTATACTGACACCTGCAACCACACCTACATCCACCTGCGTCCACACCCACACCTGCAACTATGCCTACACCTGCATCCACACCTGTAACCACACCTGCGTCCACACCTGCACCTGCAACTATGCCTACACCTGCATCCACACCTGCATCCACACCTACACCTGCATCCATGCCTACACCTGCAACTACACCTGTATCTGCACCGACACCTGCACCTGCATCCACACCTGCATCCACACCTACACCTGCATCCACACCTGTATCCACACCTGCACCTGCACCGACACCTGCACCTGCATCCACACTGACATGTGCATCTACACCTACAGCTGCATCTACACCTGCATCCACACCCACACCTACACCGACACCTACACCTGCACAGACACCTACGTCCCCACCTACACCTGCACCGACACCCACACCTGTATCCAAACATACATCTACACGTACATCCACACCTATACCTACATCTACACCCTTCCACACCTGCAAGTAAAGCCCAGGCAGCATGCATCCCGCTCCTGAAGCCACGTGGCCCACAGAAACTGCGTCTCGTGGAGTCCCACGGTCTTCACGTCCCGTGCACCTGAAGGAAGAAGATCCTACCCACCTCCCTGTTGCATGTGGACCTTGTCCCGGGCCTCCGACCCCACCTCATCGAGGAGGCCCTTCCTCCCCCCCGACCCCGGGCTCTGTCCGTAGAGCCAGCTCCTGAGGGAGGGCAGGGTCCACGGCACTGTCAGGCGGCTCCCAGCCCTTGGCAACAGCAAACAGAAGGGGAGCCTCGCCACATGTGGTTCTGCCCGGCGCAGACATCAAAGCGCTGTTCCCAGCTCCTACAGACAAATTCCGCCAGCACGGGATTGCAATGACTAACACATTTAGAAGCCGTATCCCAGTTAATAACCAGGCGCATTAGTGGGTAATTCCATATTTATGAAACCCAGGTAATTGTTCCTCTTACCTTCAAAAGGACTCCCGGATTCCGGGAGGCGACAGAGTCGCTGAGTGCTTCCAGGTAAAACATTGTTGTCATGCCAAACGTTGTTGATTTTTATTTTCATGCCAAACATCGTTGATTTTGAAGGGCCAGGACTAGTTGGGTGTATGCGTGTGCGTGCATATGCGTGTGCATGCTGGTGGCCACGTTTCCCCATGCACAGAGGGATGAGACGCCGGGCCGCCCAAGGATGCACGGGATCCCAGTGATGAACCCGGTTTCCACGTCTGACTCCCCTTCTGGTCCTGCCGTCCCCTCCTGTCTCCGCAGACGTCTCTCCTGCATGCAGTCTGCTCCAGACACCCACCCCCAAAACCAGCCTGAACTCACCCATTCTCCGACAGCAGCGCAATCGTAACGCACCCACGCTGGCTCGTTGGCTGTCACCACCGCGCCCGACGAAGACACGGCGTTTATGGTTCTGGAAACCAGGTCCATGGGGACTCCAAACGATGTGTGCGGTTTTTCTACCCATCTGAAACTTACCAAAAGGGGAGTTTTTTTTTTTTTAAGTTTGCATTTAATGACATCTATACGCATCTATTATGTACTTATACCTTCTGTGGGACTATATTATACATTAAAGAGGTATACGCACATATTATAGGGTTTAATGCATATACACGTGCGTGTCTGCCTTGCTTAGTCTTGTGTATCAAGTCAACAGGGCCATGACGTGCTCAAATATTTGGATAAGCAGGACTCTGGGGTTACCTGGGAGGGTATTTCTGGATGACATGAGCGCTTGAATTGGTAGACTGAGTAAGCAGATGGCCTCGCCCGATGTGGGTGGGCCTCGTCTAATCAGTTGAAGGTCTGAATAGCTCAGAAAGGTGGTGGAAGGGAGAATTTGTTCTCTGTGTGGGACTGATTCAGTTGGTACATCAGTCTGCTCCTGGCCTAGAATGGGATTTACACCTTCCGCCCCGGAGCCTCAGACCTTTGGACTTAGGCGGCAACACATGGGATTCTCAGCCTCCTTGACCCTGTGAGCCCATTCCTTGTAAAAAAAAAAAAAAATCACACTTTGTATATGACGTACCCTGTTGGCTCTGTTTGTCTGGAGAGCTGTGACTAATACCATGCACGTGGTCACTGTAGAATAAACTTTATTGCACGTATAGGCATATGTCTCTGCACATATATGGTAAGCTTAAACATCATAAAGCTTAGTATATACACATATATGTATGTATATATGTACATGCGTGTGTCTATACATGCATTCAGCTTTATAATGTGCATGAAGTATGCAGTATATAACGTGCATGATACATCATATGTATGTATGAATGCATGTACCTATAGCTATGCCTGTCATCTCTCATCCCTCATCCATCCATCCATCCATCATCTATCCATCCATCCATCCATTCATCCATCCATCCATTAATCCATCTGTCATATCTATCTATCTATCTATCCAACCCCCATCCATCCATCCATCCATCCATCATCTATCCATGCATCCATCCATCTATCCATCTATCCATCATCCATCCATCATCCATCCGTCCATCCATCCATCCATCCATCTATTAATCAATCTGTCATATATATCTATCTATCTATCTATCTATCTATCCATCCATCATTCATCCAGCCATCCAACCATCCATCCATCCATCCATCATCCATCCATCCATCCACCTATTGATTCAGCCATCATATCTATCTATCTATCTATCTATCTATCTATCTATCTATCATCTATCATTATCTATCATCTATCTATCTATCATCTATCTATCATTTATCTATCATCTATCTATCTATCTATCTATCTATCTATCATTTATCTATCTATCATCTATCTATGTCTCTACCATTTATCTATCATTTATCAATCTATCTATCTATCATCTATCATCTATCCATCCATCTGTCTATACATCCATCCATCCATACACTCACTTCCCATAGGTTTGAATAAATCCCCAAATGACAGGACCACAGAGCACACAAACCACCCCTACAAGTGTGAGGCATGTGTCCACCATGATCCGTGAGTAAATCTCCAGAATCCCTTTGACGCCCCCATCAACAAAGGACCCTGTGTCTGCCGCCATCTGGAGCCCGGGCATTTCCCACATCAGTGTGGTTTTGTGCAGACAATCGTTTGGAGCACACACACGTGCATTGTAGATTTTAGCGGGCGGGGGCTCCTGTGAGCAGCTGGCCTGTACGATACTCCTGATATTTTCATTACCTTTTAAAACATGGAGACCCGCATGTGATCTATCATGTGAGATGGGAACCGTGTTTTTCCTCCCTTTCTTCCAGGGGTCACACATTCCTCGTGGATGGATGTCACGGCACAGAGGACACACAGGGCCCCATGGGTCGCTGCTCCATTCCAAACCTCGTGTGGCGTGTGCTCGCCATGTGTGCGGGGTGTTGGGCAGCCCCTACATCTGCAGGGGAGATAGGGGTCCCCCAGGGCCATCGGTCAAGTGTGCATATCTCTTAAACTCAGTACATCTCGGAGGAGGAAACACAGCCCGATTCCAAGCCGGGGCTATATTAGGTTTCTTTCCCCTGACCGTTGGCTAACTCCGGAGTCTTAATTACAAATGCACAAAAGAAAACAAAAGTAAACCATAGCCCTTCCCCTGCACCTCCCCAAACCCAGACCATTAACTCAACTGGAGCTCTTAAACATGACAGGAGGGCTTTTCTGTCCATGGTCCCTTGTCTTGGAGGGCTGACCCCACGTGCCACGGATCGTGTCCTCTGCTCAGAGTGGGATTACCTCTCCCAGTTACTCGGGATGGCGTTCTGGCATGGTTTCCCACAGTTTAGCCATTCCTCTGTTCCGACAGAACTGGGGGCACCTGCAGGGCAGAAAGGACACCTCTACCCCGCAGCTTGGCATCCCCGGATGCCTTGCCTTGCTCGTCCACGAACTTCAAGATCCGGGAATGTTTTCTGGGTCTTGTCTGCCCCGGAGAGCAGTGTGTTTGCTTCAGGACTGGGGCGTGGCTCGTGTCTGGGTGGCACCTTTTTCCCATGTCAGCCACAAACTGACCGCTTGTTTCTCAGGGTCACCGAGGGGGTGTCTACCTTACCAAATGCTGTCTCCACGCCCCTGAGAGTGACTCCTGGGGGGCAGAAACATGCCCCACAGTCAACCTGACAACGCGTCTACTGAGTTCCTGCTGGTCGTGGTTCTCAGCTCACAGGTGCATGTGGTGGGAGCTAGAATGTTCCTCAAAGATGTCAACATCTGTGTATCCATGTCCTGGGCAAAATCGTGTCTCCAAAGACGTCCATGCCCTGAGCCCCACGTGGTTGAGGGAATAACGTCCCCAGAGATAAGCATGTCCCAATCCCCAGGACTTGTGAGGTTTCCCTTATATGGCAGAAGGGACTTTGTCGAGAGGGAAACACTGAGCTTCCTGGTTTGGGGATGGTCCTGGGCCCACTGTCATCCCGGGGAGGTGGGGGGCTCCAAATCAGTGAGGCTGTGGGGACAGAGGCATGTGCCCTGACCATGCATCCAGGGTTGGTGCAACTCCAGAGACTGCAAAGGAAAGGAGGCCTATCCTCGCCTGCATTTTCCAGAAGGAGCCAGCTAACACCGTGAGCTCAGTGCGCGGACACCGTCGCTGCCAGAACGGCAAGGTGGTCCGTGTGTGTTGAGTTACTCTGTCCATAGATGCAACACTACAAAATCACCGGGGTCCCTGTCGCCTATTATTAATGGTTGGGACAACTGGAGTCTCCATCCTGGGCCCTGGGTGCCCAGGACGTACGGGTTTCGCTGGACGCTACACTGAGCACCCCGTCCGTCCCTGCATGGACCCCTCTGTTCTGCTGCCTCTCCTGGTCATTTCACGGGGCTGCCACCAACAACCCCATACTTGATGTTTGCATTTCCAGGTGGTCCTGTCTGGAGGTAGGATTCAGGGTCCGTGTGCACCTGGGTTTTCCCACCACTCTGGACGATCCCGGGGAACGAGCCTGGGCCACGCTGTCCAAGGGCTCCAGGACACAGGGATGGGAAGGCTGGAGAGAGAAGCCCCATTCCCCCAGCAGAGGGCATGAGACGAGCATACATGGCATGTCTGACGAGCCCGCAGAGCTGCATGGGCTCGGCTGGGAACACGCAGCCTCATCCCGCATCCCCCAGCCGGGCTCTGGCAGCCAGGACCGGACCGGGTTCTCATTACTGACATTACAAGAGCAGAAGCATGCCCGTCTCCAGGTTTCCAGACCGGTTGGGTTTCCAGGAGTTTCTGAGATTCTCTACCCCAAACCCATCAAACCCTGTTAAGTGTCCGTCATCGTGTTGGACACGAGACCCCCAGGCTCGGGCGGCAGCGAGGCCATTCTGAACGACGACCTGTGGGAGAGGTTTGCACGGAGAGGGCGTCCGAGCTGCCGGGGCTGGGGTATCCAGCTTAAGGGACAAGACTCCCCGGGAAGGGGGTCTTGGGGGAATCAGCTTTGAAACCCAGCAAACCATGCATGCATGGAAAAACTAGCTCAAAGTTTATGCAGATATGCATTATATTGCTTTTACGACGACAGTGACCACCATGCCGGAAACGTTCTTTCTTCAAAAGCAGTCTCGTTGATTTAGAATATTGTGTGGACTCTTCCTGCTCCCCCTGCACTAAGGATGCAAGTCCTATTGGGCCCCCTAGCCTCCCTCCCAACAGCCCCCATCTTAGGGTTTGCTCAGTGTTCCTATTTAGGAGAAAAGTATCCACAGAGGACTTCCCACAAATAATATACCTGCAGAGAGAAAAAACAAGCAAACAAACGGAAACAGGCCTTCTATCCTCAGCTCTGGGACATGTCTTTTTTTCCCCCCTAACCGTGTCCTGGAAATAAGGAGCAAAGGGAGATATAAGATCAACACAGAAAAAAAAGGAAGGAAGGAAGGAAGGAAGGAAGGAAGGAAGGAAGGAAGAAAGAAAGAAAGAAAGAAAGAAAGAGGAAGGGAGAAGGAAGGAAGGAAGAAAGAAAGAAAAAGAAAGAAGGAAAAAAGGAAGAAAGGAAAGAAAAAGAAAGAAAGAAGAAAAGAAAGAGAAAGAAAAAGAAAGAAGGAAAGAAGGAAGAAAGGAAAGAAAAAGAAAGAAAGAGAGAAAGAAAAAAGAAAGAAAAAGAAAGAAAAGAAAGAAGAAGAAGAGAAGAGAAGAGAAGAGAAGAGAAGAGAAGAGAAGAGAAGAGAAAAGAGGAAAAACCCCGAGCCGTCCGGGAACAATGGTGAAGGGGAGTCATAAAAGCTAAGTTATAAAGCACGAGGGCTTTTATGAAGGCATCCAACGAAATCTGAGAAAACGTTATTAAGGAAACATGAAAATGAAAAATCATTCCAGATGCTCTCGTTCTCACAAGCCGAAGAAATGAATGCAAGATCGGATCCAGAGAGGGGATTAAAAAAAAAAAAAAAAAAAGAAAAGAAAAAAGCCAAGATGCTTACAAAGGAGATAGAGGAGGGAAAGATGTTGATTTCTCTCTCTTTTTTTTTATTACCGAATACGCCATCTAAGAATTCACAGCTCCAGTTCCCGCCCAACGGCAGCCACGCGAGCCTCTTTCGAGACCCCTGCGTCTTTGCAGAGGACGGAGCAAAGGAGCACGGCCATTCCTGCCTGGGTTCTCTGAGGCACGTCCCCCCATCTGTTGACCAGTCACGGAACATGTTCAAAGAATATTTTATGAGCATGCTTTCGAAAGCCATAGAAAACCTCACTTTTCTTCACCTATCATGTGAATTGGATAATCCGTTTTTTGGTTTTTGGTGTTTTTTTTTTTTTTTTTTTTTTTTTTTGTGGCAGGGAAGAACACCCTTTCTGCGTCCTGCAGCCTTCTATAACACGGACAGACTTTATTTTAAGTTAACCTGATAGCTATTTAGGGAAGTCAAAGACAGACCGGCCCATGTCCTTTTAATTACAGCCCTGTCACCGTCATCCCTTAGGAGAGAACGTGGTGTCAGCACTTTGGCTGCAGAACCCTATTTTTAGGGGCTTCTAACTCAGCTGTTAAAATTCGCTGTAGGCTGAAAGTAGACAGAAAATTTTAGCCTTGGAGCAAAAGACGAAATTAAGAAAAGGAAAATCAAGGCAGGATGGAAAAGAAAATAAAGAAAACCCAGATAAACCTGGTCATTGCAAGAGAGCATGAGAGTGAATTTCCAGGATGTTTCAAATGCCAGAAACTGGGCACCGTTTCCCATGGGGGCCGCCATGTTGCACAACCGAAGAGGGCACGGCTGTGTGGAATTCTGTGTCCTGGATGATTTGGTAAGAGCACTCTATGACTGGAGGCCCATGGGATGACCATGGAGGCACTAATGGGACCACTGTGTCAGTGCATCAGCTGACAGACGGGTCTGCAAGCAACATCCCCGCTGTTCTCCATAGTGGGGATCCTTTTTGCAAATTCTCCTAACCGCCAATGGGAGCAAATCTTAACCATCATTAGATATTGGGACCATCCTACGGAGACATTCATTGGGGGTCCATTTGGTTGGACATAGCTGTGGGATCCCCATGAAGAGATGTTCCCATTGCATCTACTTCATTGGGGTTGGCTGTGGGACCACACTGGGAATCTGTGTCCATTGGGTCCACTTGATTGAGGTCAGCTGTGGGGCCACTGTGAGGAGATGTTCCCACTGGATCTACTCAGTTGGGGTTTTCTGTGGGACCACACTGGGAAGCTGTGTCCTTTCGGTCCATCTGGTTGGAGTCAGTTCTGGGACCCACCTGGGAGCCTGTGTCCAGTTCATTAAATCAATGTGTGTCCACCCTAGAAAGTTGTGTGCACCCTGTGCTCCTGGTTGGGTTCAGTCATGGGGTCACCCTGGTAGATGGTGAGTCCTCTGTGCACTCAATATAGTAGAAGTCAGGAAGCATTACCCTGATCGATCCCTCCTGTACCTGAAATTCTTACCCTAGAATAATTCACATCTAATTCCAATATCCCAGGACTGTTTTGTTCCCAAGGGGTAGAGATTGACCAAACGCACCCTTTGCCCCTATCACGATCTGCTTGTTTCTGTCCTGTACCATCTTTCTCTGGGGCCATACTATCAGTACCCACAAGACACCTTGAAGCATCTCAGTTGAATGTTCCTGCAGAAGATGGATGTGTGCCCATCTCTGAAAACTCCCCCCATTCACAACGATGATGCCTCTGCCGATTTATTCACCAGCCAAGCACCATATGCAAGGATACATCTGTAAGCAAACTCATTCGTGGCCCCAGCTCTGGTGAAGGCTGCCACTGAGTGGGGAAGGCAGAAGTCATGACAAATAAACACCATGTGGCTTCGAATATTCACACCATTCAGTGGACAGGGTCTAGATATTTGGGGGAGAAAGAAAAAAAAAAACCCCACACCGTATGCACCGATGTACCGAGACTTGAAAAAGACAATAAAGGCATCCTCATTGGCGCTGTGAACCAACAAACAGAAATACACAGAATCAGGAACGTATGCAAAGATACATAAGGAATTAGATATCACATGATGTTCTCTACTTTTGGGGCAATCTATTGGATTGTGGAGTAAAATAAGCTGGTTAGAACCCATGGGTCTTACAACACAAACCTGATAATTTGGGTCTTTTCAAAACCTTTAGGTCAATTATTAATCCACTTTTCCTTACTGAAACTCCCTGCCCCTCTCTTCCTGTTTTCCTTGTCTCCAAATGGATGGATTAGAATGTGAACATCTCTGTGCAAAAGCAAACTTATGTCCCAGGTTTGAAAGACTCACGATTCTCCAAACACAAGTTCAGGTTGGGGTTCTGAGAGAACGTTGCTGGGACCTCCAAGGTCACATGCGCTCTTTGCTGTTCTGATTCTGCATGGATGACAGGTCATGGTCTCGTATCGTAGCTTCGGTCCCTCACATGGTCCTCCTGCTGTAGTTGGATATTTTTCAGGTGGGATGCCTGCCCATGTGCCTTTTGCAGGAGCCGGGATCCAACGCAGGAAGTTCAAGTCAACATGCATGCTTGGGTGGATGAAACATTCACTGTGCTGCAAATTTTCAGGGTTCAAACCTTTTAGAGTTGACTCACCCCCCTCTCCACTCCACCCAGAGTCTGTTTGGAAACCATATGAAGTTTCTGAACCATAATAAATGATCACAACTGGGTGTCATAGAACAACAGGAATCCATTGTGCCCCAGCTCTGGAGACCAGAAGTCTGAGATCCAGGCGGGGCAGGACCACTGAGATCCAGGCAGGGCAGGACCATGCTCCCTCCAGAGGCTCCAGGGGAGGGTCCTTCTTGCCTCTTCCAACTTCTGGGGCTCCAGACATCCCTCGACTTGTGACCACATCCCTCCTATCTCTGTGTCTGCCTTCACACATCCATGACCATGGGGTCATGTCCCCACCAGATTCCCCATGAGGATATCCCAATGGGATTTCACCCAAAGCGTGCAAAAATGCCACTTGATAGCCAGCACAGAGTAGAGGCGGGTAGGTGGAGGTCACCTCACATTTCTGAACTTGGCAATTCTGCTCATGAGAGTACGTAATTTTGCAAAATCTGTAGGATTTATGTGCACCAGTCACACGATATTATTTCCATTGAATTCGTCTGACACCATGTGATCCTCTTCACATGATGTAATCAACAGCTCCCCTGTTGATGGAGGTCCCATCGCATTTCTAGTTGTCCAGAAAAATAGGTACAGAGATTTACAAAATGACACTGAATGCTTACTACATTTCGGGATTCTGTTTATCAGCATGTAAGGACAGGAGGCACGTTGAGCTCGATGCCATTTCAAACGCTTTTCAGTGACACAGCTGCTGTATACTTCTGATGGCTTTTGATGACGTTTGGATTTCTCGAAGATCATTCAAAGGAACGTTTCTGGTGTGGGCGTTTCATGACAGCCTCTGTACCACTTTACGCAGGGAATTCAAAGTCAGCTGGCATTTGAAGCACCCAGGGAGGGTTTCATGCCAGACCATGCATGCCAACAGGAAGGAGGTTTTCCACCCAAAGCTCACAAGTTCTGTCTTCACGGTGCCTGGTCCAGTGGCATCACTGCTAACCTTCACCACAGGGGAGGGAAGTCCGTGAAATACTCCCTCGACTTCTACAGGCTCCTCCCTCTGACCCCCTGAACCATCACACTAAATGCATGGAATGCTTCCTTCTCTGCCCAACCCCCATGGCTACATTCTCATTCAAACTAGATTTCAAAGCACATGCAAATCTGGTGGCTCACCTCACTCCCCACCAACCCTGGAAACCACTGGTGGTTACACACGCGCACACACACACACACACACACGTTCGGGAACTAAAGAGGAGTCTGGAGCTAACAGGTGGACTGTTGTTCTTCACGCCCCTACGTGTTGCACGCATGGGGTTCCCGTGCTGGAATCACAGTCAGAGACACGTAAAGAGAGCGACTGTGCATTTCCCAAGAAGGTGCTCGTTTTCTTGGCTAGTCCTGGAGCTAGGGCGGGGCCTGGCCGTTCTTGTTGGACTTCCTTCTCCCTCCCTGTCTCCCTCTCTCTCCGTCTCTCTCCCTCTCCTTCTCTCCCTTTCTTTCTCTCCCCATCCTCTTCTTTAATCCCAGCCTCTGCTTGTTGAGTTTCAAATTGAAATATCCTGAACAGATGTAAAAACACATGTGAGTCTCCGCGCACAAGCTGTGCGCGTCTTTGTTTCATCTGCTGATGGTGTGAAGCCTAAAGGAGCTCTTTTTAAAATTTCATCACTATTCAAAAGGATAATTAATACGTACCCCCAGGCTTTGATTATGCTGTGCACAGTAAGTAATGCTTCTGCAGAGATAATGAGAGCTCATCAGGAGGGGTGAATATGCGGGGAGAAAGACTCAGCCTTCGCCAGAGTGGAAGACGCAGCCAAGGTACCATGTAGGTGGCTTAATCTAATTTTAATTTGTAACACAATACAATAGATACGATCATTTGTTTGTAACCAGCGCAGGCATTTTGTTTACACGGAACCCCAGTCACGTTCGGCAGATGGTCTTTTTACAGGCTTAATTGAAGTTTCTGATCTAACCTCTACCTTACTCTCCATTATGGAGAAGAAAATGGCATGCACATGCCAGCACGCACACATATGCTAACTCCGGCACGCACACACACAGACATGCACACGCTAGCATGCACGGACACACACCAGCACACTGTTGCACACAGCGGCACACACATGCACACACATGCACATGTCTGCATGCACACACACCAGCACATACATGCCCACACCAGCACACACACACATGCACACTCCAGCAGGCACACACACATGCACATGCCAGCACGCACACACGCACACCAGCACATACATGCACACACCAGCACACACACATGCACACTCCAGAAGGCACACACACATGCACATGCCAGCACGCACACACGCACACCAGCACATACATGCACACACCAGCACACACACACATGCACACTCCAGCAGGCACACACACATGCACATGCCAGCACGCACACACGCACACCAGCACATACATGCACACACCAGCACACACACACATGCACACTCCAGCAGGCACACACATGCACATGCAAGCACGCACACGTGCACACCAGCATGCTGTTGCACACAGCAGCACACACATGCACACATCAGCATATTCATGCACACATATGCACATGCCAGCATGAGCACACACACCAGCATGCCCGTGCACACACCAGCACACACATGCACACACACGCACACATATGCACATGCCAGCATGCACACAGACACACCAGCGTGCCCTTGCACACACCAGCACACATGCACACACATGCACACAGCAGCACTCACAATTATGCACACATCAGACTGCACACACACACCAGCATGTCCTTGCACACCAGACTGCACACGTGTGCACACACACATGTACACACACCCCTGTACCCATACATACACCCAAACACGCCCGTTTCCCAGAACCCCTCTGATGGTCCTAACTCTTTGTAGGGCCCTCCTTGGTCAGCGTCCATCTGCGGGTCCCCCTCCTGCCGCAGGTCAGCCTGCCAGCGCCCACTCAACGCTGGCCCCGTGCCCTGGCCTGCCCTCTGCTCCCCAGGACACCCCGTCAGCCTTCCAGCCAGGGCCTGCGAAGTCAGCCTTTTGGAAATGTTTAAATAGGCATTTCCTCTGCACGTACCTAGAGTCGGGTTTATTTCCCACGACAGGAAATTGAGGCTTCTGTTCTGTTAGAAGGCATCCGTCACCAGCAGAGCCCTGCATCCAGGCGCCGGGTTCCTCTAAGTCTCATGCCTCTGTCTGAAAGGGGCCCTTGGTCTCCATGTTCAAAGCCGTCTCCATCCAGAGGGTCTCCATGGAGCCGGGGGTGGTGCCGCCAGGCACGTTGATGACCCTTGATCTTCCGTCACCGTGTGGGTGACTCAGGCATGGAGGCTGCCCCGGGGACCTCGCCAGCTGCCCTCCGGAAGCCAGCAGCTACCACCTGTCCCTGGAAGCAGCCACACCTGGCTCCCGTCCCGGCAGCCACGACAAGCTTGCACCCAACACCCACAGCAGTGGGCGTCCTCATTTCCAAAAAGGACCTGGCACCCCCACCCCCTGGGGTCAGCATGGAGATCAAGACGACGACCGTTTGCCACCCTCTTACCCCGCGTGGAACACAGCGGGGTGCTCAGCCAACGGCCCCAATACAAGGAGGACGCAGGTCATGGTTGAAAGGGATTTGGGGGCTTATAAACCAAAGACGAACTCACCATTCCCTCCCTTACGCTGTGCTGCGTCACCCCAGCTCAAAACGAACCCAAGTGGCTCGACCAGGGAGCGGCCGCGGCTTTAAAATCTGAAACTCCCCTCCCCTCCCCAACACAGGAAGAACACAAAAGGCAGAAAGAGAAGAACCAGGTGCCACTGTTCACGACACTCGTTTGGGCACATGGCATCCCCTCTGGACCCCACCTCGCACGACGTCTTTAACTCCCGTCCTCGCCGCAGATGGTCCTGGTCGAAACCTACCACAAGCTCCTTTTCGCAACCCCGGTCCGTGACACCCAACCCAAGCCGGGCCTGGGTCCTTCGGGAGGTAACGTCTTCGTGGATTGAATTAAGCATCCTGTTTTCTGGAACTTTCTTGCTGGGAGGGAGGGGAGGGAGGGGGAGCACGGTTTGAAGACAGCTGAGCCAGGGTGGGTGCTCACAGCTCTTTCGTCAGCCCCAAACAGTCTCAGACTCTGGATGCGTCTTCCGTCTTCCGTGGCGTAACCACTTATGCAAATCGGCACCAACAGCCCCGCGTCAGACATTGATTTGAAAGCACGTGCTGATTCATTTATGCCACAGACCCTGTAAGCAACAGTCACGGACGCCTGCATTTGGGCAGACCCGGTGCTGCGTGTTTCCCTGTGTTTACGCAGCAGACGAGAGGCGTTGATGTTATGCTGCACTTACCCCAGCGAGGGATTTCTCCGCCTCCGAGGCACTTGGAGCCCCGCGGATGTCAAGGCCGCTGCTCCCCGGCGCCCCGAGCAAGCAGGCGGCTGGCGGTGGCCTGAAGGTACTTTTTCTGCAAACACCCTCTGAGCATAAACGGAGCAGAACGGGCTTCTCAGAGGCCACCCAAATGTTAACGGTTGTCCTTCTCATGAAATCGTGGCATTACTGGCCACGGGGGAGGCGTGGGGAAGGGGGTTCTCAGCACAGACGGGATCCGGGCACCTCGTTTTGGGGAACCCGTGGGTGGGGCATAGGGAAGCTCCAGGCTCCCTGCTTTGAGAGCACCTGCTTAAAAAAGCATGCCCACGTTTATCTATAATCCCACCCCCGGGGGCTCCAGGCACGGGATGCGTGAAGGGCTGAACCGTGTGTCCCCCCCCAATTCATATGTTGAAGTGCTAACCCCCTCGGGACCCCTGAATGGGACTGTATTTGTAAAAAGGGTCTTTGCAGATGTAATTCGTTAAGAAGAGGTCGTCCCCGGGTAGGGTGGGCCCCAACCCAATAGGACTGGCGTCCTTATTTCCCAAGACCACATTGGGAGGCAGACACACACACAGGGAGGATGCTTTGGGAAGCCCACGGACAGACAGAGGCACAGGGAGAGGACCAGACCCTCCCCTGGAGCCTCCAAAGGGAGCACGGCCCTGCCCCGCGTGGATCTCAGAGCCCTACCTGGATCTCAGGGCCCCGCCTGGATCTCAGACTTCTGGTCTCCAGCCCCAGAGAGGATGAATGTCTGCAAAAGCCACCCAGGGTGGGATCATTTGTTACAGCCACCCCAGCCCGCTAACGCAGGTCCCAAGGCTAAAGGGGACGACACCCTCGGATTTCGCTGGCGAGCCTGGAGGGCACCTAGGCCTGTCCCGCACAGCATGCTGGCCCGCATGGTGTGGACTGCATCTTTCTGGGGACTGGAGGTTTCCAGCGCCACAGCCCTCTCCGAGGGAGAGCCTGGCGGCTTTGTCGCTGTCTAAGTAGAGGAACAGATAAACTACAGAAACCTCAGCATCGTGCTTCCTCAGACGTCCCCCACACGGTCTCAGTGTTAGCGTTCCGGTGGGCAGGCATGCTCTGGCCTCCACGGAGGTTTGCATTCCCATTTCCCTGGACACCAGCGGCGCTGGGTGTCTCTCCCTGAGCTCACTGGCCAGCGGTTCTGACGCTCTCCTTTTGTGAATGGTCCGTGCTTGCTTTGTATATCTTCTTTTTGGCGGTCTGCCTTTTCTGATCACTCTGTAGGAATTCCTCACTCTGTCTGCAAACGAGTCCGGTGTTGGCACAGAGGCTGCGAATGCCATCCACCATCTTGGTGTATCTTTGTATCTGTACATTCATATGTGTATATTTCTACCCTTATACACTGTATCCACATCGTCTCTAACTACATACCATCTGTACCCATATACCATCTGTGTCTGTGTATCATCTCTCTACATACTGTTTGTACCCATATATCACTGTATCCATCTATCGTCTGTATCCGTATATCACCTGTATCTGTTTATCGTCTGTATCCGTCTATCTCCGTCTCTCTATGTATCTCATACCTCCCTCTCTCCACATCTATATTTATATCATCCACCTCTATCCATTTTTCATGTATACCTATGTATCCAGATCCATATTTATATACCTTTATCCCGTCTGTGTATCATGTAAATCTCTGTATCCTTACCTGTGTCTGCGTAATCTACAGGTAGCTGTACTTACACTCACACCTGCATCATCTGTCTATGATGATACATCCTATCGACACCTATCTCCACATACGATGCCTCCTCCTATCTATTTGCAAGTGCGCCCTGAGTACCTGGTCCAGGTAGCCCAGTGAGATGGGGTGAGAAGCAGGTGACATGCCGTGGTACACAAGGGACTGGACATATAGGCACGGTCACTCACAGGTGCGAGTTAACGACCTCGACACAGGTATGAGGTCCCCTGCGCTGACTTGGCCTCAGCACTGTCATAGAAGCCCAGTGAATCCTGACCACACCTGCACACCTGCTGGTTACTGTCCTTGTATAGCTTGTGATGGGGGCAAGGGGCAAAAGTGTACATGTTCCGGGCATGCCAGGGAGTGAGAGGCAGAACCGGGGTGCCGCTCTCAGCCTCCTGGTCCTAATGGCTTGCTGTTCCCAAAGACTCACAGAGGTGCTCTGGCGTTCCTTCCTGCGTGGAAAACCTGGATGCCCTCGTGACAGTTTGGGGGTGGGGACATAGATAGAAGCCTAATCCCTCTGCCACAGGACTTACTGTCAATCATCTTTACCTATAAACGACACACCATATTTTGCTCAAACCCTTGAGGTGACACTCCCAAAGTTGAGTTGAACAACATCAGATTCAAGGGACGCTGTCTGTGTCTCTCCGACTGGCCAGCACCTACTTCACGCAAATGCCATCAGGGCCACCAGACACAACCTCAGAGAATCAGGGTTCACACCTGCACCAGGTCCTGACCATTCTGTCCTGCATCCCTCCCCCCAGCCTCCAAGGATAAAGAGCAGAGAGGTTCCTGGCCGTACATTCATGCTCAAATGCACGGTAAATAGGGAGCAAACATAAATGCACAAAACACGCATTCGCAGCCAGACACCCAGAGCCGAGGGCTGATCACCGTTCTCCCAGGACGTACCCACCTGCACGCTCAGCTGGGGTCCCAGCTCCCCGGAGCACGTGAGCCTCCTGGCAGGAGGTAAAATTGTCATACGTCCTCTATCCTTCCCAGTCAACATCAACCTCTCTGCATATGTGAGTGACACTTTTGGTTCAACAGGATGCATCCAGGAGAAATGCTCAGATACAGATGCTCAAAGACCCTTTCCATCTCGACGTACGGCTCTCGCCATCGACTCTGAAACGCCACGGACTGAAGGCACACCATGATTTCTTGCCCCAAGACAAGACAGAAAGTACCGCTGATTCATTTGTGATGTACCTTCTGCTTTGCACGGGAGCGAATTTCCGAGATGTTCACGTGCGGGCAAACGTCCATCCTTAGGCACAGAGGGAAAGGAAATTGAGGGGGAAAAAAAAAAGGTTGCATACCTCTAGAAATCACCGTGCAGACATTTTCTCCATAACCCCTCCAACATGAGCTCCCGTGCGGAGAAATGGTTTCCATTTCTGTGAGGGAAGGTGCCTAGCAACATACGGCCACACCGGGTCACAATGAGCTCTGACTCAACAATGGGGAACCTGGCACCTGCCAGGACCACGCTCTGAATATTTTGGGGTGGGGGATGGGTGGGTGGAATCCCCATCATCGTTGCACATAGGTCCTGCCTGCCCCCAAATTCCTGAGCAAGGAGACACGCACAAAGGCATGTCCCCAATTGTGAGGGTCACACGTGGGCAAAACCGGGGCGCACCGCCTTTCTGCCGAGCAGGCGTCACCCCAGCACTTATGCGTTAAACCGCAATGAACGTTTCAGTTTGTGCTAAACACTAATGTGCAATTGCAAGCATGTAATTTAAGGAAAAATTAGCTGTAATGAAAAGACCTCACTTAATTTTAAGCCAGGCCTAAGGCCGGGAGGTTTTCTTTTGTTCCCCCCCCCCTCATTTCTAGCACCTTCTTTTATATAAAACAGAGAAAAGAATTAATGGATACAATCCATGTATATTGTTGGTGGAGACAAACATGTAATTTAATTCCTATAAGCAGAAAGGGACGACTGATGTTTTTTACAGCCTGCTAATTGGGGCCCATGCAATTAGCCATACTGCAGTTAATTGGAGGGACATGTTTAATTTTGCTTGCTTCCTAGTACTGATCTGAGGCTTTTCTCCTGGAGTGTATGGATGAACTCATTATTGTCTGTGCTCCCTATAAACGCTGTGCTCTCCACAAGCTGCACCCACGCCTGACCCGGGGAGCCTCACGGACCAGGATCCCTGCTGCGCCCACGCCTGACCCGGGGAGCGTCACGGAGCAGGACCCACGCCCCGCCCGGGGGAGTGTCCTGGACCAGGACGCCTGCTGCGCCCACACTCGACCCAGGAGAACATCACAGACCAGGACGCCTGCAGCGCCCACATTCGGCCCCGGGGGAGCCTCACGGACCAGGACGCCTGCTGCGCCCACGCCCGACCCAGGGGAGCCTCACGGACCAGGACGCCTGCTGCGCCCACGCCCGACCAGGGGGAGCCTCACGGACCAGGACGCCTGGTGCGCCCACGCTCGACCCCGGAGGAGCGTCCTGGACCAGGACCCCTGCTGCGCCTACGCCTGGCCTGGCCCCGGGGGAGCCTCACGTACCAGGACGCCTGCTGCACCCACGCCCGACCAGGGGGAGCCTCACGGACCAGGACGCCTGCTGCGCCCATGCAGGACCCCTGCTGCTCCCATGCTCGACCTTGGGGGAGCGTCCTGGACCAGGACCCCTGCTGCGCCTATGCCTGGCCTGGCCCGGGGGAGCCTCACGTACCAGGACCCCTGCTGCGCCCACGCTCGACCCCGGGGGAGCGTCCTGGACCAGGATCCCTGCTGCGGCCACGCACGGCCCAGGGGAACATTATGGTCCAGAATGCACTCTTTTTAAATCCAGAAACCTTGCAAATTGTATATACACCTGTGTTCAAATGTGTGTGCAGTTCTGCACTTCAGCTAGACCTACAACATGGAGATAGTTCCTGGCTTTTTGGTGTTCCCCGTTCATCTGTGGGAAACTTCAAATTTCTGATCTCAGGATTATTATTTCCAATGCATCTGCTTATCGTAGGTTCATAGGACTCTTCGGTGAGTATGCATTGATTAGGATAAAATTACAGAAGAATGAGACCCCCACTGCAGACGGAAACAGCAGTCTGAGACTTCCCATGGATTTTTGTCTGGAAAGCAATCTCTGTTTGTTTGTGATTAATATTCTGAAATGCGTGTCTTGTCTTGGAGTCATGCCTCTTGGCAATCACGACTCACGGAGAAGGAGACTCACCCCTTCTTCGTCTCCTGGCTTTTTCCGACCTGCTCCAGCAGAGGCTGGTGGGGGCAGGTGGGTGGCTGTGGTCTTGGGGTGTTTGGGGTCAGAAAAACCCTGATTGCGATCCCAGTGCCCTGCGAGGTGAGCTGACGTCTTGTCCCCGGCGTGATGAAGCCCCTCCTGGTCACACAGGGGATGAGAAAGCCGGTTACAGTCGAGGGGAAAGCACCCTTCCAGGCAGAGAATGATCTCTCAGGAGGAAAACACGCAAGTCCAGGCGAGGATGATCGGAACATGCAGGAGTCACAGCGGGGTGCAGGGCACGGAAGAAGCAAGGCAGTTCTAGAAAGCTCCTCAGATCCTTTTGTGGGGTCACTGTTGCCCCCACAGGCTCAGCCCCTCCTGCGGGTCCGAGCTGCTCCCGTGTGAGGAGCCCGGGTGTCTCCAGGGAGCCTGGCAGAATGCAGACTCTCGGCCACACTCATGCCTCGGGCATCGGGGTCTGGATTTGAGCAAGACCCCCGGGGCCCTTGTGAGCACGGGAACAGCGGTGGCTGACTGCATGAACTCTGAGATACACTCTATTTCAACTGTCCTTTTCCAGGCCAGTTAGATGTGTATTTTATGAAGTCAGTCAAGCATCCTAACGCATAGCACCATCCTTGACATGTTTATGGGCTCGTGGAGGGCGTGGGATTTATCACAGCCCGCGAAGGGTCCGTCCGGTCATGGGTGATGGCATGCAGAATGCCCTGGGGAGCTCTCGGGGTCTCCCCTGTGCTCCCCTTGTCTGTTCAACCTTGGGGCCACACGGGCTTCCTCTCCTTGCTGAGGGTAAAATGTCTCTCTTCCTGCCAGGTGCGTGGGAAGGGGTCCAGTGCTCGCCCCACCTGCCAGCACCTTGCTGGTGACGCGAAGCCAGGAAGCAGGGTCTCTGGGGAGGAAACAGCTGGGGTGCATTGGGAGCCAGCATTAGAACCGAGGTCATTCCGTTCCACCTTGTGGACTCCTGTCCAGCCCATCTTCCCGTGAGTCAGGAGGCACTGGGAACCTCTGCTCCTGGGAGCTCACCTGCCTGCAAACAGATGCCGCCTGCCATCCTCCTTGGCCCCCAGCGTTCACCCACGTGGTCACCGTGACCCTCGATTTGCTGTCCAGCCAGCTGTCAGGCATCTGCCTTCTGGCTACTTTTTCAGCAGATCTGAGTACAGCTCCATGGGGTGCACTCGGGGTCTCCTGTGGTCCCGCCCGGGAGCAGGGAGCGGGTTCCCCACCTTTCCCAGCTTCCCCTGGCATCTTGCACAGGAACTGCTGGCCCGTCTATTCTCTGCCGAGCCCCAGTCAGAGGCACTGGGCTCCAAGGGGTCTCGCGTCCCCACACCGCACGGGTGAGCAGCAGAAAGCAAAGTGGGAGGGGACAGCTGTTCTCCTAACCGCAGAGCCCCGTGGTCCTCCCACAGGGACCTGAGCCCAGCTCTCACTGACCGGAGCTGCGGGCTGTTTGCATAAAACACCAGCAGGGGTGGACCTGGTCCCGGGTCTGCAGGTGAGAACAGATGAGGTGATATTATATTGTTGCTTATGGGGGGAGGGATGTGTCTGAAGGGGCTTCCTCCCTCCCTCCCTCCTCCTTTCCATCTCTATCTTCTCTGCAACCTGCACATGTTACGAATGCATAATCTGCATGTATAACGAATATATAACAGTGTTATTCGTACATATAAATAGGAAGTGCATATACACTTGACCACGCAGATGTAAATGTGGATACAATGTATTGTACGTAAATTTGTATCTTATATAGAAACATGCACGTACGCGAAATACAAGAATGCATATACGTGCACATAAAATACATAAAATGTTCCTTTATGTACCAACATATATGAGACATCATGTTATATATGCATGTTCTATGTACATACAACATACATGTAAAAGTTCTTCAGATATTATCATTTTCGTTATCTATGTATAGAATATATACTAGTCTATATAAACACACAGCACCTGTTTTGGGTATGTGTAATACCCAAGTATATATGTGACCCGTATAGAGTACATATTATATGTATTATTATATGTGATCTATAACACTGTCTCTGTGTACATATCATCTATGTGTACATACTTCTCTTTCTGTCTCTGTGAACATATACATGCAAACACGTTACGTGTACACATTTATAAAAACCATAAAACAGTCTCTATACACACAAGTAAAGAATATATATGTCACGGTCTCTCGCTGTCTGTCCACAGACATAGAATGCATATTGCTATATGTATGTGTGCATACATATGTGTAACACACATGCACGCCACTCTCCACCTCATTGCACAATACAATGTGTATGTTATGCATGTATGCACACATATATGTAACACACATGCACACCCCTCTCCACCTCTCTTTGCACAATACAATGTGCATGTTATATACACATGAACACATATGTAACATACATGCACACCTCTCTCCACCTCTCATTGCACACAGAACATGCATGTTATATATATATACACATACATGAATATAACACACATACCTCTCTCTGCCTGTCTCTCTCTTTCTTGAAGGGCAAACACGTCAGTAGCCATAGAAGCATCTGGTTCCATCAGAGAACGAAGCTGGCAGTTTGGTTTCCACCCCGACCCAGTCTGTACTTGGTCTCGTTTGCTTCCTGCAAACAAAACAGTGCCCCGTCCTCCACCTCTTCCTCCTGGCCCCTCCCCACCAGGGCCAGCGCTGGCCCCAGTGACGCATGGCACGGCCGGACCGCTGTCCTTGCAAGGCCTTGCCCTGGGAAGCAATTACGGCAGATGCCGGCTGACAGGCTCATTCCCCACTCGAGGCCGCCCGGATCCCCAAGCAGTCTCTAGGCAAATTGTCTCCTCACGCGCATTCTGGGCCTCTAACCAAGTGTTGGCTTCCATCAGGAGAGATGGATGGTGTCCTTTGTTCCGTGGAAAGTGACACCGTGGCGTGAACACACCATCTGCTCCACAGGGTCTCAGACTTCTGGTCTCCAGAGCTGGGGGTGCATGGATTCCTGTGGTTTTAAGGCACCCATCTATGGTACTGGGTTCGGGTAGCTGGAGCCAACTAAGGGAGTGTATCTGTATCCTCAGTGATTTTATTTTCTTATTTGGCATGTGAATGTGAGCGATCGACACCCCTACCCTCCGGCACACATAGAATGATGGACCTTCTCCTTCTTCATGAAGGGGAACAGCCAACACAGACCCGCACCCACCACCAGCCACATTTCTGTTTGGCTCTGCCTTTGCATTATGCTCAGCTCTCAATGATGGAAACAAAACCTAGCACTCTAAACTGGAAAGGAGCTTGTCTCTCATGCTGAGAAGGGCTTTTGGAAGCCAGATCAGGGCTGGTGTGGTCCTGCCAGGACCCAGGGTCTTCTGTACGAAGAGTCCATCTCCAGCATCACCTCAGAGTCCAGGATGGCTGCGGTGGCTCCGGCCATTGTGCCCACCTTTCACCCAGCAAGAAAAAGAAAGGGAAGAAGAGTACACACAAGTCTGGTGGTCCCCAGGGTGAACTATGCCCCTCTGTAGATAGGGCAGGACCACGGCGACTTTCTCAGGCTAAGACATTTTCAGAGTGTTTGGCCTTTATGAAGGATCACCCAGGGGGCTGGCGGGGCCACTATGCTGGGCTGGGGCAGCAGGTGGTGCTCAATGTGCACCCCAGGAATGGCAGAGCCTGCTGGCCCCCTGAGTAGTCCTCCCAGGTGGACCCCAGTGGCAGGGTCGGCTGGACACTTCCCTCTGGGGGCCTGACCAGGGACAGCTCGGGGTCTCTCTGGGAGGCTGAAGGAGGAATGAGAGGAGAATGCAGGGTCAGCCACAGCCCCTTGGCCAGGGTCCTCCATAGATGACTTCTGCTGAGCTGTTGTGATTCTGTGAGCCTGGCCTAGGGAAGACCCAGCAGCGGCTGTGAAGGAGCCCAGCTTACAAAGACCTGTATCCAGGGGGCATCTCTGGAAGGCAAAGACAGAGCAAAGGTGCATCCTCCAGCCTCCAACACCAGCGCAGAGAGAAGGAGCAGGATGGGACAGAATCACAGACACAACGCTGATTGCCTTTCAGCAAAGCAAAGAAGGCACCATCACCCCTATGCACCCCACACACACGTCCTATATTTTTCATTCTTTGATAATGCCACAAAATAGCACCTTAAATCAGAGATCAGCTCACCGGATGCTCTGGTTGTCTCAGAAGGAGTTCCTGGTAAAATCTCCAGGTGACCTGTGTGAAGCCGTGACACCACAGCGGGTTAAAGTTTTCTCGGACCAAAGACATACATTTGGCAGCTGCTTGGGCCGCCAACGTGGGGCTCGTGGAGAGCTTCTCTGCGTCTGTACAGCTAAGACTCATCATGCATTTCAAAGAGTGCTTCGTGGTCACATAAAAATAGCATCTTAGGAAGAAAAATACATTTGGGAAGACTTGGGGTGACATCTTCACGGATCAGTACAAGTCAAGGTGGCCAATTAAGTTTTGTCTTGCGTTTTCCTCCAATCAGTGGACAGAACCTTCCTCGATGTGCTGTGTTGAGAAGGAGGCTGAGAAAGAATTCCTGGTTTGCATCACACTCGCGTATTCATGACGATGCTTACTCCTCATGGAATGACGACTTTATTAGCAATCAGGAGCCCTGCATCCCATTTTAGCCGATGAGGGTGTGCTTAAAAATAAATCTCAGCTGAAATTTAACATAGTCAAACATCTCTTAAAATATGCAGGAAGATTAATTCCTGTGTTTAAGCACATGAGTCATTAATATCAGCACACTAGAACTTCAGAGCCAATCTGGCCCCCAGCTTGCTTTTGTAAATAAAGTTTTATTGGAACACAAAAATGTTCATTCTTTTATGTTTTGTCTACGGTGGCTTTTGTGCCTTGATGGTAGTGTTCTGTAGTTGTTTCAGTCATGGCATGGTCCAGAAAGCCTGAAATATTTACTCTTTTACCCTATGCAAAATTTGTGTGCAGCCCTGCACTGAATCATGAGTGCAAATGTGCATTTAAGGGAACTTTCTTTTAGGACAAATGGTTATTATTATTCTCTCCACAGCTGTGTGCATCTACATAAAATAATTGCTTTGAAATTCTTAGAAGCCAAAGAAGCAAAAAGGAAAAAAAAACAACAACCCACCTCAGGGGCACCTGGGTGGCTCAGTCACTAAGTGTCTGCCCTCGGCTCAGGGCGTTATCCCAGGGTCCTGGGATTGAGTCCTGCATCAGGCTCCCTGCTCCACTGGGAGCCTGCTTCTTCCTCTCCCACTCCCCCTGCTTGTGTTCCCTCTCTCACTGGCTGTCTCTCTCTGTCAAATGAATAAATAAATCTTAAAAAAAAAAAACCTCAAAAAATATGATTTAAAAGAAAACGTTGCCATTCTAACGAGCTAAGGAAGACGAAAATGCTCCCATTTGGGGAAAAAAAAATCGGACTAAAATAATATCCGAGCATTGCGTTGCATTTCGCCCTTCTGCTATTTTCTGCGCAAATAAGTTCTTAAATGATATGAGTGCATTTGAACTGTCACCGTCAGCTCCAGAGTTTTGAGAGCAAGTCTGAAAGTTTGGTGTAGTTACCTTAAAAAAAAAAAAAAACAAAAAACCCACCAGACGAGAGGAAGAAGTCGCCTGTCTAAATCTCTGCAAATCGGGGACCATCTGTCCTGTTATGATTTATATTAGAATCAAGCATGAAGTTCATACGGAGCCCACACATGACACTCTGCTTTGACACAGAGTGACAAATAAAGCCCGGACGCCTGTCCAGGCCATTGAAGTGTGTCCGCACCTGATATCCGCGGGGCCGCCGGGATGGTAGCGGGTGGTAGTTGATTAAGGTGCTGAATGCAAGCGTCTTCCTCCTCCGCGAGAATAATGGGAGGCCATTAAAATGGAATAGTAGGCACCTGTAATATAAATGGAATTCAAGGCACACTTGGCTCAGCAAAGGGAACATTTGTGATGCATATTTGTGCGGGTAAGAACTCGCCCTGTGCAGAAAGCACCCGGGGGCGGGAGGGAGGGAAGCGGAAGGAAGAGGAGACTTGGAATTGTGCAAAACCATTATTTGTCTATATTCCCACCTTTGATTCGAACCCTCTTCTGGGGGAGCTATCTGTAGACTTTGGGAATGAATGACAGGTTGGCTTACGCAGACACCCACACACAGGCGTGCACACCACACACGCGCACACGCTCAGGCACCACTCCCGCCAACACGCATATCCGGCAATTATCATACACTTAGCCAGTGCATGCCACGCCGTGCGGCTATGATGTCAAACCCACCCTGTGTTGATGAATGGCGTCCGGGTGCCGAATTTATTACTGTAATTATTGTGATAATTCAGAGGAGATAAATTGAAATCTATTAGGATTTAATGTAAAAAGCCGTAATTAGTTTGCTTTGGAGACGGGGGAAGCAGCCAGCGTGCACAACGGCGGATCCATTAAACCAATTAGGATGTTTGCATGGCAGGAAAGACCCAGCCATCTAAAATACACCCATGGCTTTCGCCCCACCGTACCCCGAGCCCACAGATGCATGTGTCACAACCTTCATTAATTTAAAACGCACATCAAGGCCAAAGACGGCAGCATTCCTTCATCATCCTAATTAATGCACGTGTTTGCGCGCAGACGTTGGGGCTGGAGAGAGAGAGAGAGAGAGAGAGAGGAAACGTGGGGCCGCCGAGTAATTACCATTCAAAAGATAAAACCACAGCAACACGTCCGCGTGCGCGTCTCGTCTGCATGCACCGTATGCTACGACCCCCGAGCCCGCGAACGCGCGCACTTGCGCACCTGCGTGCCCCCCGACACGCGAGGAGGGGTGCACCGCTCGGAAGTCCAGTGCGCGCTTTCCCGCCTAGTCCCACAAGTGCAAAAAAAAAAAAAAAAAATTTTTTTTTAAAGAAAAGAAAAAAACCCCCAAAAAACCCGTCGCGCTGCAATTAAAAAATATATATTTAAACAAGCCGGTAAGCGCTGTCCCCCTATTTACTGTCAAATTAATTCAGCCGCTGAGGAAATGCCATCTGTATCACCATCACCAGGGTGTCACCGGCTCTCAGATCCCGCAGAAGGGAGCCTGCTGGGGTGTTTGATGGCTGTGATAATGGGAACAAGATAACCAATTGCAACAGATATATCATACATTTTCTCATAATTATCTGACCTGTTACACTGTGTCAGTCTGCCGCCAAACACACTGTTTTTATGTCAGAAGCTGTATGGGCATTTTTAGCTTTGATCACGCTGTATTTTGCAGATGTCAGCCTGACTGTATTTTAATTGACTCTGGGGTAGCATTCAAAAAAGCGCGTTCGACTCCAGTTGCTCGCGCCTGATGAGGCTGACAAGCTGGCATTTACGAACGTTAGGTCTGCTCGGAAGCCACGTGCTCCCCGCGTCTCGGAGGGGGTAACAAAACGATGTCAGGAAGCCTCTCGGCGGAGTCCACCTCCACCTGGCCCCCGCCGTCCCCCGGGACAACGTGCGCACCGGCTGTCCCGGTCGGGCTCCCCAAGCGCGTTGGGGCGAAGGCATCGGGGTCTGAGGACCGTGCCCCCCCTCCGCTCCACCTGCAGAACCAGCATCCGTGTTTATGATGGGGCAAAGGGGCAGGGGGGTGCAGTCCCTGAGACCCCCTTCTGTCATATCCGCGGTCTTCTGCACATGACATGACAGGGACCTCGGTAATGAGGAGCCAGGCTGGTACATTTCGATGGAAGAAACCCTTATCTCCGGTGGCTCGGACATCTTAAAAAAAAAAAAAATCCTCCCGGTTGAAAATGCGCTCTGAGCACCAACTGGAAACATTTCAACGGGGAGGTCAATTTATTTGGTCTTGACTTTTCAGAGACAGGAGATCTCTGGCCTCCTGTCTGGGAGCGCGCCGTTGTCACGCTGTGCTCCCTGCCTCGTTAACCGCGGAAGCTGTCTTCATCAAGCCCCTGACAGACACGGGGGCCCCCGCGCCCCCTGACTCCCCCAGGGACTCCTCCTCAACATCATTGCCTGCTGGTCCGTGTAATTGGCCCTGATAAAGCCCCGTGCTTTCACAGAAACCCAAAGGGAAGGGAGAATTCGCCAACAGGGAAACGGGAGATGCCACATGGAGGGTTCCTTTGGAAGCTTTCGCCGGGACGGTCCATACAACATCGCGCTGCAAACGTGAATCGTCCCAATCAATGAACGAATGGATATCCTAATCAATGAACAGGCTCCGGGACACTTGGAAAGCTGATTCTGTCCCCCGAGCCACACTTTTCCTCTCTGCCTCCGATCATGTGAGGGCATTCATGCAATCTCATCTTATGGGCCCCCAGGCACGGAAATGGGTCAAGACCCATGATGTTGGCAACGGCACTGGCTCGATTGCACATTCGTGACGAGCACCGTGCCGTGAACAATGTTGGCTGACTTTAATTTCACAAACTGAGCGTGTCAGCCAGCTGGGGCTGACGACCCAAAGACCCCAGACTGCTGGAGGCATTTGTTCCTCACGGTCCTGGAATGTAGGCAATTCCAGGAAGCTAGAAATGCAAGGAAACACATTCATCTCCACGCATCTGACCACCCACCCACCCACCTATGCTATCCTTCTATGCATTCAGCTATCCATTTACCCACTCATTCATCCATCCACCCATCAACCCATCTATCTATCCATCCATCCATCCACCTATCCACTTATCTTCCCATCCATATACCTACCCACTCACCCACCCACCCATCCATCTCTCCACTCATCCATCCATCCATCCATCCATCCATCCATCCATCCATCCATCTGTCCACTCATCCATCCATCCATCCATCCATCCATCCATCCATCCAACCATCCATCTGTCCACTCATCCATCCATCCATCCATCCATCCAGCTATCCACTTATCTTCCCATCCGTATACCTACCCACTCACCCACCCACCCATCCATCTCTCCACTCATCCATCCATCCATCCATCCATCCATCTATCCATCCATCCATCCATCCAGCTATCCACTTATCTTCCCATCCGTATACCTACCCACTCACCCACCCACCCATCCATCTGTCCCCTCATCCATCCATCCATCCATCCATCCATCCAGCTATCCACTTATCTTCCCATCCGTATACCTACCCACTCACCCACCCACCCATCCATCTGTCCCCTCATCCATCCATCCATCCATCCATCCATCCATCCATCCACCCATCCATCCACCCACCCATCCATCTGTCCATCCATCCATCCATCCATCCATCCATCCATCCATCCACCTATCCTTCTATCCATCCACCTATCCACTTATCTTCCCATCCATCTACCTACCCACTCATCCATCTGTCCACTCATCCGTCCATCCATCCATCCACCCACCTATCTGTCCACTCATCCATCCATCCATCCATCCATCCATCCATCCATCCATCCTCCACCCATCCAACTTACATTTATTGAGCACTTTCTGTGTATCAAGCATACTCCAGGCACGGAGCCAAGATTCCAACCCCTGTCCTCTTGGAGCTCCTGTTCTAGGGCAAGGGAATAGACAACCAAAGTGTATAAAGCAAAGTACAACAAGACAACCCCAGAGGGTACAGGAGCTCGGAAAGGACTGTGCGGAAACCGTATGTTCTTTAATAAAATCACACGGCTTTAAAACTCAAAACAGAGTCTCTGTGTTCCTTTCCGGCATAATGGCTAGAATGTCAGCGCAGCAAGGATTGTTGGTTAATTCCTGGATGCATGCAAGTACGTAGGACGATGCCTGCTACATACAACGGGATCAATACATTTTCTTTAAATGATACCATCTCCTTACTCATTACTACAAATGCAGCTGTGACATCAATCAGCCCGGCAAGGACACTTGATGTGCTCATGGGTACACCCAAGTACTTGGATTGGTGCCTGGTCCACGGAAGGTCATCTGATGAATATTTGTTGAATGAGTAACCGGAGAAGTCAAGAAAGATAAGGCTTGACATTGGTTCTTTGGCTAGGACAACGAAGATGTCATTGCTGATTTAGGAAAGGTGCCCTGCACGAGGCCACAGTGTGTGGGAAGACGTCCAAAAGTAGAACCGGGGAAACAGGGCAACCACGTCCTTTACCAGGAAGCTCTTTCTGTCATTCTTTATTTATTTTATTTTTATTTTTATTTATTTTTATTTTTTTATTTTTTTAATGATTTTTTATTATATTATGTTAGTCACCATACAGTACATCCCCGGTTTCCGATGTAAGGCTCGATGATTCATTAGTTGTGTATAACACCCAGTGCACCATGCAATACGTGCCCTCCTTACTACCCATCACCGGCCTATCCCATTCCCCCATCTTTCTGTCATTCTGAATGTGTGGAGAAAATCAGCCAACCTTCTGGACCCAAATGTATGGGCCCCAATCCTATGGATCTAACCCTTTAAATCCCAACCCTATGTGTCCCAAATATGAGTTGCAACCCTAGTCCCATGCATCCTGACCCTGTGTACCCTAGCTTTATGAATCGAACCCTGTGTGATCTCAGCCCTAAGGACGCAACACTATGGCTCTTATACCTTTATGTTTCAATTCTGTATTTAGACTCTTAGGATCTCAGCCTGAGGGTCCCAGCCCTCTGGATCCCATTTCCATGGGTCCAACCCTAGAGATTCCAGCCCTAGGAACCTCAGCTCTGTAGATCCCCACTCTATGGGTCCCAGCCTTCTGGGTTCTAATGCTATGGGTCCAACCCTAGAGATTCAGCCCTAGGAACCTCAGCTCTGCAGATCCCCACTCTATGGGTCCCAGCCCTCTGGGTCCCAACATTATGGCTCATGACCCTATGAATCCCTCCCCAAAGTGCCTCCCGGAAGAACAGCAAGAACCCCACTATCACTTGTCAGCTCCCCTGAGGCTTATGTATCCAGAAGGTTTGGCAAAAGGCACTCATTTCCCTTCCCGTGTTCCCTGTGCACAGTGCTGTGGTTCTCGCACATTCTCATCCGCGGTGCCCCAGGAGCAGCCCTGGGTCTCCCGTGATGCCTTGAGGCGAAATTCAAATTCAACTGGAAGTAACCCAGCACCGGAGTTCTACTTTTGAATATCAAGTAAATGAACATATTTAAAAAAAAAAAACCCAGAAGCTGAGGACGACCTTGTGTAGCCCAAAGACATTCCATGAGCGCCGTAACAGGAAGGATGTGGGCCTCCCATAAAACCCCAACACCACTCGCAAAAACCCACAAATACAGTTCCCGAACATTTTGCTACACTTTGAGGACAGGACGCCCAAGACCGGGGAGCTTCAAGCGGCAATCCCTTCTTGAGGGGAAAACGTGCATTTTCAGACAATCCGAACGGAGGGGAGGGAAGAGAGAGAGAGAGCAGTGGGTACCGAGCAACACGGTACGGCGTCCAAGCCATGACCGCTGGGTGTGGCCAGCGGTGACAATCTTGCCACATCCTTTGACTTTCCTGTGACATTAAACATTTTTTTCCCTACTTGGGGCAAAACAAAATACCAACAGAAAATGTAGCACGTTAACCATTGGTAAGCGTCCCGTTCGGTGGCATGAAGTCACCCAGATCTGTGCATCTCTGGCTCCTTTGTGGACATTGGTGACCTCTCCGGGCCAGGCATGAGGGCTCAGTCCCCCCCAACCTCTTCAGGTCCATGGGGAAGAGGTCAAAGGACACCACCAAGTGAGTTGTGAACCAGCATCGCACCTGTTCCAAGCGGGGTCGCAGAACCTCACTCAGAGTCAACCCCAAAGCCACCAACGATAACGGAATGCCATGTTACGAAGTTCCCATTCCCCTGCTGTCTAGCATCAACCTTATGGTGCACGATAAAAACCAGCCTCCCCCGACCCCCCGGCCCCCACGGCTTGTCTGATGCTCTCTGGACCAGAAGGTTGTGCACATTGGGTACCAGGCAGTGCTCCCTTCCAAGTGCTCCTCCTGGGCGGGAGGGGGCTGAGATCTCTTTTCTCTGCAGAGACTCCATTCTGGAAGCTGAGACCTCACCACCACCTCCCTGTGCGTTTCATCTCCTCTCTCCAAAACGCCACCGACCCGCCGAGCACGGCTTTCCAAGCCTGCCCCCACATCAATGGAAAATCCCTCCCCGCAGCCTTTTTTCCCACAAACACTGAGAGCAAATGTTTGAAAGCCTTCCCTTTATTCACACCAAGCCCCGCCTAGAATGCCTGTTTGAGGAAAGAAAAGGGAAAAGGAACAAAAAAAAAAAAAAAAAAAAAAAGGACGAGCTCTTGCACCTGAAACCGCCCCTTCCATCTCGGCTCTCAGGGAACATCCAGCACATCTGAGGGCAGGGGAGCCCCCGGGGTCAGCCCAGGGCAGAGGAGGGGCTTGGCCCCACGCACGGCTCGTGCAGAATGGTCACGTGAGCCGCTGTCTTTGTAGCTCTCAGTGTGAGGGTCCCTTGAACCGAGTTCAGTCTCTGATGTTCCTCGACTCACCCGAGGAGGAAAGACGTGCAATTTGCAGCCACATGGATGCTCCGTGACCCCTGGTCTGCTTCGGGCAGAGCGGGAATGACACCTGTGTTCTGGGGAGTAAGGGAGCCAGGCTTTCCCGGGAGACCTGGAGCGTGTGGGTACCTTGCAATCTTAGATTCCAGTGTGTGAGCACGCAGATGCGTACCTTTATTCTCTAGGGATGCCGGGTACATGCAGCCCACCGTTGACGGTTTCAACATGCACGAGTCGGTGGCTTTCCGTGCCCCGACAATATTGTGCAACTGTCGCTGCTATTTCTGGAAATGTTTCATCGTCCCCTGGAAAGGAGACCCTGGCCCCAGGAGCACTCAGTCGCCCACCTCAGCCCCCGACGACCACGGATCCTGTCTCTGTCTGTGCAGTGTCCTGGATCCCCTCTCCCTGCATTGTCCTGTTGCATTGCCCTGTTCTAGACCTTTCCTGTGGACGGGATCGCACACCCCGTGGCCTTTGCTGGTGGACGTCTCTCCCTGAGCGTCCCGGTTTCAAGGTTCCTCCACGTCGCTCCTTTTCCTGGCTGAGTGGTGTCCCGTGGTACGGATGGATCCCACGGTGTTCGTCCGTCATCCGTCCGTGGACATTTGGGGTCATTGCACCTGTGGGCTGTGGTGAATGTGTGAGCCAGGGTTTTCCGGAGGAAGAGAACCAACAGACGGAATGGCATACAATAGATGGATAGTTTATGTGCATAAAAACACATGCATATGTGTGTACGTCTATGCAGGGAATGGAATAAAATACGTGGGTTCTTTGTACACATGACATATGCATGTATATATATGTGTGCACGGCACATACACACGTCACATAGCATACACATATACACATCACATGCGTGTATATACACATAACACCAGCATACACACACGTGTCTATGCATGGAATACTATAGGAAGTGTGGATTCCTTATGCACAGAACACGTACGTATATATAAAGAAAGAGACACAGAGAGAAGGAGATTATGCGGAATTGGCTCACGTGATTTTGGAGGCTGACAAGTCCCATGATCCGCGTTCTTTGTACAGGGCAGGGACCCGGGAGACCCAGTGCTGTCAGCTCCAGTCAGGGGCAGGGGAGAAAGAACAAAAAAGAGAGAGAGAGACAGAGAGAGAGAGAGAAATGAAAGAATTCTCCCATCCCCCACCTTTTCACGGCGTTCGTATCTTCAACTGATTAGACGAGGCCCACCAGAGAGCCCAGTCTGCTTTATTTAGCCCAGAAGTTCAGATGCTAATCTTTTGGGACGTACCCTCAGAGGCACGCCCAGAAATAATGTGGAGTCAGGTATCTGGGTACCCCCAGCCCAGTGACCTTGACACACACACACACTTGAAATCTAAACATTCACAGTGAGTGATGTCTCTAGGAACCCAGTGGGGCGAGTCTCTGTGTGAGAACCACAGACAAAGGGCAAGAGAGGAGAGAGAGAGAGAGAGAGAGAGAGAGAGAGGGAGAGAGAGAGACTAAGAATTCTCCCATCCCCCACCTTTCTGTGGCATTCATACTTTCAACTGATTAGACGAGGCCCACCAGAGAGCACAGTCTGCTTTATTTAGCCTAGCAGTTCAGATGCTAATCTCTTCGGGACACACCCTCAGAGGCACACCCAGAAATAATGTGGAAACAGGTATCTGGGTACCCCCAGCCCAGTGACCTTGACACACATACACACACACACACACACAATTGAAATCTAAACCCTCACAGTAGTGATGTCGCTAGGAACCCAGCGGGGCAAGTCTCTGTGTGAGCACCACAGACGGAGGGCTCAAGAAAGAGAGAGAGAGTCGGAGATAGATTAAGAATACTCCCAACACCCAAATTTTCGTGCTAGGCATACCTTCAACTGATTAAACGAGGCCCACCAGAGAGCTCAGTCTGCTTTATTCAGTGCCCCAGTTCAGATGCTAATCATATGGGATGCACCCTCAGAGGCACACCCAGAAATAATGTGGAAACAGGTATCTGGGTACCCCCAGCCCAGTGACCTTGACACACATACACACAATTGAAATCTAACCCTCACCGTGAGTAATGTCTCTAGGAACCCAGCGGGGGCAAGTCTCTGTGTGAGCACCACAGACGGAAGGTGAGAGAGAGAGAAAGAGAGAGATTAAGAATTCTTCCACCCCCCCACCTTTTCCTGGCGTTCATATGTTCAACTGATTAGATGAGGCCCACCAGAGACACCAGTCTGCTTTATTTAGCCCAGAAGTTCAGATGCTAATCTCTATGGGACGTACCCTCAGAGGCACACCCAGAAATAATGTGGAGTCAGGTATCTGGGTACCCCCAGCCCAGTGACCTTGACACACACACACACACACACACACACACACACAATTGAAATCTAAACCCTCATAGGGAGTGATGTCACTAGGAACCCAGTGGGGCAAGTCTCTGCAATGAGAACCACAGACAGATGGCGAGAGAGAGAGAGAGAGAGAGAGAGAGATTAAGAATTCTCCCATCCCCCACCTTTCTGTGGCATTCATACTTTCAACTGATTAGACGAGGCCCACCGGAGAGACCAGTCTGCTTTATTTAGCCCCGTAGTTCAGATTCTAATCTCTTTGGGATGCACCCTCGAAGCACACCCAGAAATAATGTGGAGCCAGATATCTGGGTAGCCCCCGCAGCCCAGTGACCTTGACACACACACACACACACACACACACAATTGAAATCTAAACCCTCACAATGAGTGATGTCGCTAGGAACCCAGGTGGGCAAGTCTCCGTGTGAACACCACAGATGGAGGGCTCAAGAAAGAGAGAGAGAGATTAAGAATTCATCCATTCCCCACCTTTTTGTGACATCCCTACCTTCAACTGATTAGACGAGGCCCACCAGATAGAAGAGTCTGCTTTATTTAGCCCCGCAGTTCAGATTCTAATCTCTATGGGATGCACACCCAGAAATAATGTGAAAACAGGTATCTGCATATCCCCAGCCTAGTGACCTTGACACACACACACAACTGAAATCTAACCCCTATGAGTGATGTCGTTAGGAACCCAGGTGGGTAAGTCTTTCCGTGGGCACCACAGACAGAGGGCTCAAGAAAGAGAGAGAGAGCCAAAGAGAGAGAGTGAGAGAGAGAGAGAGAGAGAGAGAGAGAGATTAAGAATTCTCCCATCCCCCACCTTTCCGTGGCATGCATTCCTTCAATTGATTAGACGAGGCTCACCAGAGAGCACAGTCTGCTTTATTCAGTGCCCCAGTTCAGATGCTAATCATATGGGATGCACCCTCAGAGGCACACCCAGAAATAATGTGGAAACAGGTATCTGGGTACCCCCAGCCTAGTGACCTTGACACACACACACACACACACACACACACACAATTTGAAATCTAAACCCTCACCGTGAGTGATCGCTAGGAACCCAGCGGGGCAAGTCTCTGCGTGAGCACCACAGACGGAGGGCTCAGTGGCGCGAGATGGCCCCGCCCTCCAATGTCAGCGGCCGGTCGAGGGCCCCGCCCGACCCCTGTGCTGTGGACGGACCGGCTGCCAGTCGAGGCTTCCCACTCCCCAGGCTCCACCACTCGCCGGAATGACGCACAGAACTCAGGACAACACTTTAGGGACGGTCACCTGCTTACTCTAAAGGTTATAACCGAGGAAGGGCCACACGGAAGCGATGCGCTCTGGGGGCACGTGGACCCTCCGTGTCCTCTGCGGGCTCGTCACCCTTCCAACGCCTCCTTGACTTCACCAGCCTGGCAACTCTCCAGACCCCCTGCTTCAAGTTTTTAGGGAGACCTCGCTGCAGAGCGTGATTGATTAACGTGGCCGTTGGGGATTTTTCAGGCGAACAGTCCACTCGCTCCTGGTGGGTCAGGATGGGGCTGAAAAGTTCCACCCCTGTAGGCACCTGTTGGGTCCTCAGGTAAGGAGCCCCCATTTTCCAGGTGTGACCTCGTTAACACCAGCTCAGGTGTGCTTGAAAGCACCGTGTTAGGAACAACCCCAGTTGCTCCTCCGACCCCCCGACCCTGAGGACTTCCCAAGGGGGGTTCTGCTCCAGGAACCAAAAAGGAGCACGAAATGCATGTTTCCTCTTTCATTGCCACATCACCTAAGCGATGCAAATTTTGGGGAACGCAGAGGGAAGAGAAGGGGGTGTTGCGTGATCCTTTCACTCAAAAAGACAATAGACAATGTCCAAGGATAGACGCGGGCATCACGGCTACCGGCTACGCCGTCGGAGAGGGAACCACAAGAACCAAAAACACGGAGAGGGCTAAGGTAGGACAGAGAAATTGAGGGGTTTCTTATCACAAGCGCATGTGTCTGTGCGTGTTTAAAGATTTTATTTATTTTATTTGAGAGATAGCACGGAGTGGGAGGGAGCAGCAGAGGGAGAGGGAGAAGCAGGCTCCCCAACCCAGGACTGGATCCCAGGACCCCGGGATCATGGCCTGAGCCAAAGGCAGACGCTCAACGGACCAAGCCACCCAAGCGCCCCCTCTTCTGTGTCTTTTAAAGTATTTCCATTTGCACCTGCAAACCGCCTTCAGATGAAAACGAGTAAGGGAAACACCCAGCACGCTCTTTCCAAGTTTAGGGCCATCGACCTCCTATACTGCACGCCTTTGCATGTCCCGGGGACCTCGATGACCCCACAGGGGCGCACTCGCTCCCGTCTCCCGGAGCCGTGGGAGTCCGCGCAAACAGTCAACGGCAGCAAGTCACCGTGCCCGCAGCCGGCTCCTCCGACGCCTGGGTTCTGATCCGTTAATATTCAACACCAAAGCGGGAAGTCGCACAAGGACTTCTATTACCATGGAAAAGCAGATGTGTGTGTCGGTAAACATACGAGCTGTCAGGGTACGCGCTTGCCAGGGTGAGAGTGCGCTCCCGTGCGCTCCCGCGCGCTCCCGCATCTGCATGCGTATGCCGGCCTCTCCGAAGGGTGTTCACCGTCTCGCCCGCGCAGCCGGGATGACACAGACGCGCCGGGTCACCGGTGCCGCGGAAAAAGTGTCTTATTTATTCAGCACTTGAGCGGTCTACGGGGAAAAGCGCCCATGGCAAGTGAGGTCTGCGAAACGACCCGTGCATCTTAAAACGCCTGCATGCACTTAGCGACGGCAAGTGCTCCCCACGGTATGATTTAGTGCAAATAGCGTCTCCATTTATTAACCGGCGCCCGCGCTGACTTCTCCATCACGCGGGAGGACAGGCACTTAGCATACGAGAGGCTCAGATGAGACCCCGGCGACAGGAGTAATTGCGCACGAGGACACACTTCCTGCGCGGAAAGACGGAGAGCGGTCGGCTGGAAGTCATGGACGCACGGACGCGCGGGGAATGGCTTCCAACCCAGGCAAGGAAGTCAAGGGGGCGTCCGCATGGGCTTGGCTGCGGGGCCCTCAACGAAACACGACGCGGGTACACCCGTTGCTGTCATGGACGTAGGGGCTGCATCCCTCAAAAGCTCACCTTGAACCTCACTCAGCTGGGAGAAGGTCTTTGTATGGATTCCACAGTCCACGGAACCGGGAGGACGTTGGTGAAACGTGCACCATGTTCTGGGCACGATGCTGGGCACAGGGTGTCTTCCAGGAAGGGGACAGACATCCTCTCCTCCATGAAAGTGGGCTTTGAGTGGAGGCGACGTTTCCTTGTGCCCCAGACTCTGCACAACGGGGGCACCTGACCGCCACCGTAAAGGGGACCTCACGGCTGCCCTGCACCGGGACACTTCGTTCCCTGGCGTGTCCGTCTGTAAAACCACAGTGTCTGCGAATAGATGGTGAGAACCCCAGACACGACCACGTTCTTGGACTGACCACATCACAGCCTGTCCAGGAACACGAGGGAGGACAGTGGGAGAGCTGGACAGTGGGGCTGCTCCTGGAGAACACTGTCACGTCCCTTCCTTTCTCTCCATGGGGACGTGCGGCCGTGTTGCTGGGCCCTCTAATGTCACCACCCAATGCATCCAACAATTTAATGCAAATTCTTCCATCCCCGGTGTAAATTACTTGCCGATTTTGAAAAGGGATTTGAAAACAGCCACAGGGCAATTGCAATCGTCAGCAAACCACACACTGGCAAAAGGTGAGGTCAGACCCCTCCAGTTCCCCAAGCCCAGGGCCTCAAGGTCTATGGGGTGGAGGCTGCAGGTGGGTCTGCAAACCATGTCCCCCGGGATGCAGATGGGAGTCAGCTCTCTCAGAGAGACGCTTGCCTTACATAAGTCCATCCCCAAGATCACATGGGATAGACTTCCCTCCTCTTGTCGGACTTCCGGAGTACCCAGGTCTCGTTTGGCTGATAGATCTGCTTCGACTGTGTGCGTGTGTGTTTCCTCTCGTCCTGGTGTTTCCTACAGGTTTGCTTCCTTTCACAACCGGAGCAGTTGTCTGGTTATTCCGTGCTGTCTTGTGCTCCCGGCACAGCGCCCTGGGGCCGACTGCGGGCATAGGCATGAGGGTCAATGGGGAGGAAGCACGGCACACAGGGGCAGGTGGCATGGACCGGGGGACCCCACGCTGGGGCAGCACGGGGCTGAGTGCACAGGGATGAACAGGTCCTGGAATGTTCTAGAAAGCAGTGAGTACAGCAAGTAAGGGAAGGAGGGAGGATGCAGTGGGGCAGTCAGGAAGAACACAGTTCTCTAACAAGAACATGGCCAAATGCCTCCCCATCCCTGAGGGCCACGCACAGGCTGGTGGATCCCATCTGCAGGCACTGCCTTGCCTTTTCTAGAAGGATCCAGATATCTTCACTTCTCAGCCCTACAGCGGGGGCACAGACCAGCCCCCCAGGCAGGGCTGCGCTTGGCCTGGGGCTGCAGAGAAGCCCGGTGCAAATACCAGCTTGCAGGACAGGCTGTCCGGGCTCCAATCCTGTGTCCAAGCCACTCACATCTCAGATCCCCCATCCCTGCGACAGAGGACCCCGTGCCTGGCACCTGACCGGGGACACTCGTGTGTTTGGTAATAGCGGCCGAAGACGCTGTCCTTGAGCATCCAATATACCAGGCCTTATTTCCAGGATGGATCCCTGCGCGCGGACAGAAATCAGGTAGGCCCCTGGCCCGGGAGGGTGGTGGTTCCATCGCGTGTCCATACACTGTCCGCCATGGGCCGGCGGGTACCTGCCTGCAAACATGTATTTTCCTGCTGTGTTTCCTGTCCCCGCCGGATCTCCCCACACTCCCCCGCACGGCCTGGCGCCACTCCCTACATCAGACAAACCTCTGGGCCTGCAGACATGCATCTCCGATCTTCCTCAGGGATGGGCGGGCCTGGGCTCTGTGCGTCCCCGCCAGAACCACTCTCCCTTCTCCACCCTGTTAGGTGCCAAACTGTCCGACTCTCAGATTCCCTGATGGAGAGAAACAGTATCTCGACTGTGTGGCCGTTCATGTGGCTTTTTTAGGGCACTTTGCAACCACGTAAGGTTCTGCCCTTCCGTTTCCGACGGAGGGCTGCAGCACTGGGGGGGAAGTCCGTCCACCCGTGACCAAACGGAGCCCCAGGCCTTGGAGCCGTGCCAGACGCATGCAATTTCGGGCTCAAAGCATCATGCCCCCTCTCACGCCGCAGGACGAAGCAAGAGGCCTTCTTCACGCCAGCTCACAGCTGCAAACCCCTGGGTCCACATTTTGTTCATCGGTAAACAAGTACAAGCTGCGTATGGTACTCTGGGGGCTCTGTGCACGCGCGCACGCGGGGCCTTGTGCGCGCACGCGGAGCGTTGTGCGTGCACGCGAGATGAGTGCCAATTTTTAGCGGCTGGAGCCTTCCACCAACGAATGTCTTCTCTTCTGACACCCCCTGGGTTTGGGGACCTCCTCCCCAACGCTCACGCACACGCACATATACCTGCTACCAGTCAGCTCCGTGCCAGCGGCCCGTTGGATTGCACCTGCCAGCGTCAGCACCGAAATACGGCCTCACCTCTACCCTCCATCCCACAACACAAGCGACTGTGCCTACGCGAACCGGAACGTGATCGTTCGGGACGGGAATTTGGAAAGTCCAGGTCTCCGGCCTCCTCTTAAAGGTTATTTGCGATTGGAGTTCTCCATTTGGCTTGAAGGTTTGGGGGAAAAAAATACAACAGCCCCACTAGACCAGGCGTTTAATGAAAACAGAACCCCGAGCTCGGAGAGGCAGCCCCGCGCAGGCAACGTGCTAATCAGCACCAGATGGTCCAACGCGACCCAAACCCTTTTTCTTATTATTGAAAACCGGGACCCACAAAGGCAGTCTGTAAGTTGGTTCATAAGGACTTAATTTTGCTCGGCAATAACAGGGCCATTAAATGTGCTTAGAGCAGGGATTACAAGAAAACAGGAATAGCTGATTCCTCGCTCCCCCTCCCGCGCAGCACCCACCCCTGCTGCCCAGCCCCCCCCCCCCCCCCCCCCCCGCAGCGCGCCTTGCAGAGACCTCGCAAAAGAGAGGGCGGCAGGAAACCCGCCACCCCCTTGCCCACTGCCCGGGTGGCGCACATGGCAAACCGAAAACCCCGATTCTCAGCAGGATCCAGAGACTCGCACGTGCCCATACGGGGGCCCAGGGGGGCTCGAAGAGTGTGCCGTGGGGACAGCGCGAGGTAGGAGGGCGCACCGCCAACCTCCATCCCGAGGCCTGCACATCAGGGGACCTCCTGCCTTCCCTTCTGTGTCTGCCCCGTGCCTTTCCTGGGGGACAGCTCTGGGACATGATAACGAGATCCAGAGGGCGTGCCTTTCTCCTCTTCTTTAAAAAAAAAAAAAAAAAAGCTTGAGGTTAAATTTATAGAACATAAAACGAGCCATTTTAAAGTATCATTCTGGGGGCATTTAGTGCTTTCACAATGTTGTGCAAACCAACGCCATCGTGATTCCTTCCCAGGGGAGCTCCTTTCTCTTAAAGGGTCTGTGTGGGCCGTCCCACAAAGGTTATGCGCAGAGGGACCCCATAACCTAGCATTTGCACGTCTAGGTGTGCACGCAGAAGAACTGAAAGCCGGTGTTCAAACACATACTTGGACACACATGTTCACAACGGTGGAAACGACTCAGATCTGATCGTCAGACAACGGGGCCCATGCGTGGATGGAATAGGACTCGGCCATGAACAGGAACGGAGCTCTGATGCCTGCTGCCCCGTGCGGGGACCTTGAGGACACAATGCTCGTAGCAGAGGCAGACATACAAGGACAGATACTATGATTCCGTTAATGGGAAATATGCAGACCACGCAAATCGACCATCACGGAAAGCAGATTACTGGTCACCCTCTGTGGTCGGGGTGACGGGTAATAGGGATGGCGATCGCCTTACGGATGCATGAGAATGTTCTGAAACCAGAGAGATGCTGTTTGCACCGGCCACGCCAAAGGTGCTCAATGCCCCTGACTGCTGCACTTCAAAAAGCTTAAAACGCTGAATGTGACGTTTCGTGGGTTTACCCTTCATTGGCTGGGGTCATGGACGGGAGTGCGGGACACGGGCTGCGACCGTGGCCGACACCCACAGACCGTTGAGTTCCGTATTGCTCAAGAACCACAAAAACGCACCGTCAAAAACACACATCGCAGAGCTTAAAGAAAAGTGGGGCACGTGTTGGAGAAAATGCTTGGAACCCATTCTGCACCATTGCAGTGAATTTCTGAACATCTGTAAACATGAGGCATTTCTGGCCGGGGGTCGGCGGGCGTTGGTGTAACCAGCCCTCCGTTCACAGATGAACAGCAAACCGAGAACAGCGTCCGCGGCTCAGAGCACAGGCCAATGGATAAACTTGATGCACATGAAAAAAGCCCCAGGAGCTGCCAGTCGGATGCACGTTTTTCTACGGGTCTGTTTGTAACTATTTGAAGACTCTCCTTCCTGTTCCCGCCATCAGTGCCCAAGAGCTCCCTGTTGCCCGCATCCTCGCCCACACCTGTGGTTTCCCGTCTTCTTGATTTGAGCCGTTCTGACTGCTTAAAAGTACAAAACACTATTCATCAAATATAGCTCAATAAAACCGAGGATGGGGCGGGGGAGGGAGTGAGCTTAAGGAAAAGAATATGGGGTTAAGAGAGCAAAGAATGTAGGAGAGAGCATCATTGCATGGGGCGCTCTCTGCAGACGCGGCCCACGCCCCCAACGTCACCAAGAGTGCCCAACCGAAGGGAAAACATCCCCGTGATGCACAAGTCATTCCCCCGACTGTCAAGCCTCATCTGGGACGGCTTGACCCCTCTGTGGGAAGGAGCTGGACCCCATAAACCCCATAAACCTTCCCGTCGGCCCCAGAACCCTACGATGCCCTCAAATCCCTCCTAGTTCACTTTTATGGTATTCTCCTAGTTTAGGGCAATTAAATAAAACATTTACAAGCCCTCCATAAAGAATTTAAAACTCTTGGGGAAAAGCCCAAGCGTGAGGCCACACTCCAGTTGGCAAGAAAGGCGTGGAATGCAGGAAATGACATAAGGCCGTCCCCGAAACCACCTAGTGAGCTGGCCAGCGTGGGCTAGGTTGACTTACGGGCAAGGCCGGAGTTCTCCCGGGGGCGCACCTGGACCACAATTGCAGGCCTGGGAAGGATGCTCTCCGTCTCCACCCGCCCCGCAATGGGAGACCAGGTGCTTTCCCCAAATGGTGGCAGCCCCACGCGCTCCTCCCCGTAATGTGCAGGAGAGCCCGTTCCCGCCAGCTCCTCCAACATTCGCGAGTGCCAGAATTCCTTCTTGCTTCCTTTTTTTTTTTTCTTTTTTCCCCTTCACCTTCGCGAATCGAGTGCTCGGAAAAGAGCACCTCGTTGCGGTCCGCACGAGCCCATCAGGAACCAAGCACAAAAGTGCGCGTGCAGCCGTGTTCCGAAACAGCAACCTTTTGAAAATAAGTTGATACAATAACATCCGTGCAACATTGTGAAAAGAGACAGAGGGAAGGAAGGAGAGGGGAATGGACGGTAGGGGTCCCTTTGGTGGGTGGGGGACGTGCTGGGCTGGAGGTGGGGGAGAGCAGGGATATCTTATCATCCGTGTCCTGCCCCCAAGGACTAACAAAAACAGCAACAACCATAAGAAAACGCACCCGAGCTCCTGGGGCACCAGCTTTGTGAAGAGAAATGGAAACGTGTCCTTTTGATTCTGACGTCACCAAATCTCTTGCGTTTTGCCCAAGATCTTCTCTCCCCCCCCAGTACCATCAGCATGTCTGCTGTTAGCATCCCCTCCATTAGTTCCATTAGAGGTCCCCACATCCACACTTTTAGGGCATTTGCAAGTGCTGCCCCCTCCATGTGAACTCTCCTTCCCAAGGCTGCCTGGGAAACTCCTATTCACCCTGCAAAACCCCGCTCACCCAACCCCTCCTGACTCACATTGATCATCCCACAGAAACCAGGCTGAGTTCATACTCCTGCATGTTGCCGTCGCCCCTGGTCCTGAGTTCCATCCCTGGGGGCACAGCATGCTTTGGGTCCCCTCTGCCCCTGAACCGAAGCCCCAGGTTGGGGGACAGGGAGATTTCAGCAGGCAAGTGGTGCGTGATTTCCACGGGCTTTCCTTTTCTGCACGTTGCAGAAGCAGCCCCAGAGCTGGTTAGTGCCTGTGATGAGCAGACCACACTTTAAAAAGGAAAAGGACAGAGTCCTTTAAAGTAGGAACTCACTCTAACTAGAGACATACTGATTGCCTGGCAAGTGTTGGCCAATGTTTCAGGCTGGGGCTCGAGTCACCCCAGGCTATGACGTATTTGCTTTGTACACGGATAACAATGTCTCTGGAGTATGAAGAAGGACCCCCTCAACCCCAGAGACAAAGACAGATTTTATGGGTCGATGCTCAACGTCCCACACGGCAGCCAGGAGCCCGCCAAGCCTGACTCAGCACGCGGGTATAAATTCTTAACACACTAGTGTTTTGGGACAAAGAGCGACGGAGGAAATGCTGGCTTCCAGATTGGCGTCTTTCCCACGGATGGGACAGGACGGCGGCTTAAATGTCACCCTTGGAGCTTCTGACAAATGCCGTTTTGTGCGGCCAAGCCCAAGGAAAACGGCAAGGGGGAGACAAGCAGCGCGTGGCCCGAGCGTTTTGCAAAATGCTGGGGCAAGACGGCGCGATTTGCAAAGTGCCCGGGGAGCCTGCCGTCATCCCGGCCAGATGCACTTGGTTATCCATGAGTTCCCGCTGTTTTTCGTTTCCACCTTTAGTGAACTCGGATTGCTCAGGAGCCATTCAACGGCCCAGCAAGGAATGCCGGCGGGCGGGTGGGGTTGGGGGGTGCCACCCCCTCCCCCAGAACTTCTCTGACTCCTAATTGGGCAGAAATGAAAATCGGCATTCCAGTGCGTGATTACAGAGCTGCACTTCATTTCATTTCGTTATTACGTGGCCGGTGCGTCCTTACAGGAAACCACACACTTGAGACGTTAAAGGCAAGTATAAATAAGATGTGTTTCAGGTGAGAGGGTCTACGGAGGCCGCCGACCCCCCTCGGCGAGCTCTTGCCCCAAATTATAACAAAACGTCAGCACAAAGGACTCCAACGCCGGCGTCCTTTTGAAAGTGTCCACGCACGGGCCACATAAATCATTCTGGGCATGAAAATAGGTAAATAAACATGGAAGTCCAAACGTATTAAATTGACCACACTTTATAAGAGGCAATTGTGGCTGGTTCGGGCTCGTATTCTGGGTTTTGGAAAGAGGAGGAAAAGCCGGAATGCCAGGTCGGAGACCAAGAACGGCAGCCTGTGCTTCCGACGTCAGAAGATCCCGGCTCCCGAAAGCAGACGCACAGAACGCATAGCGGATTCGGTCAGCTTTTCTAAACCGTCATGGCTTCCTCTCTTCTTCTGTGATGTGAAAACATACAGGACCTGAAACGCAACATTTTATGGACCTGAAAGTCGATACTTTATGCATTTTAAAGACGCTAAAACATACGGAGCTAAAATTCAACATTTTCAGCATTTTAAAGGCGCTAAAACATATAGGACCTAAAGTTCAACATTTTAAGCATTTTAAAGATGCTAAAATATACGGACCTGAAATTCAACATTTTCAGCATTTTAAAGGCGCTAAAACACACAGGACCTGAAATTCAACATTTTCAGCATTTTAAAGGCGCTAAAACATACAGGACCTAAAGTTCAACATTTTACGGATTTTAAAGGAGCTAAAACATGCAGGACCTAAAGTTCAACATTTTCAGCATTTTAAAGGTTCTAAAACATACATGACCTGAAAATCAACATTTTAACCATTCTAAAGGTGCTAAAACATACAGGACCTAAAATTCAACATTTTAAGCATTTTAAAGGTGCTAAAACATACAGGACCTAAAGTCAACATTTTGAGCATTTTAAAGTAATCAAGTCACTGGCATTCAGCATGTTTTCACCCTTTTGTGCCCCCCACCTCTATTCCATTCCAGAACATTCCTAGTATCCCAAGGAAGCCCCCATCCACATGAGGAGATGCTCTCCTGTCCCCCCACCTCAGACCCTGGTGATCACTAATCTGCTTTCTGACTCTGTCCCTTTGCCGACTCTGGACAGGTCGCAGGAATGGAGTAAAGCTCTGGTTACTCCAGAAAAAAGTAAAAAATAAAAAATAAACCCCCGAGGGCTGTTCTTCCTCCTTCCGGGGCTCCCATCTGACACTACTGAGGTCAGACCCTTCCCCAAATGTCATTTCATCAGTATGAGAGTCCTTGTTACCGTGAAGTGTCACTTGTCCGGGCTTCCCCGCCTGGCCTGTCCTCAGCATTCTCCATCTGCACTCACTCCTGGGAGAGGTCCCCATGTCCGCGCTGCCTGGGGCGCTGGCTCTCTGTCTGCTTCTCACCAGATGCAAGAAGTAGTCACCTGTTAATGAGGGAGGTGAATCCCTCTGTTTCACCTGCCACGGTGAAGAGAACACACTCGAGACTCATATATTCACAGACAATGAGGGTGGGGTGGATGTGTCACCCCGACGGGGACTCCTTTGAGTGGTGGCCAAATGGCACCCAAGGTATGAGTGTCCTGGGGCCGCGGTAACAAAGGAGCACAGAATGGGGGAGGGGATGGAACAATAGGAATTCATGGTCCCCCAGCTCTGCAGACCAGAGTCTGAGATCCAGGTGGGGCAGGACCCCTGAGATCCAGGTGGGGCAGGGCTGCTGAGATCCACATGGGGCAGAGCCGTGCTCCCTCCAGAGGCTCCAGGGGAGGGTCCTTCCTGCCTCTTCCAGCTTCCGGGGCTCCAGGCATCCCTGGGCTGGTGGCCACGTCCCTCCCATCTCTGCCTCTGTCCTCACGTGGCTTCTCCTCTGTGTGTGTCTCCTCCTCTGTCTCTTACAAGGACATCTGTCCTTGGATTTAGGGCCTCCCTGATCCAGGATGAGCTCATCTCGGATCCTTCTCTTACTCACATCTGCAGAGACCCTGCTTCCAAATAAGGCCCCACTTACAAGTTTGAGAAGGACATGAATTTTGGGTGGACAGCATTTACCCCAGAACAGAGCACAACCCAGGCTGGAGGGTTACCGCACAGGTAAGGGTCTTTCCAAATTCCCACTACCATCTTCCCAAACCAGCAACGCCCTTGCCTTGGACGCATCTGCTCTCCTTGTGTCTGTCATGTTTCCTCCCGCTTAACCGACAATAATCACGTTCCTCGAAATCTTGTCCTCCCTGGGAGATGTTTTTGGATAAGCCCATTATCGGATTTTCCTCACATCTCAAGGAAGACGGTGTATGTCCCGTAGGGTACGTTGAATCGTGTGTTTTGTGCGGGTCTGGGTGCAGGTCTGAATGAGATAATTTCACAGCGTATCCCAGGAAAACAGAGCCCACACAGAACAGTGAGAAGCCGTGTAATAAAGATGAGTGAATGCCACACAGACCTTGAGATCTGGCGTTTTGATTCGATGCAAGGAGCTCACAGGAGGGAAACCATTCTGGGCAAACAGGGTAATTGACCTCACATTCATTAATTACAGATTCCAAAAGCTATTGACTGACGGTCGGAGAGAAGTGGATACACGAGACACAGAGGAAAAAAGAAAAAAAAAAAAAAAAGAACAAAAAACCAATCCCAGTGAGCAGAAAGGTAGTCTGAAAAGTTCAAAACACAAATTTATCAAATATTTAAATGCACTTATGAGAACACGACGGTTTTAAACAGACCAATACAAAACAGCTGCATTTTTAAAATGAGCAACGACACGTCTCAATCTTTGAAAACTCTTCTCGACATTTTTTTCCTCCCCCGTTCAGCAAGCAACCATCATCTTTTATTATTTCTGTCTGCGTCTTTGTACAACGGAATTCTTGCGAACAGGTCTGACTTTCCAACACGCATCAGACAAAGGGCATAATGTACAAGGAGGGAAAGAAAAAAAGAGAGGTGGAGAGACAGAGGGATAATAACGCAGCCAAGAATTCTCGAGGAGGAAAGAAAAAATGCGATTGAAAATCCGGTGTCAATGATATGACAGAACATTTAGCACAAGAGCTCAGGTGGGAGAGACGGTGGGGCCGCTGGCACAGAACGTGAGCTCTAAGTGATTATAAACACATGTTCTGGGAGCGGGAGGAAGTCCGCGGCGCGGGGGGAAATGGCAGCAATCGAAAGGCTCGCCGGAGACGCAGCCGCGTTGCGACGTTCAATGAGCAGATGCTCTGCAACATGAAAGGGTTTGCAAGGCTCTGCTTAAGTGGGTAGGGGCCGATGAGTGATTGCAAGGAGATTCCACGCTGCAGAAACCGGGACGATGAGAGGCGCTGGCCCGGAAAAGAATGCACGCACGCTTTCAGCACCGGCAGAAGCCTGTGAGAGGGTAATTTATGGGCTACGTAATAGAAGACCCCCAATCCCGTCTTCTGGCCAGAGAGAAATCACTTGGGATGTTTATACCACCTCGTGGTGCCTTGCGTGGGAAGTAGTGCATGCCGGAGACATGCTTTGTTTCCCGGGAGGTTTTGGGTTGGAAGCTTCAGAGTGGTCCCAGGTGTGCACGGACCTCACCCCAGATAGGCATCGAGGTGCCAAAAGTGCAGTGGGAAATGCCCACGCTGGGCTGAGGCAGACTCCTTCCCAGGCATCTGCTGGACTTGGATGAGGAACACGTCTCCAGTGACCACGGATGTGTTGTCCCATCAACATGCATGGTCGGGAGGAATCGGGGACGCCTGAGGCTCATGCATCCTTCTCCTGCCAACGCTCAGGACATGCAGTGATGCAGGTGTGGGAAGTTCATACAGTCCATCCACGTAAAGAACTGAAGTCACACAGGGAATGCCAGTCTGTGGCCTCACAGTCACAAAGTCGCTGCTGCAGCTCCACACATCACGCCCTCCAGATACAATTGTTAACAGAAAGGAAGAGCATAAGCACAAAGGTGTGTGTGTCTGCTCCTGGGATGGAGCTGGCCTCTTAAACCGAATCAGCTTCGTAGTAAGGAAGGAGAAAGCAAATGCGTTGCAGACAGTTGTGTCACCGTCTAGAGTGTGCACTCGGTGCTGTAAAACGTTCTTCTTCTTCTTTTTTTTTTTTTTTAAAGATTTTATTTATTTATTTGACAGAGATAGAGACAGCCAGCGAGAGAGGGAACACAAGCAGGGGGAGTGGGAGAGGAAGAAGCAGGCTCATAGCAGAAGAGACTGATGTGGGGCTCGATCCCAGATCACCGGGATCACGCGCTGAGCCGAAGGCAGACGCTTAACCGCTGTGCCACCCAGGCGCCCCTGTAAAACGTTCTTCTGTTGTTATCATTTGATTTGGGAGAGAAGCGTCAATTCCTGATTGATGTCTCCAATCTCCCTCCTCTTCCCTGCTAAGTTTTCAGGATCACCCTGCTGCTTCATCGGTAAGACATTCAGGTGAGCCACGTGAATCCCCGCGCGTGCCTGGTCTTAATCGTGGAATGATTTTCTCGGGGCAGGGCTCACCACCGCGCTTTGCTCTGGGTGCCCGGTCGCGTCCTCTTGGCGGAAGTTCATCTTCTGGAAAACGAGACCTCACGGGGGTGTGCCGCTGTTCCACGGGGACACCGTTGGTTTGTGGCTCAGACCAGACTTGCCGAAAGGGACGTCCCACCAGCAGGAATCCCCAGCTCACACGTACCTCGCTTGGAAACAACCCCAAACCGTGTTCTCCGATGCTGTGGGGCTCTGTACAATCCCGTCACCTCTCTGAGCCTGGGGCCCCTTTTGCAAAATGTTGGTAACGTTCTTGCCCTTTTGCGTGAGCACGGGAAGAAAAAGTAACACATGGGATCGTGACTTGTCACAAAGAAGAAACATCCACATGCAACTGGTTAATAGTGTACCTTTTGAGTGTGCACGTTCCCGTTTCCCAGTGTAGCAGATGGTGGTTTATATTAAATTACAATGAATTGCAATGAAATGGCATTAAAAATTCAGCTGCACGTGGTCAGAGGCCACAGATCGAATACCGGAGAGCTACTCGTGGTGGCGAATGGCCGCCATGTTGGGTTGTGCATATTTAATACATTCCCTATTTATTGGCAGAAGAAACAAAAAAAGAAGACATTCCCATTACCGCAGAAAGTCCTGTGTAGCCGTAACCCAGTTCATCCCAGTAAGGTCTGACATTGAACAACAGGGGCCGGTGAGAAAAATGTCCTTCCGAGGACTCTGTGTTTCCTCAAAGCAACGTTGTTGGGGCTCGGTTCCCGAACATGTCAGCGTAGACTCCCTTATAAGGAAAAATAATTATTCTGTGGGAGAACCTCAAACGAGGGATGTGGAGATTTGCAGAAGGGTGGTAATCGATGGGAAATTCTATATGAAACAATTTTAAATTATATATTCTTTTATTGCATGTCGTGTATATGAGTAACATATACTAATTATGCAAAATATACAAATATATGTCAGCGTATCCGTGAACACACATCAGTGTATGAATGTATAGTATATTGTGCATTAAGTTATAGACCCATACATCACGTATCATGTGCGTCAGACACACACAAACGTACGTATACATATATATACATGTATAGTTTACTTCTGTCTGTATAGTAGATATGTACATATATGTAGGTCTAGTTCATATGTAGGCATACTTTCTACGTACACAGATATGTATAGTTTATATGCACACATGTATATTTTATATGTATGTATAGTTTACATGTACACGTATATAGGTCTAGTGAACATGTATGTAGGTCTAGATAATATGCATGTAAGTTTATATGTACACGTATGTAGGTCTAGTGAACATGTATGTAGGTCTAGATAATATGCATGTAAGTTTATATGTACATGTATGTAGGTCTAGTGAACATGTATGTAGGTCTAGATAATATGCACGTAAGTTTATATGTACATGTATGTAAGTGTAGTTTATTTGTATATGCGTATTATATGTATGTATATACAATTTATTTCCATATGCATGTATATTACATATGTACTTTTGTGTATGCACAGTCTGTATGTATAACATATATGTACATACACGTAGGTCTAGTTTATATGTCTGTATAGTTTACATGTACATACATGTAGGTCTAGTCTGCATGTATGTATGTGTGCATACATGTAAGTATAGTTTACATACATACACATATATGTATATAGAATTAATTTCTGTCCGTATAGTATATATACTTGTAGGTATCACTTATTCTTAAGGAACATACCCATTTGGCTAACAAAATTATTCAAAGCATTTGCACATTGATTCAAAAAAGGTAAAGAAATCAAATTACCAAATTAGAACCAACGTGGGAGTGACTTGGAAACTCATGCACATGGATCATTTTTAAAAATTCAGACCTTACTTTTTAGAGTGGTTTCAGGCTCGCAGACAAATGGAGAAGGCAGGTAGAGAGATTTCCCATGGACCCCTCCCTGTCCCCACACACGCACAGCCTCCCCGTTATCAACGTCCCCATCAGATGGCGCGTTGGTCATAACCATCAACCCTACATGGACACATGGTTATTCACTAAAGCCCTTGGTTTTCGCTGGGGTCACTCTGGTTGTTACGTATCCTATGGGTTCGGACACACGTACGGTGACATGGACCCACCATCACAGAGTCTCACATGGAGTATTTCCCTTGTCCTAGAAGCCCCCTGTGCCCCAACTGCTCAGCCCTCCCTCACCCCCGGCAACCACTGATCTTTCCGCTGCCTCCATAATTTCCCTTTTTCCAGACTGTCCCAAAGTTGACATCCTATTGGCTTCTCTCGCCTATCAATATGCATTCAAGCCTCCTGCACGTCTTTCCGCGGCTTGGTAGTCTGTTGCTTTTTTAGTGCAGAACAATATTCCCTGGATTGGTTGGGTCACACCTTATCGATCCATGCACCTGCTGACGGACACCTCGGCAGCTCGCAGGCTTTGGCAATCGTGCATAAAGCTGCTACTCGCATCCGAGTGCAGGTTTTTGTGGGGATGTGAGTGTTCTCCTTGTTTCAGTAAATACTGAGCAGGCACTTGCTACATTAATAACTTTTTTTAGCCTACAGCAGAAAATACACTTCACTGGAGAGATGTAAATTACTGCATCTTGCAGCGCCCCGGGACCAGGTCAGGTGACCTCTTGAGCTATGTGACTGTTAAAAACTCATCTTCCTGGCTACCCCGTGATGCTCCCGCCTCCCACCTGATTTCCCACCGCACGTCAGCAGGGGCATAGAAATTAGGACAGAACACAGCATTCTAGAGGCTGACGATGAAAACACGACCCGTATTATGTCACATTAAGTACAAGCGTGACAGTTCTTCGAAGAGCCACTCAATGTGGAGAGAGGAAGAGGGGATGACTTCCAAACTCTTAAAGGGGGATTGAATCCATTAAACCCGAAACATGCTAAGAAACGAGAAAAAAATACAGAAAAACGTTAGAAAAAAAATAGAAACACGTCATGCTCAGAAATGAGAAAAAAGTAGAAACGTCAAAACGCAGAGAATACAATTGCAGAAAAAAAAAAAAAAGAAACAATTAGTATAAAAGGACCAAAGTCTCCATTCAAGGCAGGATTCCTAACCAAACCTACCAGCCAGGTTCACAGCACCGTTCACAGCAACCCCACCTGTAACATAAAGACACACAACGAAAGACAAAAAAGAATCCCAACCAAACACCAACCAGAAAAACCTGGGAAAACACATTTTTTTTAGTAGACTATCACCTTTATTAAAACCATTATCGTTTTCACGATGACACCCACTGTCGTGTCTGTTTTTTTTTCTTTTTTTAATTTAAATTCAATTAGCAAAATAGACTCCATCATTCGTCTCAGATATCGTGCTAACAATTTATCAGTTGTGTATAACACACAGGGCTCATCCCAAAACAGATTTTTTTTAAATTTTTTAAATTTTTTTAAAGATTTTTTATTTATTTATTTGACAGAGATAGAGACAGCCAGCGAGAGAGGGAACACAAGCAGGGGGAGTGGGAGAGGAAGAAGCAGGCTCATAGCGGAGGAGCCTGATGTGGGGCTCGATCCCAGAACGCTAGGATCACGCCCTGAGCCGAAGGCAGATGCTTAACCGCTGTGCCACCCAGGCGCCCCCAGATTTTTTTTTTAAACAGAAAGACGGATACGAAGACAAACGGGAACTCAAAATGTAATGATACAGATTTGAATTTGGGGCAGACGAATGCAGTACGTGGGCATGTAAACCTCAATTACATAAAGCAGGGACCTTTGCAAAACCAAGAAAAAAGAGATTCCCAAATCTGCCGTCTTGGCGAGAGGTTCTCGCACACTTTGTCATCAATAGTTGAAGCAGATGTAGAAAAATTGGTAAGACACACAAGATAGGAACAAGGCGATTAACATTCCAGATGGGGTAACCGGGGGACGGGCATGAAGGAGGGCACGTGATGTCATGAGCACCCGGGGGGGGGGTATGCAACGAATCTCTAAATGCTACCCCTGAAACTGATAATACACTATAGGTTAACTAAGTTGAGTTTAAATAAAAGATGAACAAAATCCCCATTTACCAGACACCTGCTGAGCCAGTGCTCCCAGCAAGTGGACATGCACTTAATTGCATTGCTAGAGACCTGTTCCCCAAATGAGGTCCCATTCCCAGCTTCCAGACCCTCTGAATCTGGGGGGGAAACGATTAAACTCCTGACCGAAGCTGATTTCACATCACACGGTGCTCGTGGAGCCAGGGAGGTAACACATGCATGCTTCTGCCACTGATGTAGGACCCTACACAATGCACTGTGATCATTTTGCTACAGTGAACCCTTCAACAGCCCTGTTTCCTGAAACGTGTTTCAGGAACCGTCATGAGCACGTAGATGTTGCAGGGAAATTACTAAAAAAAAACAAAAAACAAAAAAACAAAACAAAACAAAACCCCCCCAAACAAAACAAAAACAGAAAAAACCAAAACCCAAAACCAAACCAAAAACCTGCAACTGTTTGTTTGAGCACACGGTTTGGGAAAGGCTGGACGTTGCAGCAGGGACTTCGGACGTGGATCTCGGGGCTTCTCGGCAGAGCTGGGGGTTTATAGGATTCCTAACCTGACCAGTGCAAAGATCGCACATGCATTTCCCCAGAATGCGTTGTTGCAGGAGACTCTTCTCATTGTCTCCCAATTTGCAGCAAAGCCCAAAACCTTCCAGGTCCCTTGGATGCCCCAGGTGGGAGCACGGGGCTCACCTCCTCCAGCACGTGCTGGGAGGACAGAGACCCCTGGGGCTGCCGGCTCCCGCCCACCTGACTCCAGACAGTGACCCAGGAATTACAGGAGTTTTCCCAACACATACTCCAACCTGGATGAACCCTGAGGATTGCATGCGGAGTGACATAAGCCAGACTTAGAGGGCACACCGGTTATAAATTCCACTCACCCGAGGTCCCTACAGGAGTCAGAATCACAGGGGCAGATTTTTAAAAAATGCTTAGAGAAGCCATAAATAGAATAGGGAGCCAAAGCCAGTCGATAACCAGAACTTAGATGTGTATATTCCTAAAAGAAATCTGTACCGATGAATTTCGATCTACAGATTTCAGCTGTGAGCTTCCAAGCAGCCAAAGAGAAAGAGGAAATAAGATGAGCTACAAAACGCACATTGTGCAAGAGAAAATGAATCCACTTTAAGAGAAACAAAGGAAAATCCGTAGGGATGGGAAGCGGGTGGTGGGAGCCAGGGGCTGGGGATGTAATGTTTCATGGGGACAGAGTTTCTGTTTCGAAAGATGGGAAGTTCTGGAGACGGATGGTAGGGATGGTTGCACAGCAGCGTGAATGGGCTCGATGCCATGGAGCTGTGCGTTAAAAATAGTTAAGGTGGTAAAGTTTATCTTGTGTGTCTTTTACTGCATTTAAAAAATCCTGGGGAAAAAAAAAACTAGCCTGTTGTACGTTAAAGAAAAACGAACAATTGGAAAGAAAAATAAATGTCTGATTTGAAGATAGGGCTGCAATTCAGTAATTCCCTTTATGGGGAAACTGAAATCCTCACTGACCCAACAAAAACATGAAATCTTGCGCTTTGTATGCTGTTTTGCAAGTTTGTTTGAAACACACAGGAAAATGCCAAATGGTCTGATGGAAGGACATAAAGGAAATGGATCAGGTTGGACCGGTTGCTACAATCAGGGCCTGCGTTTGCAGATTTCAAAGGTACTGCGGAAATGCAGGAATGGGAGGGCCCAAGGACTTGATACAAAGTGCTCGGAAGAGAGGACATCGACCTCTCACCTCTGCCTCAGGGGGTCCCCCATGCACGCCCAGCCCAGCCTGGAGGGATCTGACTCTGCCTGGGGTTCCCCATGTACCCCACAGCTCAGCCTGGAGGGGTCTGACTCTGCCTGGGGTCCCCATGCACCCCTAGCCCAGCTTGGAAGGGTCTGACTCTGCCTGAGGTCCCCCATCCACCCCCAGCCCAGCCTGCAAGAGATCTGACTCTGCTTGCTGTCCCCCATGCACACCCAGCCCAGTCTGCAAGAGATCTGACTCTGCATGGGGTCCCCCATGCACACCCAGCCCAGCCTGGAGTGTGGGCAACAATGACCTACCCTCTGGGTGGATGGGGAGGAAGGAAGCAGATGCAGGGACACTGCTCATTTCCTGTTTTCTGGACTGACGCTCCCTGCAGGAAACAATGGGGAGAGGGACAGTCAAGTTCACTAAAGTATGGGGTTCTACCACAGACCATAGACCAGAGGAGACGTGAAAACGTCCATGGCGTCCCTTTGCCATTCCTGAGCCATGAGGGCAGACAAGCTCCTGACCCCAGCAGCTGGCAGGAAGATCCCGGGGGTGGCGGGGGTCAAGCCCAGCTGTTCAGTGAACAGCACCAGCTCCCCCCACAGGAACACCCCAAGAGCCCCAAGAGCCCAGACTGACTAGTTGTCAAGGTGCTTGTTTCCTCGGTTTTCCAACTTTCCTCCTAGGGCACCTGCCTCCCCTGGCATTTGTCTGTCCCACCCCCTTGGAAGCATCCGGTGTTCACAATACAGTCTGAGAGGCCACAGAACACTTGCCTTTTTACTTTCTCCATTTCGGGTAGCTTTGATCAAGGTACTGCTCGTGGGTCCCCACCAACTGTAGGACTGTGCTTTCTTGCTTTGATTTCATGCTCTCCCCCTTCCCTCCTGATAGACACAAAGAAGTCTCTGCTATTTCACCACAACTCCGTTGGATATGGTGTACTGTATGGTAATTAATGGTTAATTTGTTAATATTAATTAGCAATCAACCAACAAATTATTGACATTGATTTATTAAGTAATATTAAGTAGCAATCAATCAACAAATTATGGATATGAATTTAGTAATTAATATTAACTAGTGATCAATCAATACATTATGGATATCAATTTAATAATATTAACTAGCAATCAATCAATACATTATGGGTATCAATTTAATAATTAATATTAACTAGCAATCAATCAACAAATTATGGGTATCAATTTAATAATCTATATTAACTAGCAATCAAACAATACATTATGGATATCAACTGAATAATGAATATCAACCAGCAACCAATCAATAAATTGTTGATATTAATCAATTAGTTAATATTAATTAATGATGAACCAATGAATTATTAATATCAATTCTTAGTGTTAATACAACAAACCTGAATTACAATGTACATTAGTATATTTTGTATTGATCAATATTAATTGTTCATTTATTAATAGTAATTAAACATTAACCTATTATCTACATTAATATATTAGTTAATATCAATAAAACTAATCAATAGTACTGTCTTAGCATGCTGAACCCCAGCGGCACTGTGTATGAGTATAGCACGTATTAATCAATGTTAACTGTTAATTTATTAATTAACATTAATTAATAAATAATCTTCCCCTGGAAAATTAACTTATTAATATTAATAAACCCAGCGAGCATTAGTATGGTAATAAACTGGACCTCCAGCTGCCTTGTGTGTGAGTTAATGGTGAATTACCATCTCCTCATATAAGGTCTGCATCCAGGCACATATGGGCTGGGCCTCTGTTGTTTCCAGTCCCGCTAATTTAATTCCCTTGCTAATAAAGCGTATGGTTCTCTTTCACGACACACGGAACACTTGCGATTGTCCGTCCCCTCTGCAGGGGACATAGGCGAAGACGCTCCCACACCTGCTTCTGCTTGAAACCTGCATCCCCTTCCCTCGGCTGGGCCGGCCCCTTCTGGGTGCTGTATCCACGGCGGTCCTCACGGCCAGGCGTCTCCAGGAGGGCTTTTCCCCAAGCTTCCAAGCCCTGACTCCGCCGGGTCCGTGCACAGGTCCCCGGCCGCGGCCGGGCATCACAGCCCACGATGCCCACGGAGGAGCTGCCCCTGTGCATGGTCTGTTGCCCGGACCCCGTATCCTCAGCATCACGTGGCAGATGTCCCCTCCTGCAGCAGGTGGGTTGCAGCCTATAATCCCATGGGCTCCGTCCCTCTGTGCCCCCAGCGGGCCATGCACTGGCCCGACCAAGCTACGTGGAGACGGGGTGTGAAGGGCAGGGAGAGAAGGGGCTGGGGACCCTGAGGGTGGGGGGCGAGGTCATCATGCACGTCTACGCATCATGTCATAGCCTTTCATGGGGGCTGGTGCAGGGGCACCCGGGGGAGTCAGGATTCTCCAGGGCACAGACGAGGGGGACCCCATCCCAAGTCCCAGGGGGTCTTGCTGCCTCCACATGGGGCCCTGACCTTGCTTGTTTTGTGGGCATCAATAGTCAACACAGCACAGCCCTGCACCCTGAGGGTCATTTCCTCCTCCACCTGACGCCCCGCTGTGCTGTGCCAGGTCAGACAGTTACTGCCCCGCGGCCTCTGGCCTGCCTGCCATGGCCAAAACCGAGTTGGCCAAGTGCCCGTCAAGAGCGACCTCAAGGTGGCAGGAGATCTCGCACGCACAGCCACGCATAGACCCCGTGACTGGATTTCACCGTGTTTTCACGAGCCGTTCCTCCCTTGCAACGCTCCAGGACAGAACCGCTTTCCAAGGTGCCCACACCAGGGGTCTCCCTGCAAGCATACCACCGGGGTTTCGTGGTTTCATCCTCTTGAAACGTGGCATGCCTGGCTCCACAGCACTCACGTCCACGCTGCTCTCGCCCACGTCCTGCCCCGTCTCCAGCGCTGCATGTCGACAGACCCATTGACCCATCCCCAGCCGACCTTTCCCTAACCCTTCCAAAACCGGGACACGGAGCAAAGACACCCTGTCTTCCAATTACACACATTCTCGGGGGTGGGGTGGGGTGGTGGTGGGGCTGTGTCCACAGGACGGCCGAGGTTGGGTTCCAGGGAAGGTGTGAAATCTTCTCGGAGAGCCAAGTGGCCATGGGCTTGGCGGCTCTGGGAGGCAAAGTGGAACTTGAGTCTATACTGTTTCCTCCCCAGACCTCCCAGATCCAGCCTTGGGAAGCCTCCCAGGACAGCCTGAGGGGCCCCGGCCGGCTTGGCTGGGCTGCCCGAACCCCTCCGTCACTTGGCTCCCGCACTAGATCTCACACCTTACGGAGAAGGAGCCCACCCTCCTGCCTCCCTGCCCGGCCTCTGCTCCTGAGCCTGCCCCACCCTCACATTCTTGCTTTCTACTTCTTTCATGGGATGAGCATTGGGGGGCTGGTGGACGCCACTACAGCCAAGGGCCCAAGGTGTGAGCAATGCCTCCACGGGGGCAGGGAGGAATCTGGAGATTGGGGGACATTGTTGGGGGTAGATGGGGTTGCATGCACACAGCCTCCAGGGTGCACAGAACGAGGGGGTTGAAAAGACCCCATTGGTGGTGTGAAAGCAACTACTGACGGAGGCCGTCTGTGCATAGCATGGAAAGCGAAGCTGGCTAGGAGTGTGCAACCCCACCAGCTAGACCTGAAATGCCGGGAGAGGAAAGCCTCATGCATCATGACACACACATGGACTGAGACCCCAGAAATTTCCAAAGGAGCAAGCTCATCTGTCGTAGTGGAAGCAGTGACCTCCAGCTTCAGCACAGTACCAAGCAGGATACCAAGCACCTGGGGCCTCCCAACTATTCGATAAAGCCACCTGGGGACAACTTATTCCTGGAACCACGGAGGCTCAGAGCAAAGGCCACCAGCTCACTCACAGGGAACGCCATCACATTGGTCTTCCCCATCCTGGATGGATGCTTTGACTCAGTGGCCCTGAAGAGCTCAGTGTGCAGACAGCTGAGAAGACCATGCATGCAGACATCCCTCTTACTCCTCATGTGCAATGCAAGACCTCTGGAATTCTGGAGACCAATCTATGACAAATGTCCTGATGTCAGAATGGATCTGTAACATCTTAATGCATGGACGCTATGCTCCATGATGCAGTTAATATAATGCAGAAAACATAATTCCCTGGCTGAGCCAGAGAATCTGATGCAGGACAGGTCCACCTCAGTGGAGGCACCGTCCACAGGTCTGGCTGCAAAGACTGAGAGGTGGAGGGTGGCTCATCTCAGGAGAGCGTGCTCTTGGCCCTTTGCTAACTGTGGACATTGTCCCTCATCTGTTTGTAGAGAAGGAAGCCCAGGGGACATGAATGGTCCCATGCACCATCCATCACTCATGCCCCAGTGGCTGTCACCCCAGGTACTTAACCGGTGGTGTCCTATGATGACCCACTGGTCTATTCTCCACACCCTATTCAGACCAACCCCACAAACAATTCTGGTCATGCTGCCTGCTGCTTAGACCACATGACAGCTACCAAAGAACAAAGACCCACAAGGCTATCAAGGGCAATGGTAGGTGAGTCTTTGCTGAGCTGGGGTTCGGGTGTGCCAACAATGTCGTTGGTGGTGGGGTCAATGGGCCATGTTGTATCCACTTGAACTCTGCAGGTGCTGGAGGCTGAGGTTGGCCACGCCTATGTGATTGGTCCCCAACAAATCCCTGGTCACCAAGCCCAGGTGAACTTCCCTGTTGGCTGTTGTCACATCACATTTCTGGGACAGTTGAGTGCTCCATTGGGAGGGGACACCTGGAAGCTCACACCTGGCATCTCCTGGACCTCGTCTTATGCGCATTTCGCCTCTGCTGGTTTCAATGTGCATGCTTTCACTGTAATAAGCCACAACCCTGGATATAACAGTGTTTCTGAGTTCTGAGTCCTCCTAGTGAATTTTGGACGCTCAGGGTCATCTTCGGGACCCCTGGTCTGCAGAAACATGGCTAATATGACAAGCGAGATGAATTTTGTTTGTCCTGGAGACATGGACGTCTAAGGAATCTAGAAAATCTAAGGTTGTCCTCCCGTGGACCAGAAGGGTCTGTGGTTCCACCATTGCTGGCTGGACGAGACCAGTGTTCTCCAAGACCCAGCCTCTTGCTGCAACCCCCATGGGGCCAGGGAGCCAGAGTTGTGAGTGGGGTGAGAGGGAGACGGGAACTCAGTGGGAAGACCACAAAGCATCATCTTGCGTGATCCTTTGACAACCTGGTGTGGTTGTGACTCAAACTGATCTTTCTGGTGGCCACCACCCCTCTGCGCCTTCTGCATACCTTGGACTCTGGAGCCAGTCACATCCACGTTTGTGTGGTTACCTCTGGAGTGTCTGACACCTACCACAGACTGTAAGATCCACAAGGACAAGAAAAGTATCTCTCTGTCTTTCTCAATACTAGCAGGCTACAGAATGTTGGAACACTCTGTGAATACACGCATTCATGTGTTTCCAAATCATCAAACTTACCAACAATTTTCAATTTTTTTTTTGACTGACTGCCTTGCAAAAGGAAGAGCAAAATACTTTAAGAAACACGCAGAAGTAGAAGACATGATCTCGGCCTCCAAAGAGCTCACAAACTAGCTGCAGAATTAAGGCTGGCAGAACCCATCGACAACAGAATACGTACACAGCTAAAGGGGAAAAAAAAACTTGCAGTATAGGAAACAAGAGATGTAATGATCCAAAGGGATGGCACGTAAATCAGGCCAGAGTATTTTGGCACAAGCGTCTAGAAAATGGAAGACTGCCTGGTATGCATGCAGAGAAAAGATATTTTGTCCATGCTGTGAAGTCTGGTCTAACTTCAGAAGGAAAACTAGATGTGTGTAAGGAGAGACCACCTATTTTGTGAGTGAGGGGAGAACCCGTCCAGTATCTGCAAACATGGATCGGAAGAGCATTTGGCTCTGTAGTCCTCAATTTCTCCAGATTCTTCCAAAACTCAAATTGCAATTGGAAAGTGATGCTGTGAACCCGTGAACCCAGGGAGTCTGTCACGTACACCAAAGTCGACTTTGGGTTTTAAGGGAAGATGATTGTGTTTTTGTTATAGGCATAGGGCTGCCTTTGCTGACCCTCATGAGCTCAGTGAAGATCTGAGGATGGTGGGGAAGAGGAGGAAGAAGAAGACCAGAAGGAACTCTTCATCTCTTGGATTGGTGCCATGGCTCACAATTTGTTCTCTGTGGCCCTCCAACGGCCTCTCCACATCGACATGCCTCCATCGCTTCTCCAAGGACAGTAAGTATTCAATGAGGTCACACGTGTCTATACATTGTGAGTTGTATTTGTGACATTGTTTTCCCCACTTTTCCCCTCCTGTAACAGAGACCCGTGAATCTAGGAGCTCTACTGTACTGGCATTTCCTGCTCATCTCACGGATACTCAAAGGATTCTTCTATGGAGATTTATTTCACAATTCCTTCCCCCACATTGAAGCTCTTGTAAAATATTTTGCAGCTCACAAGGCAGGACAGAGAGCATCCTAGCGCTTTGTCAGTGGGGAAATGCCTCTCTTGTGTGGCTGCAAGTTACTCAAGGTCATGCTGCCATGAGCACAGCTCTTGTGGCCCACAAGAAAGAAGGATGATTCCTCCCTTGACTCTGGTGGCATTTCCTTAATGAAGACATGGCTCCTCAAGTGGCCTCAGACAGGTTCTGGGCAACAGGGCAGAGAACACAGGAAACCACAGGACTTTGTTCTCTCGGGTAATTTGAGGTGCTGTGGACACAGGCTTACTTCCATCCACATAGGCAAAAACTCTTTTGATTCCTCTTCAAGGAGTGTGTGCCAAGCCTGCTTCCTGCCCAAACCCTGGGTGATGGGTTTTCTTTGATGAAGACAACCCTTATTTTGGTGCCCGTAAGTATTCCCTCTCTTGCCAAGGCTTGTGACTCACCAGGTCACAGATCCTCATGCAGCTGGAGGTTAGGTGTTGCAAGTCTGGTTAAAAGTCACCAGAAGGACTCCTGGTCCCCTGGCCGCCATAGTCCTGTTGCAGACGAGAACCTCTCCATACTGATGAGATCACATGCCAAGGTCTGGGAGCCTGTATCAGCTCACTCTCTAAGGTGAATGGGGGTGGGGGTGCAGTGATGCTGGCCTGCCTCCAGTTGTGGAGACCAGAAGTCAGCTCCAGGCAGATCCACTGAGCTCCAGGTGGGGCAGGACTGCTGAGATCTGGGCAGAGCAAGGCTGTGATCCCTCCAGAGGCTCCAGGTCCTTCCTGTCTCTTCCAGCTTCTGGGGCTCCAGGCGTCCCTGGACTGGTGGCCACGTCTCTCCCATCTCTGCCTCTGTCTTCACATGGCTTCCCCTCTGTGTCCATGTCTCCTGTCTCTTACAAGGACACCTGTCACTGGATTTAGGGCCACCGTGATCCAGGGTGAGCTCATCTCAGGTCCTTCCCTTACTCACACCTGCCTATTTCCAAGTAAGTGTCTATTCACAGGTACTGGTGGTGAGGACGTGGATGTATCCTTTGGGGCCACCACCGAACCCTCTACACTCTCCTTACAGCTGTAGGGGGATCCTGCTCTATCTTTGAAGTTCTCAAGGTGTCCTTCAAGTCCTCAGCTGTGGACCTGGTCAGTGGACCCGAGCTGTACCTCAGGAGAGCATCAGGAAGGTGTTGCTGGGGACCATCCAGTGCTGGCCTCCTTCTGGGACCATTCCTCCTGAGGACATCAGGAGTGCCTCATACCTCACTCAATGTTCACCCCAGTGCCCAGCAAGGAGACTGGGCACCTGAAGGTTGACAACCTAGGTTGCCAATGTGTATACACGTGTAACCAGGCAGAATGCTACACACATGTGCATGACCAGCTCTGGGCCCCAAAGGGGATTCGTAGCAGACAGTGATTGATTTAGGATTTGGCGATAAATCAGGGGTGACCTCTGATATCATAGGTAGAACCCTGGTAGCCAGGGAAATGTTTTGAAGGATGATATTGCCCTTCACAAGCACGCTTGTCCTACAGGCCTGGAGGCCAAATATCTCATGGTTGGTGTTCTCAAGGCAACCAAGGAGGATGGAAGGGGTGTGGGGACGTCGGGGGTCTCTCCATCCTGCCCTTCTCCTTATTGTTCAGGGTTTCTTGTGTCTACACCCAGGGCTCCCACTGCTCTGAAAACATAAGACCCCACAATATCCATGGAGGTCTGTGTTTTTATGGCCACAGAGCTATTTCTCTGCATGCCACCGCGTTACACACCAAAGTGTCTCAGGCACAAAAGACAGACGGTCAGCATTGCTTTTAAAGAAAAAAACCCAAAAGGCAGGGTTCAGACTGCCTCTCTGACAATGCTTTTCTGTAGCAGCAAGGTGCTCTTGTCCATCGGAAGTGAATAAGGTTATTGGCTGTGGGCTTCATGGACAGGTGATCCCTGCATATTTCAGTGGTGTTCATTTAGGTCACTGTGCTGTTAGAAAACACCGAGCCTGTCATGGGGCAAATGGTCACGGGGCAAATGGCCACAGATTTAAGGGTAATAAATTACCACGCACCATTGTTTCTCTTTACTGAGTCATTCATTGGAGATGCTGAAGTCAGATGGGCTTCTCTGCAGAACACAGACAGGGTGGCCAATGAAGGTGGGGGCCCCCAGGGGTCCCAGAGTCCTAAGGAGGAGCTAAAACAAAGAACAAAACTTCTCTCTCAGCTCCCTGCACCTGGACAGGGGCCAGAGTTCTCCATACCACGGTGCAGCTGGGATAGGCAAGATTTTTTCGGATGCGTTAGAACCCATTCCTCTGTGTTATTTAAAATATGTTCCATTTGCACATAGTCTAAAGAACGCCTTTCAAAATGCACAGTGCGATCTTTGGTCAAAATACAGATTAAAAGCATTTGAGAAGCATTCTGTGCTTCTGATATAATGACCTGTGCTTTCTACGGTTTTTGAGACGGAGGCTAATTATTTAGTCAATGTGGATGTACCGTAAATGTGTGCCCTTTTAAGGAAGCGTTAGCGAGGCTCTTCTCAGATGTCTGTGAGGGTTTCTTTATTCCAACCACATCACGACTTCTAACTATTGCTGTTGGAAAGACATGTCAGGGTTTTAATGGATGGCCGGGTTTTTGGCTGTGTTTTGTTCTTCCTTAAAGAAAAACTGGCATGCTGTCTAGATTTTGTCTCAGTCTATAACCAGATATACAGGTGAGGGAAGGAGATGCAGGACATTTGGGAAACTTGCCCTGATCCTGGGATCCTGAGCCAGGGTCTGAATACAGGGGGTCCTGGACTCAGTGCACACATTTGCTCCCAAGAGCTGTGTTTGTGGGTTTATCACTGAGTGGGTGTCCTACAATAAATGGACACAACCATGGCAGCTTCTGACAGCACAAAAGTGTCCTGTCACCGTTCTGGAGGGCAAAAGTCCAAAATGGGTCTCATGGGGCTAAACGCAAGGTGTTGGCCAGGCTGGAGGCTGGTTCCTCCTGGAGGCTCTGGGGGAGAATCTGTCTCTTCCCCTTTTCTGGCTTCTGGAAGCCACCTGAGTCCCTGGGTTCCTAGCTGCTCCTGCCATTGGGAAGCAAGCATCTTCTAATTTCTGGGTATGACTTCATTCTAGCTGCCCACCTCCTCCTGAAATTCTTTTTTTTTTTTTTTAAGATTTTATTTATTTGACAGAGAGAGACGCCAGCGAGAGAGGGAACACAAGCAGGGGGAGTGGAGAGGAAGAAGCGGGCTCGTAGCAGAGAAGTCCGATGTGGGACTCGATCCCAGAATGCCGGGATCACGCCCTGAGCCGAAGGCAGACGCTTAACGACTGTGCCACCCAGGCGCCCCTCCTCCTGAAATTCTGACCCCCTTGGACTCAGTCTTAGAAGGACCCCTATGGTAACACTTAGGGTCCACCCACACAACCAGGATGATCTCCCATCTCAAAATCATAGACTCAGTTACATCTGCCAGGTCCCTTTTGTCATGCATCTTCCTCTGCTGGGGATGCTGTAAGAAAACAGGGCAGACAGAGGGGCTTATAAACAATGACGAGAAATAAATCTTTCAAGGTTCTAGGGGATGGAAGTCTGAGATGAATGTGCCGGCACACTGAGTGTCGGGTGAAGACCTGCCTTCTGGTTCCTAGATGGTTGTCTTGCTGCTGTCCTACCTGGAGGAAGGGGCAAGAGGGCTCCTTGGGGTCTCTTTTATAGGAACACTAATCCCATTAATGACAGCTTCACCCCCATGATGTAGTCATCTCCCAAAGGCCCCATCTCCTAATACCATTGCATTGGGGGTTAGGGGCTCAGCATATTTGGGGGGACATAGATATCCAGCCCATAATGTCATATAAGGTAACATTCACAGGTCTCGGGGATCAGGACATGGATGTCTTTGGGGACACTATTTTGTCCACGACTGGAAGATTAGGATATGTATGTCTTTGGGGACTGCACTTTAAACCACTAGGCAATACTGCTTCTCTGGAAGTATTCTCCATCTGTAATGTCATTGAGAGGTAGGTCCCAAGCACCCTAATATAGCTACATGCCCTTCCCAGCCCTGACTCCTGTCACCCTCATCTGGCTGCATTTTCCTCTGGGGCAGTTATCCCCACCAACCTGTGTTCTATATCATATGTCTATGCAGTCATAATGTCACCTCCGTAAGGACAGGGCTTGTCAGTGCTGCAGGGAGTGGCACATAGTAGGTGCTCAATAAATGCTTTCTCATTGACCAAAGGAAAGATTGCCATCAGCTTCATCTCTATTACCCACATCACTTGGAAACCTCCATAATGACGCTGTCCAATATGGCAGCCAATGAGCACATGTGGCTGTTTAAATGTAAATTATTACAGTTAATTAAGCATTCAGTTAGTCGGTTGGTTCACATTTGCAGTGCCCAGTAGCCATATGTGGTGTTTTAAATGTAAATTAATTGCAATTAATTAAAGTAAATACTCAATTCCTCAGTTGCTCTCATCACGCATGGCTGGAGGCTGCCATATTGGACAGTGCAGAATTTCCATCCTCACAGGAACTTCTGGGTTGAATTGTGTCCCCCAAAGAAGACACGTGGAAGTCCTAGCCCCCAGTACTTGGGAATAGGACCTTATTTGGAAATAGGATCTTTGCAGATGTAATCAGGTTACGGTGAGTCCTAAACCAATATAACTAATGTCCTTAAAGAAGGAGAAATTCCAACACAGACACACACGAAGGGTCAATGATGTGAAGAGTCACAATGAGAAGATGATCATATGAAGATGGCGGCAGAGACCGGAGGGATGTGGGAACAAACCAAAGGACACGGCCCCAATGGGATGAGGATGGGTGGGCCGACCAGGAAGAACAGGATACATGGAATTCTGCAGCTACTCTCTTCTTGGAGAGACAGTGAAACCAGGGACATTGGGAGTTCAGCACTCTCTCCCCTTTGAACGTTGATTTTTCTGAGACAGCCCTAAAATACCCGCCTTTGAACCCCTTGGGTCAGCGTAGAGTCCACCTCTCTTGTAACCTCTCGGTTGTACCGTTAATACCCGTCAGGAAAGCACACCGATGAACTGCTCCAAGTTCTGGGTCTGACCCGACTGCAAACTGCTCTCACCTCTGAGAAGAAGAATTTTCACCTAAATGCGTTGCAAAGGACTGACTCTGCAGACTTGTGTTAGATTTGAAGTCTGCTCTGCAATATGGCGTCTTACAAGCATCCTGGAGGTGGTCGTTGTGTCCTAGCTTGGAGTCAGAAGAAAGGGACCCTGATGATGATGGGGTTAGGTTTGGTCAGGCACATGTAGTCCCTGTGATTATGGAGGAGTATATGTCTTGCAGACAATGAAGCTTTTCAGTCTACGTGGGACAGTGGTTTACTGCATTGCAAGATCAGAAGCCACCATGGAATATGATCCCCAAGGTCTGGGAGAACCCCGCTGGGCATTATATAGAAGTCTAGAGTCCTTGGAAAGTAACTGTGATAGAACCCAAATCTTCACGTTTGCCATTTTCCCAGATTTGAATCAGAAGTATGAATGATTCATTCAACACACACTCTGCATTTCTACTCAGGCTGATTTTTTTTTTTTTTTGATTGAATGTAAAACGTTAGCATTCATTGATCAAAAACTATCAGTGACCGCTTTGGGCATGTTGTGGAAATAGGTTGAAAAATGTGCTTCAGAGCATCAGGTAGTCAGGAAGAGGAGAGAGATAAAACCTTACAACTTAATCAAAGTGAAATTACTTTCTCTAAGGAAATAGCAAGGATGCTTTGGGACCCATTTAGAAAGTTATGAGACAGAATGGAAAGTCAACGTTATTAAAGAAAATGCGTTAACAAATTTACCAGATATCAGGGGAAAATGGCGAAAACTAATTTGTCTGGATTGGAGACGTCAGAACGTCTTTGGGTGACGAGAAAAATGATCCTCTTCCAGCCCCGGCAGAGCATTCTAGCCACGCCACACAATTCTCTGTAGCTTTCGCACAAAAACAGGGTGAGGGAGCCAACGTGGGATTATTAAACTTTGTGTGTTTAATGTGCTTTGAGGTTGCCATTGAGTTGAATGAATGTTCCAGAATAAAATGAACAATTAGCTAATTATTGGAGAGGTGCGAGGCATGGAAATCCACACAGCTGTCGTTCTGGTTTCCAAAGTCAGTGGGAGGAACACGTTAGGAACAAATATTGGGGGACAAGGGATGGAATGGAGTAGAATTCACACCAAGTAAGGAAGTGCTTCAATGTCCAACAAGACAGGTTGCCTATGACGTGACCCAGCTCTGAATCACATTGTAAAGGGCGACAATATCAGGAACGGGGGCAGCGTACAATTTACGTCAACAATAATCCCATTTTTCTCTAGAGCATGGGTTCTCCACAACCGGTGATTTCCCCTCCAGAAGACTCTTCAGTCCTATGACAGCAAATTTATCGACGGAAAAAAAAAATGAGAATATGGCCAAGTTCTTTTGAAGTCTATTTCATTCCTCAAGAACCTCTAACACACTTTGAATCATCTCCATATTCTTCTAAATTTCCTAACTTGGCACACATTCATATTAAAACATGTTACCATATTTTATACATCTTACTGGAGCAACAATAGTGAGCTCAGTTGAACCTACGTGCGGTCAACAAGCTGACCTCCTGAAAACCCATTTATGGTATTGTTGATTCCAAGGCAGTCCTGTTTCCCGGTGAATGGATACTTATAAATTTACAAAACAGCAGCAAAGTCCTGTCCTTCCCACAGAGCTTAACACACACAGACAGCTTATGTGATAACGGTGTTAACGAGAATCAGCGAGGGAGTCCATGAAGGACTTGATCTTCTTTTTGCCGGACGTTAGTGAACCTGGAGATGGGAGATGGGGACACGGGGGGCCAAGGAGAAGACAAGTGGAGGTGCAGAGAGGTCAGTGAGAAATGGCAAGAATGAGAACCTCCTCCATTAAGAACTTGAGATGGAAAAATATGATATTTCAGGAGAGTGGCTCAATCGCTAAGAGCCAATGAAACTATAATGGTCTCTTTCCCGTGGTCCTACAGCAGGTGACCAACGCTGAGCTTTTCCGGGGTGGTCACTGAAGGAGAGTAGGTGCACCTCACCAATTCTGTGGGTAAGGGAGTGGCACGCAGAATGCTTTGGGGGTGTTGGGGTGCTTCCTTTTCTATTCCCATAAACTCCTAACGCCCGATGAATGGTGTGAGCCACGCGGTAAGAGCTTGTTGATTCCCAGCGGAAATGTTTGTTTCCAGATGTGTCATTTCCATACACCACGGGACTTAAAATAACCGGAATTCATTCTCCCATAGTTCTGGAGACCAAAAGTTTGAAATCAAGGCATCTCTAGGGTTGAGTCTTTCTGGTGAGTATCTGTTGCAAGCTTTTCTCCGGCTTCTAGTGGCTACTGGTGATCCTTGGTGTTCTTGGGCGTCTAGACTCATCATCCCCATCTCTGCCCCTGTGATCACATGTTTGTCCGTCCATGCATGTCTGTGTCCTTATCTCCTCTTCTTATAAGGACACCAGTCCTGTTGGATTAAGACCTACCCTAGTGAACTCATCTTAACTTGATTACATCTGTAAAGGTCCCACTTGCAAATAAGGTCACACCCACAGTTCAACCCATGGCACTCGGTGATACCTTGGTGACTTAGAAGCTCTCATGTGTCACTGTTTCTAACATGCTTTCACCCAACCACACCTGGCAACCTCTTCACGCTTGTCTACTGGCTTTGCACGCTGTCTCAATGTCTTCTGTCTCTACAAGAAGCCATGAGAAGCAGGAACAGATTTTGAGAGATGCACATTTTTATAAAGCTAACTCACGTAGACTGTCCTCCCATCCTGCCAATATCCTAGAGAGAAGATGAAAAATTAAAGAGGAAGAAAGGATATTCCCTAGTCCCCAACAGATGTTGCCTGGTGCTGCACAGACAGGTGGGGAATTCCTTATTCACCCTCCCATTGCCGGCATGGGCTCCAGGGGGAGGAGACAGCTGGAAAGAAAACCGTGGCCTTTGCAGGGAACTCTCCAGAAATCAGCAGTGATGGCCAACGACATGCATTAAGACGGGCCAGTGGGTGTCTCCTTGGACCCACGTCTGTGAGTCATTTGAGCAAGTGTGAACACAAGTCTTCAGCTGGGAAGGCTGTGTCCAAGTTCCAGGTCTCACAAGATACGCTGCAGGCACATCCTTGTGTAAGCTTCCCGGAGGACGTGCGTGAAAGCCTTCGGAGATCGTTTCCTGGAAATGCCGCTGTGGGTTTGAAAGGTATGTGACTTGATCATCTCTACTGACATGAAAGAGTTAACGTGAAGTCGCATTTACTGTGGCCAACACACCAACCGAGGCCGTGTAGTGATCTCCAGAAATCTGTGCCGTCTTGCATTTCTTAGCCAGATCTCTTGGCATTATTAAAGAATGGTTTGTAAAATCACATTCATCAACGACCTAAGTGTCCATTGACCAATGAGGGGATACACAAAATGTGGTGTATATATTTTATATAATATATATAACATTTCTATATATTTCTATGATAGTCTATCTCTATATAGCCTGTAGTATATACTGTATATTATATACATAAAATGCAGTATTACTCAGCCCCTCCCCCCAACAAAGGAAATCCTGCCATTTGTGACAATGGGAATGAGCCAGAGGGCACAAGGCTCACCCGAAATAATGAGCCAGTCTCAGAAAGACACATACCACCTGGTATCTATCACTCACACACAGAGTCTACACTCCGCGTCTAGTCCAACTCGTACAGACAGAGAGTTAGAACGTTAGTTCCCAGGCACTGGGGTGGAGGAAATGGGCCATCCTGGTCGAAGACCCCAGAGTCTCCGTTTTGCGGGATTCGCAAGTTCTGCCAACGTAATGTGCAGGGGCGTCAACCGTAGTCAACGATACTGGAGCGTGTACTTGCAAGTGTGTACGACGACCCTCCGAAATGGTAACCGCGGGAGGTCACTAACATGCTCCTCAGCTTCATGGCGGTGGTCACAACACAGACGGATGTCGAATCACCGTCCTGGGCGCCTGAGAGAGGCACGATTTTTGCAGAGCGCGTATTTAAATTCAAGTTTGTGAACACGCAGCGATTTGACCCTTCCGTCCGTCACCAGGCGCTCATCGGGACGAGGAAATATGCACGATTTTTGTCTGTCAGTTATGCTTCAATAGAATTGGGGTGGGGAAGGGGATCAATAAATAAATAAAAAGAAAAAAAATACTCTGGGTGCATCCACGCAAGCTTGAGTTGGGATTAGTCGCCCGTGCTGCCCAGAGGTCAGCTCGGTTCTAGGTTAGCGGGTTTGTAGGACTGCTGGAGTCCCCACGTCCCTCGAGCGTCACAGAGACCCTGGGGACTCTCGGCAGCCCGGGAGGGAGGGAGGGAGGGAGGAACATGAAAGCAGCCTCTCTCCTAATGCCAGCCTTCGCCCGGGCAAGTCCGTATTTCAACGGCATGCCGCCCGGCCAAGCGCGTGGGGAATTCCATTCCCGTGATGGTTTTCCCTACACTTGGAACTGTGTGCCATGACCTTCCACCATGTTTCCTTTCCCGTGACTGCACATGCGTTAAAGACAAGAAAATTGAAGAGAATGTCTTTCACGAGAGTGGAAACCCATGGCATCCACCAGGGATCTACTGGGAGAATCAATGCTCCCTTTCTTAGAATTTTAGGTGACGTGTTTTTATTGAGAAGAATCATAAGTAAGTGTTTAGGGTGTCTCTTGAAGGGAGGGGGGAGTCCTTTCTCTGGAGCCTTTGGAACTTTCCGGTAACAAACTCCCGGTGTCTGTTTCCCTTCACTGCGCTGGTCAAATGCAGCATGGCCCCGTCTGCTGTGACCCACGCCCAGGGGACGTTTTTGTGACCCACAAAGGGTTAACAGGCCAACGCGACACGCCGGACCCAGCATCTCGACGCCCCGCACCTTAAATAGACCCAAGTTTTATTTCCTATAAACTGCTTATTTTCCGGTGAGATTGATGCTGTTAATATTAGCTTTCAAAATGACAGATTAGTATCACCAGTTAATCAGAGCTATTAGCAGATAAATATCTGTAATTCGATCACGGAAGTAATTTCTTTTCCAATAATGTGATTTACAAATGCAAGTGATTAAGTAATTAGCTTACATCTCCATGGATTACCGGTCCTCGGGAGCGCTGGCTGGCACCTTCGCCTGGAGATTAACCCCGGGTAATTAGACGCTTCACGCTCGTAACCAGCACCCTCGAAGCCCAGAGACACCTCACCCACTGAAGCCACGATCTGTGCACCTGCCCTCCACGCAGAACCAAACCCCACGTGCGTGGTGGGCTCCCCTTGGCAAGTGAAAACGCCCTAAATGTGCCACAGTCCCCGCTGGAGACAGACACCCAGGACCAGCCACGCACGCGTCCTCGCTGGGCTATGCTCTGCAACGCTCTACTTCTCGATTCTATCTCATGCACATCAAGCGTTCCCTGCAGAAGAGCTGGGCGTGTTGTACGAGGCGTTAGAACGCAGCCCCAGAAGGAAGAGAAAAATCCCGAGAAACGTCTCCTCTCATAAAAGCAAGACCTGCCCCATGCGAGGAGCCAGCCCTTCCCTTCCCGTGTGTGTACTCATCTGCACTGAGCGCCTCTGGGCACCCAAAGGCCCATAGAATCCCGATCCCTCATCCCAACTGGGAGAAACCCATATGTCCATCCCTGGTGATGTCGGTGATGCATTTTAGTGCATGCATGTCATGGAATACCACACGCCAAGGAAGAATGATCTCCAGCCACATGCAACCATGCATGTAATAAAATCAACAATGATCATCGATCATTGCAGACATATTGATGGTGGCAGAAGCCAGGCACAGAACCCTTCGTGCTGCCCATTCCCTTTTGCATAAAGGACCAAGATGGGGCACAAGGACTTTATAGCGACTCATGCCTTATTTGGGGTTGGCAGCACTGCCTAGGATGGACGTAGGGGGCTTCTGAGGGGCTGATCATGTTCCTTGATCTAGAAGGTGTTCAAAACTGAGCAGACGCCCATAAGAACTCATGGGGCCACAACGGTATGGGTTGTCCATTTTACAGCATGTAGATATTAGACTTCAAGAAGAAGGGAGTTAAGAGATGAGTTTCCATGAAATAGGAAAACAATTAGAACCGTTGCAAGAAGAAAAAGAAGAAACAATCCTCCAAAATGTCCAAGATATCCCTTGGGTTGTGAGGCTTTGCCCAAGGATGGTCCTGGTGGACAAGGAAAGTATTGAACTTTTTAGGTCTTAAGGTCCACTCTTTGCAGAAAAAATTCACAGTGACTACTGACATCCTAAGTATCACAGAAAGGAGTCAAGGTCAACGTGGGCTGGGGCGCCATTTTGTGAAGAGGTCAGGCTGGCCAACAGGCAGGGAAATGGGAAAGAAGAGTTTCCCTCGTCTTTCTGAGCTTTTCCCCACGCAGCTGCCTTTGGGAGTGGATGTGTCATTTCCACAGCTCAAAAAGATGGTGTGGCTGTTATATTTTGTTAGCCTCTAAGCATTTGCTCTGGGCCGTCTGCCCAATGATGACATAGGCTCCAAACTCCTTCCAAAAATGTCTTGGGTCCCCATGGTTCGGAGGCACAGCCCCAATCGCTTCTAGGAAATGCTGTCCTAGGACGGTGTGTGTCTTCCCTTCTGCCCTCCGTGGGGGCACCTCTGGGGCTCTCGCCATGGCTCCCATGTGTGCCCCATTAATGGTGGGGCTTCCGTCTGCCCTCTGCCCTAACAGATCCCGCCAGTTGATGCCCATATGGTAAGGGCCATGCTCAAGGATGAGAAAATCCTGCAGGAAGTAAATTTGCAAGGGCGTGGAATTCTAGGGGTGAGTTCTCTAAATCTGAGGACCTGAGACAAAGCCCTATCCTCTGCCCTATGCAAATGCTGCCACCCCAGGCTCCTGGATGAAGGATGCCCATCTCCAGCCTCAGCCCCCACTCAGCCCTGAGTCAGGGAACGTGACTGTGTTGGGGCTGCGAGGTGATCATGCTCACGGGACCTGCTGGACGGGACTCTGGTTCTCAGATTATCAACCTCAAGGGTCTTTGCATGTAGATGCTGATTCCCGAATAGTAAACCCAAGCTGTATTAGGGTTCTGCAGACAAACACAGGATACGGCTATGGACAAAGACAATGAGAGAGAGACAGAGGTCACAAGATACAGAGACAGATATCTACAAAGAGACTCATTATCTCCGTCTGCCGACCGTCAGCGGCAGACCCAGGAGAGCCCACGGTGTAAGTTCCATTCCAAACCTGAAGGTCTGAAATCCAGGAGCACTGATGTCCAAGGACAGGCCAAGATGGATATCCCAGGACAGGCAGACACGGAATACACCCTTCCTCTGCCCTTCTGTGCTAGGCGCATCGTCAACTGATTAGACGAGGCCCACCCACACCAGGAAGGAGCATCTACTTTACTGAGTTCACCCACTCAGGTGCTCATCCCATCCAGCAACCCCCTCACAGACACACTGAGGAATAACTCTCTGCCAGACACCTGAGCATTGCCGGGTCAGGTTGACATAGAATGCATCATCATTCACGTCTCTGTGACCGGACCTCAGGGGCTCTCCGTTCCCCAAAGCCAACCACACCGAACGCAGGGGTCAGGGGGGGACGGGGAGTAGCTGTGCTTTGCAGAGAGCATCCCAGGTTGTGAAAAGCACAGAGTACAACGGGGGGGGGGTTGGTGTATGGGGAGTGGTCTCTCTGCTTCTACTCCTCGTGCAGACGGGGGTCGAAATGGTCCACCGGCGACGCGCTCCTGGCTGCGTCTACCCTTTGCTCCGCGCGTCCGGGACAGAAAGGGTGCCGGAGAAGGACTCCTGAAACAGATGCACGGGGCTGAGAATCCGGGAGGGGGAAGCGCACGGGAGCAGAGACAGATGTTTGGCTGCTCCACGGTGACGAGTCCCCAGGACCCGGGGAAGCAAAGGAGAGAGCCACTTCCTCCAGGGAGTCAGCCTGGACAGGGGGATAATAAGATACTCCGAGGTGACAGCTCTCCGGGACCGAGGCACCCACGCTCCTATTTCAAAGCCCTGAGCCGACGCCTCAGAAACACCGTGTTTTCCAAAAGATCAGAAAGCGATTTAAATTGCAGTGCCTGTAAACAAAAATCAATTCCCTTCCGTGAGTGGCGGGGTCCTGGCTCGCCGCGGCAATTGGGGCAGATGTCAGCCGTGACAGGCCATCAGCGGGTGTGTCACGGACGGCAGGTCCGCGTGCATCGCTCCGGACAAGTGGCCAGAGCGCCCTGCGTCCGCTGATTAATATGGGCTTCCACGTGCATCCAGAGAGCTCCGTCCCCGAGTGTCTGCACGTCTCCTCCGGTTTCCCTGGTAACCGCCTCCGAAGCCCGGCTCTGCTCCGCCCCTCCTGCTGCTGATGGAAGGTACCAGAGAGGCACCCGGGCAAGTCCGCACCTCACCTGTCAACGCCGGCAGAAGCGCCGTTTGATCATGCCAGCCGCCCGTCCCGCCAAGACCACTCATTTGGTGATCACAGGACCCTGCTAATTTAGTCAGCGATGGAGATCCTAGGGGAGCCCTACCCCTAGATCTGCCCGTTACTATCTGATTTTCATCTCCGACGCGGACAGGCTCGTGCTGTGTGCTGCAGACGGAATTACAGATCGATTCATTTCCAGCGGTCACACAGCCCCTAAGTGGTCAGCGTGACAGGTGACCCACCGGTGACACGCTCAAACCAGGATTCTGAGTGATGGCGGGAAAGGCGTGCCCAAAGACACCCTGTCATGGGCTGAATTGTGTCCCCCCAATTCACAGGTTGAAGCCCACACCCTGGGACGTCAGAACGGGAATGCATTTGGAGGTGGTCTCTAAAGAAGTAGTTAGGGTGAAAGGGGGTCATTAGGATGGTCCCTGATCCCATAGGACTGGGGTCCTTATAAGAAGGCATGAGGACACACAGAGGGACGACCACGTGAGGACAGAGGGAGGACATGGGGTCTACATGCCAAGGAGAGAGGTGTCAGGAGGAACCTGCCTCAGCCCCACCTGGATCTCAGACTCCCAGCCTCGGCCCCGCCTGGATCTCAGACCCCCAGCCTCGGCATTAACTGGGAGAGAATAAAGGTGCTGTTGAAGCTGCCCCATTAGGGGTGTTTGTTATGGCCGCCCGAGCACCTAATAGAACCCCAAATACTTGGATGGGATTGACGACATGTGAAGTCAGAATGACCCTCGGAGGGGAGTGACCGAGCTCCCTTCTCAACTCGCCCGTGATTGTGATACACGGAAACAGACCGGTGAGGTCTGCTCATGGCCACGGGCGAGAGGCATCCCTGGGGCGTCGAGCTCAGCCTTAGCCACCCACGCCCGTCCCTGCTGCCCAAACTCCGGGTCCCGCGTCCACCTGGCCAGGTATGGCTGCACACCTGGGCAGGGGCCGCTGGGACAAAAGACACCCCCTCCACCACCCCGTCCCCAAGTCAGACGTAGGTCAAGACGCTCCCCGCAAAACCGTGTTTGCTGGCTCAAGTCCGCCGTGGCCAATACGACAGATTCAGGGCAGCGGGCGTGGTCAATTACGTAAATAGAGCTTAGCGGTCCACGAAAGAGCATCATGGATGTGGCGCGCTGCCTCTGAGCTGCATGGGGTGCAGGTCTGAGACCGTCCTCCTCGAGTCCCGGAAGGAAGCCTCGGCTCTGAGCACCAAAGCGCGTCAGTCCCTTCGTCCTCGAGACTTCCCGCTCGATGGCCGTGACCAAGCCGCCCTCAAGCTGAGGGGCCCCTGGGGCAGGGAGACCATCCTCCTGACACCCAGCTGAGCCCCCGACAGCAGGTCACAGCATGGCTGGCGTCCTTTGTGATGAAACAGGTTTGCTCCCGCGGGACGGGATGGCATCCGGAACTCCCTACGGAAAGTCAACCACGGTTTCTTCTCGGCACACACCACGCCCGGCCCCCAATGATCCCGAGAAGCGATTCCCCAGCTCTGGGTGGGCACGGACGCCGTGTCCCCCTGTCCCATTCTGGCACAGACTGCACGGACACAGCACAGAGCTCACGGGCCAGAACTCGGTCCCACACACCTGCTCCCCGCGTCACACGCCAGGGGCGAGACCAGGTTGCGACTTAGGACCCATTCGCTAGTCATCGGACGCCTTCGTTGGGTCTGTTTGCAAGCACGGGGCACAGAAGTCAGGAAAGCACGTTGGCTGTGAATACGGGCTTATGACCAAAGGTGTGACTCAGAGACACACAGATGAAGAGATGCATGGGGACGGGCACGGAGAAGGACATGTACCGTCCATATACTCTGCAAGTGCACCTGTCTCCCCAAATGTCACCTGTTCACTGACCCAGAGGCTGTCTGAACCCCGTTCTTATGGTTGCCTTTGGGGATCCCATCACATAGGCATGCTGGATTACATCAGTGGCCGGGGGCAAGTGATTCCACCTCCAGCCCCTCTCTGTTTCCTGGAGGTCAGGGCTGGGACTTCCCATCAGAGAGTTGGTACCGCTGCCCTCCAGCCCCCGTCCTTAGGGGCTCCCCAAAACTCCCTCGATTCACCTAATGAAACACACCTCTATCCCCCTTACAATGTAGGAACATCTCCGGTGCCAGGAATGGGGACCCCAGTCCACCCTCTATCTAGGACAGCATGACGCTGACTGTGTGCAGTCCCCCGAGGAGCTTGGCGACCAACCGGTGGTGCTGCCCCCGCCATCCTGGGGGTCTTTCTCGCCCGCCTTGCTTTCGCTCAACTATTGGCCCAACCCTACACTCCGGGTACCAGCAAGGGTTGAGCGAGTGTGACCTGTGTGCACCGTCCGCCTCCATGTTGGGGGCACCTGGGGCCCCCCGGGGACGATGGCTCCCTGAGCCGTGGTTCGGGGTCCTCTGTCTGAACCCAAACCCCGCTTAGCAGTTGCCGAGCGAGACTCGCCCGGCATTTTACGAGCGCATTCCTGCGGGTCCGCCAAGCCCTGGCACTCCGCGCTTCCTCCAGCGCTCTCTTGACTTTTAATATTAAACATTCCGGCTCATAAAACGCGGATCCAGCAGGCATCAAAGCCTCCAATTCCATCCTGAGTGAGATGGGCTTTTTCCTTTTTTTAAAAAAAATTTTTAAATGCAAACAGCATGCAAATGGATCCCCCTTCCAACCGTGCTCACGGGACCATCCGGTGGTGGGAACGTCTGTCCTGCGCGTGCACCTGCACGGTCGGCGTGGGCTGGGTACCGCCAGCCGTAAAGAACGGGTACCGCTCTTGGCATGATGTCCAGGATCTGTGGTGCGTGGAACGTCCGATTGCCACCCTGAAAAATACTCTGCATTTGTGTTTCTGCGGTGGGGGCGGGGGGATTCGTAGAACGGACCCGGTGAGTCCTCAAAACCAGTCCTGCCTCATCCCCTGCGTGGACTCTAGACCCTCCACGTGGGGACAGAAACGAGGACAAAGACTCCCGGCACCACGCGGGATTCACCGCTGGTTTAACGCGGTCAGCCCCTCCCCCCTCCGCGGTGGGTACTCTTCCCAACACCGAGCTCTTCCTCCACCCCCGAATTACCCTCCGCCACGGTTTCTCCGCACCGGGAGATGGGACCTCGCTATCAATCGGCCTATTGTCTTCAGACACGCGGCGGTGGAAACACACCGGGTGAGCCCCACACATCAGGTTACTGAGCTGTGGAAACGGTGAGTCATACAGTTAAATCATTAACTCAGAGACCCGCGCGTTCCCGTTTCAACACACTTCCCATGAAGAGGGGCGATGGAGGGGGGGCGATGGAGTGGGGAGCTTAGTCATCTCCATAAAATCCCATTGCCAAAGTAGGGGATGGGGATTGGCGGATTCCAGAGTTTTATGGCCCTTCCAGCAGGCTCGCTGTGTGGCCTGATGGAGCCACTCTGCGTCTCCGTGGTCCAAGGGAAAACTGGCAGAGCGGCTGGACCGCCCACCGCTCTACCTACCTCACAGCTGAGCCATGTGCAGACATTAATTTGTGCCATCTGAGGCCCCACATCAGCCCCCTTCGCCGGTTCCGAGGGGCCAGAGCTGGTGCAACCCCGTCCGGGACCTTCCCGGTGTTCGCCCGCAGTCTGCAGGACACCTGGTTGACCGCATCCCAGCCCCACCTGCAGAAAATCCATTCGTGGTCATTTCTTGTAATGCCTGGACCTCCCGTCGGGGTCCCGTCGCCTTGGCAAGACGGGGGCCTTTCGTCCTTGTCGCCATGCCGATCCTGATGTGACTCAGACACGTAGGACGCTCTTCAAGACTTGGACAGCTTTAGGCTCCCTTTGGAAAGGCGTCCCCATGACGTCACATGCATAGCAAAACAGGTGTGGACAATTTATGACGATAGTCAGTGTCCTGTAGGTGGGGACACAGGGAGGAGATTACGGGGCAGATACATCCCTGGACCGCGTCTGCCTTTGGGGACAATGCCTGTGTGGCATGCATCGGCAGGAGCCCATTTGCTCCTTTTAGAACCTCTGTATCCCCGAGCCCCACGTTTCTGAAACGCCTTCTTCTTTCTCCATTAGAGTCGCACAAGAAAAAGGTAACAAAGATATCAAGGAGACTTTCAAAATTCAGGAAAGCCAATTGTAGGTTCAAAAGGGGACAGGTTTCTTGGACGGCCACACAACAGCAAGAGGGATGCAGGTCTCAAGGCAGGTGCAAACCAAGGCTCCCCAGAAAATGTGTAGAAACCAAGAATGAGACCCCCACCCGTTTCTGGACACGCAGAGGATCCCTGGGTCCCTCAGGCTGGTGCTCCCCATCTTTCCCCAACCTTCAGGAATTGTCCCCGCAAACTTCTACACGTTTCTCTTGCAGAGAAAAGCTGACACCTACCTGGTCTTTACGAGCGTTTATCGTTTACCGAAAACATGCCATCACAGATCTGTGATCCAAGGATGGACACTGAATAAGAACCACCGACTTTCTCCCAAACGCTGCTGTCCTTCCAAAATGGTCTCTTCCTCTGGAATCTGAACTGATTTTTTAAAAAATGAATTTCCATGTTGGCCTTGGGAAAATGTTTTCAATCAGCATGGCCAAGTGTTAGCTGCATGTCTACACTGATCACCGGGTATCGGGATGCGTTGACCTGGTTCTTAGGGTTAGAAACTCCCTCGGGATGGAGATGGCCTCGGAAAGTACACAGGTGGTGGTGATTTCGACTTGGAAGCAAGAGTGACGTTCGTCCCAGGTGGGACGATGGGACCTGCCTCCCCTGAGGACAACACTTCAGCTCCCAACAGGTGAGGTTGCACATGGAAAGTAGAACCAGGGGATTTGGTGCACCTGTCCTGAGGAGGGAGAATGCGAGCTGTGCACAGGTGGTGGGATGGACACTCTTCCTCCTGCAGGTGGACATGTCCAAATGGAACATGCCACTGGCAGGACTTCAGAGGAAACCCAAGAATGTGGAAAAGAGCCTCCAGAGGGGATTACACAGGCAAGTCCAGTTCATGGGTCTGCAGGACACAGGACAACATCCCTACGTGGACAAAACCAAGACAAGCTTATGGGCAAGCCCAAGCCCAGGCTCTTTTCTCCTGAGCCATGACAACGTGGAGATGGAGCACGCATGACCTGAATTCCCTTTCCAAAGCAAGCGTTCAAGTGTCTGCCTCTCCAGCATTTTTTTTTTCAAATTTATGTAGAGTTTGGGTGATTCTAAGAAGGTATCTCTCTGGTATGAAAGATATAAGATGTATTTCGTAAGGGTCCTGCCCAAACAAAGGCAGTTATGTCCTGGAAGGAAATGAGGTGAGTCCCTACTGTTTCAGGTTCTGATATAAACAAAATTATGTGTTTGGGACATGCCCACTGTTGCACTCAGAGTCAGATATTGTCTTACTAAAAAATACTTCTTTCCCTCTGATTCTGCCAATTAAAGAAACATTGGGAAACACGGGGACGTGGAAGGAGCAAATGACACCATCCCTATTCCCACTTTGTCATGAAAATCACTCATAACTGTTGTGTTTCTTTTGGGCTTTTCTCTGTGGATATAGGTAATGGCCATGGACACAATTGTACCATGATGTCTCATAGGCTGCTTTTCCCCCCTTTTGTATTGTGGAAGCATGTTTTTTTTAATCTGCATAAATGTTTCCATGAAAACAGAGAATACTTGAACACGCAGCCAAGAGGTGGAAATCCATGTGTCCATCAACAGATGAATGGATAGAGAAGGTCCTCCACGCACATGGCGGACTATGACTAGCCTTGAACAGGAAGGATGTTTTGCACCTGCTACGATGTGGATGGACCTTGAGGACATGATGGTGAGTGACATAAGCCAGACACAGAAGGACAAATCCTGTGTGATTCAGGTATATGGATTCCCTAGAGGAGTTCCACCCATAGAGACAGAGAGTAGATGGTGGGGCCCGGGGGTAGCGACAGGGACAGGGAGCTAGTGTTTCATGGGGACAGAACTTCAATTTGGGCAGATGGAGAGTTCTGGAGGCGGATGGTAGGGATGGTTGCATGTGAATGTGCTCCATGCTACTGAGCTGTGCACTTAAAAATAGGCAAACTAGTGATTTTTATGCTGCGTGTATTTTATTACAATAAAGAAATAAAAAGGCATCCCAACGAAACCCCCTTGGAGGTGTTGTACAATCCAGTGCTCAGTCAGTGGTAGATTGTGAGAGGGCTGGTGGAGCCTGGAGCCCCAAACCTGTCAGAGTTCCCTTCTAGGCTGAAGACACATTGCAAGGGACTCCTGGGGACACAATCCAAATTGAAGAGCAGAGGGGTAATAAACACAGAAAAGAAAGAAAGTCCTGGTAAAAGCAAGGGGGGATACTTTATATAAATGAATAAGGGAGTACTGTTAATGGGTGTAGGGTCTCCTTCTGGTACATGTCACAACAGGAGACACATAGGGTGGGGACACAGGGTGTCCTTGTCCCCTGACATCACAACATACAGCCAGATCTACTGTAAAAGTTGTAAAGACGCAAGAAACAGTATGAAGTCATAAAATTGTCACAAGGATGGATGGACATGAGGGTAATGGAAATGGGACATCTGGTATACCCCAAATCTGCTGTAAAAGTTGTAAAGACACAGGGAAGTGTATTAAATCATGAAATCATCCCAAGGATGGACAGACATCAGGGTCACGGAAATGGGACATCTGATATACCCCACCAACCTCTTGCAGAGAAGCAGTCTCCCTTGCGTGAGCCCTCCACCGTGGGTGATCAACACATACAATGGAATAGAATTCAGCCTTAAAAACAAACGAAACCTGCTCTATGGGCCAACATGCTTGAACCTGGAGGACACTGCACTTCGTGAAATCAGCCAGTCCCAGGACAAATCTCACATGATTCTGCTTAAGGCGGGGTTGGTAATCTACAAGCAGAAAGACTCAATGACCCAAGACGAATAATTTTTAGACATCTGCCATACAGCATTGTACACTCAAAAATTGGTCAAGAGGGTAGCTCCCCGGTTACCTGTTTCTACTGCGATAAAAAAAAAATATTACATTTTTATGACCCACTTTTCCCCCTTAGAGCGACATTAAAAATAGTTTCATGTGTTTGAAACAAGGAAAGAAAACCAGAGAATGTGCTTTCCAAGTAGCAATCATTTTACTGTGATCCTAGCGGACGTGAATGACTTATTTATGGGTCAGATATGCTACCAGGGGTGGGACAAGGGTTGGTTGAATGAGACGTTCACTTGTCCTTAAAAGAGGCAAGATCAGGACTTTTCATCTCTCCAGTAGAACTCATCAGGGCACTGACACCTGTCTCTACCTGCAGAGATCCTGTATTTATTTAGAGGGTTCCTGGTTGCTTATCATGGATTTCTTTTTTTTTTTTAAATTGCATTCAGTTTCACTGTTTAGAATCACTGTATTAAATATTTGTTGCAATAACTGAGCTTTTGGGGTCACCCCCTAAATTTTCTACCCCATGCAGATGCCTCACCTGAGTCCGAGCCCTGGGACTGATGACCCAATCGGGAAGTTTCCTGGCCAGAAAAACCAACCCAGAGAGTGTACCTGTGTTTCAGAGTGGGCATGCCCGTGTGGTGCTGCGACCGGTGTCCGTGGACGATCCATCGGAATTCATTTGACATGGAACGCTCGATCCTAATCAGATATCTGGATGGCTAAAGTAATGGACAGAGTCCAGCCTAAAAATCGATTCGTCAGATAACTTATGAACCTATTAATTGCTTGTTAGGCAATCTATCATGCTATCCCAGGAACGGCGAGTGACGTAGGCTATTTTTCTAATGAACAAGCCGAGACTCTAAAGATTTCAATTTACACTTGATCAGTGAGTGAGTTACGAGACCCTCGCTCTCTATTAATGAGCCCAGTGGATCATTACGGCCGAGGAAATATTAGAAACATCCTCTGCTAATTTACTTCACCGGCGGAGAAAACAGAGGCCGACGAAGCCTGGGTCTTAAAATCCAGCGTGTTTCCTGAAACAGCATGCCCGCGTGTGCAGACCGGCAGCGGACATCTCGCCAACCCTCCTGCAAGGGGGAGCAGCACGGGTAGATGGCTTCCCGTAGCAAAAGTTTTGCAAAAGCAAAACCCGAGATTAAATTTTCAGAAACAATACTCGGAGTAAATTCAGGGTCTCGAGGACTGGTACAAAGGGTCTCATTAAATGATACCGTATGCACTTGAGCTGGGCAATGTCTTACAAAGTAGGAGCTGGGAAATCACACTGGCACTCTTTAGTGACACGGAAGAGACTTTCCATCTACTTTTGTTCGTTGGAATACGCAAAGCTGAAAGATATCCTTCGCCAAACGAGCCTTGTCCCGCTGTAGGAAAGCAAGGTGTGAGCATCAGGAGACAGGTCCTGCAGTCTGCCCATTAAGGGAACTGGCATCTGAAGGTCCTGGGGGGTGATGCCCATTCTTGCCCCAGCCCCTCAGGGGTTGCGGGGAGACCTAGGGCTCACGTTCATGCTCACCCTTACGTGGGCTCTGCATGCCCCAGGCTACACCAGATGGCACCAACAACCCAGCTACCCCAGAGCACGGCCCTCTGCAAAGGGCTCCCTGCAAATAAAGACCAGATGTTGCAGTCTTTATCTTAACAAGCACAGATTCCGATTAACCCGGAATTTGTACTCTTCTAGAATTAGTTTGATTTAGCTCTGTCTCAACAACTAAGCCAAGGGAAAAAAAAGTCTAAAAATTATATGCAGAGGAAAAGAGGGGAGAAAAAAATTTGGAACACATGGTTCAGCCTTATTTGTAGAGCAGACAGAAATATCCATTAGAATTACGTCGATTTGCCAGACCGTCGGCGACCCTTTGAAAAACATTAGTGATGGCGGACTTGCGCGCGGAGGCCGTTTTCTGCCATTCCCTGGCTCTCGACGTGCAGAGACGAATATGTCACTGTCCGGGCCAGTCGGTCCTGTCCATTGAACTTGGGAAAGGAACACACGACCCAAAGTCTCTGGAAACCCAGGGAGAAACTTGAGAACGTGAACATATGCACCTGGAGGAAATGATAGAATGTGCATACAGTAATCATCTTCAGTGACTAGAATAGAAACAGACATTCTTGGACAGGACCTTCGGTCATTAAAGCTTTTCTGGAAGAATTTGGAACACAAGGAAGCAGAGCCGAGGAATCATCTATCGCCCCGGGAGAACTTTTACCTCTGGGGAGGAAGGGCAGGCTTGTCAGAGGCATGCCGATAATTACCGATTATAAGTGGCCTCTACACCTTCGGGCTGGAAACACCCAACTTGGCTTCTTCCCTCGGATCACATGAGGTCAAGTTGGAGAATTGTGAAGGGCGGGTCCTTGTGTTGCTTCCTTCCCGTGCTTCCTGCATGCTTGCGAGGTGCTCCAACCTCAGCACATGAGGAAAAAGGAGACGTTCAACCAGGATGATTAGTAAAACAACAACGAAAACCCAACCACCTTGCAAAGAGATTAAAAATCAAATGTGCCTGGGCTCCACGCGGTGTTGGTCTTGGCCATGGGAAAATGGATCTCCATCCCGTGCATGTTTTGGGACGAGGGGAAGCAAGCCAGGCCCTACCATTATGCCATTTCTTGCTTCGTAGCGAATTTCACTTAAACTCTGAACCTTTTGATAGGTAATTACAGGCAGGAAACCAAGCACATATGAATTTTGTATTTATGGTCCATACCGAGGTCACCCTTGAAAATTCCTAAAAAACTGCCTTCAGAAATACGTTTTTATTTTAATTGCATTTCCCCCTGCTTCTGGTTGGGCATGGCCAGCTAAAAAAAAATAAAAATAAAAAAGAAGAAGAACAAAACCAAAACGGAACAGCACAGATGTTTTCCAGGACACGTGGAGACCCTGGCAGTGTCCCATGGATCCCCCCACTGCCATGTCCACAGACACAACATGCTTCCTCCACAGACACGACGTGGCGGACATCCAGCCTGGATAAGGAAGGTTATTTGCCTCCCTTCAATATTTTTAAAAATCAGGTGTTCAGGGACTTCATTGAGGCACACTTAGCTGTAATAATTATGAATCTCCATAGGCATACAGACATGAACATCCGTATCCGTATCTCATAAGAACAGTGTCCACTGGAGGCTGGATGTGGCTTCCTGACCTCTCTCCTTCCAGCAGGTTGGGTGGGAATTCCCTCCTTCCATTTTCTCATCCTTCTTGGTTCTTGCGTCTCCTTGGCTGTTCCCAAGTCCTTCTCTCCCACCACCATTTTGGTCCTTTGAAAGTCAGACAATCAGGTTCTCCTTCTTGGCATCCCACTCTAGTGTGGTGAATAGAACACGCCACCACCATCAACTGTGGAATTCATTTTTCTTCTGCCCCGGAGTCCAGGAAACCTCTGCAAATAACCTTCCCAACCATGGCAGAAGCTCCAACGCCAACCGTGATGTCCTTGAGCTCACGTCAGAGCAAGACGGGGACACCCCTGCTCCCAGAGATCTGAGGAGCATCTGCTGTCCACCTTGGTACGTGCTCTTCTCCTCCCTCTGTTGGCACTTCTGTTCATCTAGGAGGATGTGGGAAGGAAGGCGTCGTTGGGGACTGTGGCCATTATTCCAGATGGAGGTGGCTACATGGATTCGGACTTGCTGTCTCTGGTGTGGCTCTGCGTGGATATACATTTGTTCTTCATGTGTCACTGTATTCTGGACGGTCCCATCTGGAGTCAACCTGGTATCACCACCATCTGCCTTTTCTGCCCACGTTCCCCTCTTCCAGGTATCCAGACCACCGTTCTCCCAGCCTTCTCAGATGTGGCCCACCTTCCCAATGGCTCATACCAATCAGTCATCACACTCAGTTATGATTGGGTCAACCCCGATCCCATGTGCAAACTCACAACTCCTTTTGATAGTAGACTTGTCACTTTTTAAATTCTACTTTTTATATACATTCCCAGTAAGAGATGTCAAAAGTACAGAAGATTTTACAGAACCATCCATAGCTCTTCCAAATTTTGGCTTTCGCACGATTTTGCTGTATTCTTGTTGCTGTTTTTGTTTGGACTTCACAGCGCTCAGTAGAGATGCAATTCTTGGATCCAAGACTTGGGGGACGTTTTTAAAGCCTCTCATTAGCCAACCACGCCCTCTCCCAAAAGATGGTCCCAATTCTATACTGCCTTCTGTGGAACATGTCCACACTAGTGGTATCATTGTGGGGGAAAGGCATCTACTTGCAAGACTGCAATGGGGTCGGATTGTTTAAAAGACGGTATTTCTCTAGTGTTTCACCAAAGTCAAACGTTTTCTTTTGATTATTGGCCATTTGTGTCATGTCTTTTGGCTTTTTCTCTATAGGGGAACTGAATCTGTGATTTGCAACAATCCTTTATGTATTAACGATGTTTTTGGCATATACTGTATTTTCTGTATGTTTCCTCATGTTCCCCTTTAATTCTGTATATATTTCACGACACACACGAATCTTAATTTTTTTCTTTTTAAATATGGAGCCCAATGCAGGGCTTGAACTCATGACCCTGAGATCATGACCTGAGCAGAAATCAAGAGTCGGACACTTAACCAACTGAGCCCCCCAGGAGCCCCTTGAATTTTTTCTTTTTATGGAATGAATTAGAAAAACCGCTTTTTTTTTTTTAAGATTTTATTTATTTATTTGACAGAGATAGAGACAGCCAGCGAGAGAGGAAACACAAGCAGGGGGAGTGGGAGAGGAAGAAGCAGGCTCATAGCAGAGGAGCCTGACGTGGGGCTTGATCCCATAATGCCGGCATCACGCCCTGAGCCGAAGGCAGACGCTTAACCGCTGTGCCACCCAGGCGCCCCTAGAAAAACCGCTTTTGTCACATCATAAACTCTTGGCATATTTCTTCATTGTCACGGATCTGTCTAGTCCCATGCCAGCCCCTTACTGCTTTCATTTATTATGTCTTTATAAAGGGTTTTATCGTCTGCTAACGTAGGCTCCCTCTGTTCATTCTTCTTCAAAAATGGCGACAGGCTTTCACCAAGTTATCCTTGCAGAAGCATGTTGAAATCACTCTACTCTTTCTAAACTTAAAAAAAAAAATTCCTGGAAGGATTAAGCCTGTATTTAAATTTGGGAAATATTGATCTATTTATATAATATTAAACCTTTATATCCAGAAAGGCAACATGCTTCTCCGTTTAAATATTCTTTTATGTGTATCAGTAAAGATTTCAGGGTCTCCATTTCAAAAGCTCCAGTACGTTTCTTATAAAATTCACTCCCAAGCATTTTACATTTTGTTGCAATGATGGCATGACCCTATAATATGTTTTGCATTTTGTATTTCCATCATACGGACACTGTTCCTACTGGCATTATTTTTTTTTCATCATAGTTTGCCCCGTTTACTGGCTCCTGCTTTCTATATTCCTTTCATCCTTGTTCAAGGAAGTCTGTTCTCAGGTCCCATAATAACTAGTTATTTATTTCTCTGCTGTCTAGAATCCAGCGATTTCACCAAGAGTGATCCTAATTTTGTCTACCTTCCAAAAATTCAACCTCATGTTTGTCTTTTGTCTCATGATATTACTTGAAAAGTACCAAACGGTCTTAACTCAGCCATAGCCTTGTTCCTTCCCTCCACGTGAATTCTTCCAACATCTCTACTTTCAGGATGCTCAGAGAATTCATCCTATATCCCCATTTTATGAATTTCTTTTCTGGTGTTGCCCCTTGTCTATTCTCTTAGCAATCCCGTCTTTACCTGATTCCCCTTCAAAGCCCTTCTGAATGCCTTCTCTCCACTGCCCTGTCTCGTCCATCCCGTATTCCACTGCCCCACTCACTCCCCCAAGCCAGCTTTTATGATGCTATTGTCCCACACAGGGCTGTGTTGCTTGCCAGACCCACCACACATCCCCAATGATCTCGAACCTCGGTTAGCTGGCCCCACTTTGTCCTCCAACCTTACTCAATGTCAAGTAACGCATGTCATGTCATGGCCACCCAAGATGGCGCAACATTCCTACAAAGTGTGCCCGCCCATCTCCATGCCCTTTCTCCCCCAGAGCAATGCTACGGTACTCTATACCCACATCTGTGTGTCACCCTGGAGCAAACCTCCAAACCATAGAAAGTCCTGATCACAACTGACAAATATGGCGGCTCTAACAAGAGCATGCATTGAACAGCACTTGCTAGGTACCAAACTCTTCCACGTATGCCTCCCCTCAGGTAATCCACACTTGAAGATGGGAAAACTGAGGCACAGAGAGACGCTCCTCTGTGCCCCTACTCTGGGGACACTTCTACTTAATGGGGTTGGAGGATCTCAACTGTGATGCGTGGCAGAATATTCAGGGGGGTTTGTGGAAATATAGGACACAGGCAGCATCCCAGAGCAATGGAGGGAAGGATCCCTGGGTGGGACCACGTATAGATGTACCTCAAGATTCCCAGGTGACCACTGTACAGGAGCAAAGTGTTCCTGGAGGCTCTTGGCGTCCCCACCTGGATCTCAAAGTTAACCTCACAAGGACACGCAAGCAGGAGAGGCTCATACAGACGTACAGAGTGTACATTTTCTGGCACATGGGAGCCTTCTTTCCCAAGGAATTGAAGACGCAGGTATTTGGCCCTGGCTTTGGGGAGGAGGGGGTAGACATCTGAAAGGGTGTGAACAACATGGGACAAAGAGGGGAACCTAGCATGCGTCTTGGGATTCTGTCTCCATGACCCCCTGTCTCAGGGATAAGGATGGTCCTCTCCTCGCACCCATTTCAGGAAAAAGAAAGACAAGGTCAGAGTGACTTCTTGCCCGTGCCATTTTCTCAATCTCCTTTGGCTTAAAATACCCGACGTACCAAGATACCATATTCTGAGGTGGCGTGACCCACACCCCATCACCAGTGCCTTCCCAGTCACCCCATGAGATGCTTTGAGGCCCTACTTTCCTTGTACTCCCTGCAAAGCCCATTACAGTATAGACACGGCAATAAATACACACTGAGTTCAAGGACTCAGGAAACAACCAGCGTCCTGTCCTCCCCTGTCCTTAAACCCACACATCTTCCCATCTGACACGTGCCTGACAGCGTCAGTCTTTGCGTATGCGGTCCGCATCTCCCTGCTCTGGGGCAGGCACCACGAACCCTGCCTTTTTCATAAGCCTCCTGGTCCAGGGCCCTAAATTCGACATCAGTGATGTGCATAAGCCCGGAGTCACGATGCTCTTTGCACGACGAAAACGTCTGCACGTCGGAGCCCTCTCGGGTAATCGGCCCGCCGTTCTGACTTGGAGACACGACACATTTAGCAAAGCCCCGCCGAGTACATAATGTTTTTCTCCTTCACGGGCAGACTTTCAAAAGGCCCACTCTCCGACTCCGGGCTCCGTGTGTTTTACTGCAGTACCGTTGGGAAGGAAGCGGAGACGTCCTTTAGACAGTGTGGTCGGACATGGCCCATCAACACCCCCGCGTCACTGGCATTCTTTGAAGCCCCGTTGAAACGGCCATCGGCATTGAGCTCGGAGGGGGCAGGAGAAAAACACAGTGTTTAAGAGCAAATGACGATCAAGGCTTGTGGCCCAGCCTCGTTTATTTTCGGGTCAGGGATTTGCCCCGCGGAACGGGTAGCTTGTGCAAAGCAGACGGTCCAAGCATGGGCTGGTGGCCGCGTTTGGGGGCTGCTGGTTTCCTCTGTTTGCAGGAACAGGGGTTGTGCAGTGGGATTTTCCAGCCTGGAGTGCGTGGGTGCAAGGGAAGCCAGGATGCAGTGGAGACAGGACGTGCCCGGAGTCTGTAAGAGCGTCCCCTGGACCCCTCTCTCCAGGGTCTGGGGAGTCAGAAATCCTTCCAGCCAAAATGGGCAACGTGGTGCAGGGTAAGAGGCATGCTAGGGGCTTCTGCTGGGAAACCAGCCTGGCCTGGAAGAAACTCTGAAAGGATCACCTGGGTCTGGGGGCTGTGCCCCCACAGGCTGGCAAGTGGCCCATCCAAGGGACAGCCTGTGTGGAGAGGCTGGGCCAAGGGAAAAGGAGGCCTATTTGAATACGAAAGGCCTCCTTCACAAAGGCGGGACCCCCTGCCCAGCTGGTCTCTGCAGGGTCCTCGGGTCTTTTTGTCCTCCTCACAATGCTCATGGCCCCTGGGGGCAGCTGCGGTGACCTCCTAAAGCCCCAAAGAGTCCTGGAGGCTCCATTTGCGCTGAGCCCCTGACAATCAAGGCAGTCATTTCTCGGTTAATGTTTCCCTAAAGACCTGCGCGAGGCTTCAGTTCTGAGCGCATGTTGCTTGCTGTAAATCAGAATCATGTATTTAGGGACCGGTGTGACCGTCGAAAATCAGTGAGGGTGATAAGAAAGGATAAGAAAGGAGCGTTTTGGAAAGGTGCCAAATCTAGGACCGGGAGGCAAAATATTTGTCTATTTCAGGGTTTTTCAACATGAGTGCCATAGGCATCTAGGGCTGGATGACTCTGATGTGGGCGTCCTGGGCTCTGCACGGCATTCAGCAGCATCTCTGGTCTCCACCAACCCTGTGCCAGGAGCATCCCCCCACCCCAAGTTGTGACAAGAAAAAATGTCCCAAACATGGCAAAGTGTCTCCCAGGGACACAATCAATCTGGTTGCCAATCATTGCTGTAGATAGATAAATGGATTCGTAGATAGATACGGTGGATAGATGGAGCACTACCGACATCTGGGGCTGGACCACTCTTGGAGGTGAGGCGTCCTATACACTGTAGGGTAATGAGCAGTATCTCTGGTCTCCAACCACCAGACACCAGGAATCCCATCTCCCCAGTCACATCACCCCCAAATGTCTCTACACATTGCCAACTGTCCCCTGGGGGCAGAACCACCCCCACCCCCTACGGTCGGGAACCACTAATCTATCCCATTCCTATCTTCTCTGTGTAAAAGCTAGAACCGCCCCCTCCCAGCCTAGCACATAGGAACCGATTTCTGGCCAAAGGGAGACAATTTAATCTGTGACAACACAGCCACTAATAAACTTTGGAAAGGCGTAGGTCTAGTGTCTGGAAGAGCTGTTTCTGTCAACAGGCATAAGAGCGAATGCTCACGTTATGTGCTGTGGGGGCCCCTCGCCAGCATCACACTGTAAACTGCTCTCTGCATGTGGTCACAACGAAGCTAGCTCATTCCCTTTGGGGGAAGGGAGTGCATTTAGCCCAGGACGGGAAGGAAATGCATTGCATGTGTGCAACAACGTCCTTGGGGACCCACAGTAGTGGATATAACAAAGTCCCTAATTTTACTTATGGCCAATGGACGATGAAAGAAGCCCCCACATTGCAGCAGAATGTTGGAGCCTTGAAATTGCTCAGACGGGTACAGCAGGACCTAAGGGAGTGAGGCCTCTGTGTTAAAGGGGTTTCACAACGTGGACGGATTGCAAGATGGTGCCTGGTCAGTTAAAAAACACCATCTTTCTGTGACCCTGTCCCATTTAGGGGCTCTGCCCTGACCAGACTTCCATGCGCAGCAGAGTGGAGGCTGTTCCGTTTTCCTTTAATCCATTTAAGGCCAGGGAAAGATAGCCCCCAGGCCAAGTTCTTGTGGGTTACATCCGTTCTTTGCCTCCTGCATTTTGTTGTCATGAACTGAAAATAGGTGCTGGCCCCCCGACGTTGACAATGGGATTCTCACCAGACCATGTGGAAACCATCTTATTGTTGGAAGCATTTTCTTCCGTCCACGGATGGATGGAACCACAGAAGGTGGTCCATCCCTAAAATGGAATATTGCTCAGCCATGAAAAGGAATGGATCTCTGACACCTGTGACCACGCAGAAGGTTCTGGAAAACACAATGCTCAGTGAAAGAAGGAGACACCAAAGTCCACATTGTGTATGATACCATTTATATGATTAGGGAGAATGTCTGCCTGTGGGGTTGAGAGCCATGTCCTCTGTTGTAACCAGAGTCCACCTTCGTGGGTGATGACGCCCCACGAGGGCATTGCTGATAATCGGCTCCCTTTTGGGGGAATGGTAGGCAGGTAAGTTCAGTGAGAAAGTCTGGTTTCAAGTGCCTGCAGCTCAAAATATTCCATATGCCAAAGACGCACATTCTGGGGCCAGGGCTTGTCCCAAACTGCCATGACCCCATTTCCAGGTGGCAATGTGGGGTCCCATGACTCGATATTCCACTACCCTTTGATGGATATAGGGTCTCCTTTTCGGGGGGATGAGAATGTTCTGGAACCAGAAAGGGGTGGTGCTTAAACCACACGGCAAACGTGCTAACTGTCCCTGAGTCATTCACTTCAACATGGTTACGTTCATGGGATGTGAACTTCATCCCACTTGAAACATGGCATTTAAAATAAATTAAAATAAGAATTAAACCATTTAAAAACCAAAGTTAAGATTCTTTAAAAATTTAAAAGGCAAAACCAAACAAAAATGCATGTACTTAGAGCATAGGGCACGATCGCCAAGGTACACGACGTACAACATTGGGGGTAAATCTGGCCCCCTCTGTGTTTGTAAATAAAGTTTTATTGGCACGGCTCTGCTGGGTGACTCACGATGACTCCTGGTCTGGACCAGAAAAGCCTAGGTGTCAGAGAGAGGCTGTCTGTTTAAGTAGCATGGTGGGATTTCATAGCTGCTTTATTATTTTTAAGCCCCTTTAACTAAAAACTCTCTCAACGTAAGAAATCCTAATTATCCCCGTAAGAACGCAAGCTCGTTTTTCTTAATCTCTAGGGAGCTGAGCCCACGGTAGATAAAATGCAAAGTTGCATTATCTTTAGACAGATCTTTAGATCTATCTATCTTTAGATCTATCTATCTTTAGAGTCTCTCATAAGTAGACACAGGGATGCCCAAAATTTGCCCATATTCTTAAGTCATTGAGGGTTGAAAATCCACGGAGCCTGAGCCCCAGTGCTGGCCTCGTAGCTCATTGTGCATGCCCATAGCACATAAAGCTTAATGGATTTTATGGTTTTCTCCCCAGTCCCTCGGATATGCTTAAATCATGATAAAGATCCCACCTTCCATTGTTTGGACGTTTGGCTCCATCCGCGTCTTGACGGTTCTCTTGGACTTACCAGCTCTGCCTTGGTGATGTCTCCAGAGTGGACTTGGTATCATCCTCCCCCATGTTGGTTCCAGTTTGGGTGGATACCGAAGACACATTTATAAACTCAGCTTCCAATTGTGTTGTCCTTGTCCAAAGTGATGCAAAGAAATGAGTAATGGAACCACGTCATGGGGAAGGACAAGGAAGGGAGGAGAGAGGGAGGGAGGGAGGACAGAAGGAAGGAAGGGAGGAAGGGAAGGAGGAAGGAAGGAGCCGTGACCCCCAAGCAGGGTGCACACGTCAGCCCCTCGTGCAGGGTCTCGCATGGAGTAGATGCCCAGCATGTTACTATAGCTGCGTTTGAACAGCAGAAATGTCCGTGCAGCTCTGTCCTATGCGAGTCTGTGGCCGTCATGCCCTTGCCCTTTACCCATCCAGAGTGTAAGGGTGTGAGTGTCACAATTCCAGTCTCTCCCCTTGCCTTTCCTTCGAAATGTTCGAATAAAAACAAATGCTCGGCAGCTCCCATACCGTTATTTACTTTACCTTTTTTTCATTATTTATGTGCTATTCCCAGTACAATAACATGAAGCATTGGTTGTATTATGCGACGGAAATTTTATTATTTATACACAATAAACGTATTCATTAATAATTGACTGAATTACATAGACAGCACACAAATAAATATAGCAAATTATTAATTTATAACACACTGGGGGGATTTATAAAATTCCAGTAAATATAGTCTTTAATCAACTATAGACTTCTAAAAAGCTCTTTATATTAAGGTTCACATCTTGTTTATCTATACCCACTAATTGAATATTTATATATTTGCATATTAGCAGATAGGAGCTACTTTTCTTTTTTTTTTTTAATAGGGGCTAAGGTACCGTCTCAGAAAGGATTCATTGCCGAAGTGGAATGCAAAGACGTTGGTTCAGTGAATGGATTCGCTGTGACTGAATCCACAAGTTGAGATTCTTTCTGTGTCTAGAGTAGTAACAAACATCGAAGTGATCTAAGACTTTCTTGAAAGCCCATTGTAGAAGCTAAGTGTGCAAATGTTAACTGTGTGCATCTGTTTCCCTGGGCTCGTCCATTTTTTTTTCTATATTACAAGAATTGAAATGAAGATGTGGGCGTATCAAGCTACAGAAAAAAAGGTATATGTGACGGCTAGCATTTCCTATGTAATGAATGGCCCCAGAACCCAGTACCTTAAAACAAGGAGCGTTTATTTTGCCTCAAACACCAGTGGGCTGGCTAGGTCGGCAGTGACGGAGATGGCCTCTCTTCTGTGGGTGGGTTCTTAGTCAACGTGGATGAGACAGCTGGGACCTGGGATGGCCTCCCATCCTTTAGGAGGAGAGACCTTGTATGTTGGTAGAAGGTCTCCCAGCAGGAGGACAAACAGCCTGATGTACATGGGCTTTTCTGGTCAGGAGCAACAGCAAGGACGGGAACTATGGCCGCCATTTTGCACACAGGCTACCCCAGGAATACTTCAAGCACGGAGTTTTAAATAAACCCCATTGATACACCCATTTGATAAGCTCATTGATATGCTCACAAACCCCATGGATGAGCTTATTTTCAACCAAAATCTTCTTCTTTTTAGTCTTCAGTCATGACTCAAGAGAATCACGAAGACTTTGGGGATGGACCCTGGAACCCACACTGAAGGTATTTCTAAAACAAAAGAAGGTGCTTAGAGAAACAGATCCTGTGTGTTCGAGGCATAGCGCATGTGTCGTACTACCAATTTGGAAGACCCTGTCTTCATGGAAACACTAGGCAAAAGCCTGCGGATCGAATTTGCTCTTTCTGCGTACGAGCTTCATAACTCAAGGAAAGTCGGAACTACTTGGAGAAGTTTGGATGTGAACTCACAGAGCTGATTAAAGAAACAAGAAAGCAGGCTCGAAAAGAATTACCAAGCACGAGTATTATTATTATAATACTATTATTATTCAGAGATGACAATAGAAGGTTGGGTGGTAATTCAACTCTTGATCCAACTAGGTGAAGAAACTTGGCCTCAAAAGCTATTGCCCCAGGGGTCTCATGGCCACTCAAAGACACAGTGGTGAGGTTGTGAAACAGTTTCAGAAGGGATGTAGAGGGATAAAGAAATATGACAGGTGGGGAGGGTTGGAGAACCAGAAGGCAAGGTACAAGACACAGTGTGTGTGTTTTAGGGAACCTGAAAATACCCCACCTGAGGTATGTCTCATATACGAGACGACTTGTCCGGGAGAACCAACCCTGATGAAATGGTGATGCGCAGTGGGCTGCCTGCAGAAAGGAGTGTCCTGTGCCTCCTGCTAGTAGAGATGGTATGTCCTCCTCTATAGACCCCTGGGAGGGCAGCAAGGAGACCACTTTCTCGAAGGCAAGAGCCACGGGTATCGTCAGTAAGCACATAAACCACATCTTCCTGGGGGTGGGGTTTGGATATTTCTGAACAAAACCAAGAGCCAAGATCTAAGCCCCAGGGAACCCCCTGACCGTTCACCGATTGAAGAAACTTCTCACAAATTACATTTCTCCATCTGCGTCAGGGAGCTGTTGCCAAAAGCCATCCAGGACTCTTTCCTGCTCTGGTGTTTCATGAGAAGAAGATAATCTGATTTCATGTGAATAAAAAAAAAAAAAATTTCCCCAAAAGGAACCCAACAGAATCTCTCTCTGTCATAACCTATCGAGTGAAAGAAATATACATGAAATCAGCCACTTCAGAAACAGCAGGGAAATACACAAAAAGTGTATATCCACTTTTGGTTCAGCTCCTCTTTCTCTAAGGAACGCCCTCGAGGTATTCTCAAAGGTTTTGTTTTTTTGTTTTTTGTTTTTTTGTTTTCCTTCTTCCTGACACGCGATAAGTCCAAACATATCTCCAGGCTCAGGAATGGATTGTGCAAACGTGTTTACGGACGTGTTCAGTTGTCATCATACCCTCGTACAACCACATCTCCTCTGCTCCCTCCAAACCCCGCTGGGGGTTAGGCAAACCTACCTGACAAATCCTCTAACAGTTGATGAAACGGTCCGCAAGCCCTCCAGCAACAGAGCACGCTTTCTCTAGGAAGAGGCAGTTGTTCCCAGCAACAAAAGCATTCTTTCGTTTGATGGTCTTCCACGAGGAACTCTGTGAGGGTCCTAGGGCTGCAGCAATAAATGACCCAATCTGTGAGACTTAAAACAATGGAAATTTATCCTGCCCCAGGTCTGGAGACCAGACGTTTGAGATCCAGGCGGGGCACAACCACTGAGATCCAGGTGGGGCAGGACGACTGAGATCCAGGCAGGTCAGGGCCGCTGAGATCCAGGTGGGGCAGGGCCACGCTCCCTCCAGAGGCTCCAGGGGAAAGTCCTTCCGCCTCTTCCAGCTTCTGGGGCTCCAGGCGTCCCTGGCCTGGTGACCACATCCCTCCCATCTCTGCCTCTGTGTTCACGTGGCTTCTCCTCTGTGTCTACATCTCTTATAAGGACACCCGTCATGGAGTTTAGGGCCCTTTCATGATACTTTGTCATGGTATCCCTAGGAAGCAAACGCAGAAGGGAAGTTGTTAAATTCAGAACCCAGTTGATACCCTGCCGAATCTGACAAAGGAAAACATCATCTTCCAGCCATTACCGCTTCCCTGGAGCTCAGCTGGATCACTGAACGAACGCCCCCAATCTTCATACTAGGGGCTTTTGTAACAATACAACCGTGCTCTGTTCTACAATGTGAAAGTGGTTAAAGGTGGAATTTAACACAAGTGCATTTGCAGAAGGGGTGGGGGATGAGTGAGTTTCTTTTCTCTGGAAAGAAACAAGGCTCGAAGCGGTGAAAACCTGCACAGAAGTCGGCATCTGCCAGGAATCCAGCGCTCAGATGCAATCAAAAGATGAGGGAGCGCTCTGGGATTTTTATGACTCGCGACACTTGTGTGAAATCTGTTTCTGGGTTAACAGTTTCCTTCATTTTACGTATAACCCCTGCAGTGAAAAGTGTTGTCAACAGAGCCCCTTCTCCACTGTCAGACACAGTGCAAGCCCCCTACGGGTCCCTCCCCATAGATCGGGTTAATGTCTCCTCACCCTTGCAGGGAACTGAACCACCACTGTCCACTGCTTGACTGATTCCAATCAGTGCTCACTGCATGTTCCATTATGGCGGTCTGTTCCCTAAACTGCGTCCTGTTGCCCAACAAAGTATGAGCGCTAGGAGGACATAGATTATGGTTGTATTTGTAAGCCCTACATAGAGCCTGGGATGCTCAGAAGACAGAATGAATTAATGAATAGCCCCTTCTTTGTCCCAAAGTCTGCAGCGACATCTTTCCTTTCAACCCATCTCAATCCCAGGCAGCCTTCTTCTCTGGTTTTTTCAATATGGCAGCCCCTTTGACTCACCATCACCACCAGTCTCCAGAAGGAATGCATAGTCCCTCCTACGGTTCAACATTGTTGGGAATTATCTCTCTCCACGTGAAGCCGCTCACCGTGGTCTTTGGCGTTATGGCTCAAAATGGCAGAGACTTCATTGTTCTCCTTGAGACCCCTTGACTTTTGGATAGAGTCCTTTAGATCTGCCCATCCATACAATTTATTATGTGTCCTGCTCACCAGGGTCCACTGAGGGTCCTGGTCTACTTCTTTCCCGCTCTTTCCTCCTACATTTTGCTTGGTTCCTTGATACAAACCAGATAACCTCACCAGTTTCCATCAGCCCTCGCTGGGTTTAATTCAGTTCTGTTCAGCATGAAATGCACACTCTGTGTCAGGTACTGGGCTGGGTGCTCCCGGCACAGGAGGTCATTCCAACGAGGCACTGAACCCTCACCCACACCTCTTGTGTACCAAGCCATGTCTTTCCTCACTTCTAACCACATTTTTACTCTAGGTGCCATTAACCAGGAACCCAACCTGACCAATCTCCACTACATAACTTGACATGTGAGGGCAGCCTCATGGAACCACACACTCTTTCAAAGACATGGAGCCAAACAGTGTCAACATAGCCTCCACCAAAGGTGTACAATTTGGTGGCACCCAGAGAGAGAGGTATGCAGACAGAGCCGTTTACAATGCAATCTGAGAAAGCTACACAGCATGCTCCCTGCATGTGTATACAATCTCCCACACGCCCCTGCGTGCCCCCACATGCACCCGTGAGCAGAGCGTGCGGGACATATGGTCTCAACATGTACCCGTCTTCTCGCCAAGTGATCTCATTTAATTTATGACCTCTGAGCTTCCTCCACTCATCCATCAGCAGAAGCACATGGATCTTAATAATTAATGCAATAAAGAAAAGCTTTTCAGGGGGCTCAGGATCGTCCCAAGTTGTCTCATAACTGATGTATTGATCTTTGGTATGATTTACATCTGTGATATCCTAGCCCTCTCTCTGCAGTCCCAGACGATCAGCTTTCTAGGGTTTGCGGCTATTCCTGCTTTGGGTGTTTAACAGATGAGAATAGAAGGCTGGATAGATGGATGGATGGATGGATGGATAGATAGATAGATAGATAGATAGATAGATAGATAGATAGATAATAGATGATGGATGGATGAATGGATAGATAGATGATAGATGGATAGATAGGAGATGGATGGATAGACAGATGATGGATGGATTGATAGATAGATGATGGATGGATGGATAGACAGATGATGGATGGATTGATAGACAGATGATGGATGGATGGATAGACAGATGATGGATGGATGGATAGACAGATGATGGATGGATGGGTGGATAGATAGATGATGGATGGATAGATAGATGATGGATGGAGAAATAGATGATGGATAGATGGATGGATGGATAGATAGGTGACGGATAGATAGATGATGGATGGATGGATGGATGGATAGATGATGGATAGATAGATGATGGATGGAGAAATAGATGATGGATAGATGGATGGATAGGTAGACAGATGATGGATGGATGGGTGGATAGATAGATGGATGGATGGATAGATAGATGATGGATAGATGGATGGATGGATAGATAGACAGATGATGGATGATGGATGGATAGATAGATGATGGATAGATGGATGGATAGTTAGATGGTAAGTAGCTACAGGTACACATGCACATTGATGTACGTGTGTGTGTGTGTGTGTGTATATATATATATATATATACACTTATTTTGTTTAATACATACAGTGATCTCACTTTAAAAACCCAGTGCCATTAGTTAAAAGCAATTATTTCTATGCTATGATAGACCAACTTTTAAAAAATTCACATTGTCCACCATATGACCACTCTCACTGCCCCATAAAACAGACGTGGAGAATTTTCGTGGTAATCAGCCAGAGCTGTATATAGAAGCACAGATTTTGCCGTTTTTATGAAAGCAGCTGATTCAACCACGCTTTTTGGACTCACGATTCGTCTTCCCATCTCTAACCTCTGTGCTTTCAAATAAGTGCAGCTAAGAACGTTCCCATTTCTTCAAAGTACCGGCGCTCTCACTGCCTATTATGCGAAGGTAAAGTCTGCAACACTGAGTCTCGTTGGTGTAACCTCGTTGAACGTCATTTGTGTCTAAAGCTGATGATTCCTTGGGGTTTCTCACTCTTGTCCTAAAATGCTCAGGTATGCACCCAAGGTGTAGATGATGGCTCTTCTGTATGTCACTCTTTCAAGCAACGGATCCATGTTCCTTCCTAAGAGAAAACACAGGAACTTCTCCTATTCATTCACTTGATCTGGGTGATTCAACATTGGCGCTCCGTAACGTGGAGAGGTGGGAACAGCGTGTGCACGTTGGTGAGAAAACGCCACACGGGAAGCAGAGCCTTTTCTCCAAGGTAACTGATGAGTTCCGTATGACCTGAAGTTAGCTAGCCACCGTTTCCCCACATGGGCGTATCTCTCACATGCATGGCGTTCCGTTCACACCTTCCTCTGCCACCACCACTGTGACCTCCTGAGTGCTGGAAAAACGCCTACACCTGGTCTTCTTGGAAACTGCACCTGTGCCCAAGGGTGTCTCGCTCTTGGAGGTGGAGGGCGGGAACCAAACCAGCCTGGGACATGGACCCCATTGCTCTCTGGAGCTCTGTCCCCATGCTTGGGTGTACGTGTATCCTCCCTGTGCACCCAAAACCTCCAGACCCTCACCGTTGTCTGCAAACACCTGCTCCAACCCCTGTCCTCCCAGCAACCTTCTGTGTGCAGGACATGGAACGTTCTCCCTAGGTTGTCCTACTACACTCTCCCACCCCACATTTTATCCCCGTGCATCCCTCCTCCCTACCCTTAGCGAGAACATTCTGGTATCAGCCAGAACATCAGAAGCCAACACTTACCCTTGACCGGAGACAACTGGGGAACACTGCAGGTGTCTGGACCCTCAGGAAGCATGCTTTTCGCTTCATCTGTCTTCCCATGTGTCCTTCTGGATGGAGAGAGCTTCCTCCCACCTTCCTCTCCACATTCCCCACTCCTGTCCCTCTTCATCGGGGCTCTGTCCTATTTCCGCCCCATCATTCCACGATGCCTACTCCTTCCATGCGTGTATCAAGAATGGAGAAAACGAGAACCTGCTGAGGAAACATCCGTCTATTCTCTAAGATCGATATCACATAGACTCAAATTTCCGAGTCCAACACAAGAATAGACTAAAAATCCTGGGTGTTTGCTAATGGAACACAGCGCCAAGTCCCCTTTGTGTTAAAAAGGAAATCGTAAAGAAAACCAGTGATTACGTATTTAGACCCAAAGCATAATGAGAGACCAAGTTCCCGATCTGTGGGACCCCGGCGAGGCGGTATTTAGAAATAATGGCTGTGAACATCTGTCGCAAAGCAGTACCATTCCCTACAGACACAGGCCGTGCCGAGTCAGCACAAGAAGTTCTAGGAATGCTGATCAGAGCAATGAAAGTGAAGGGGCGCCTCAGTCAGTGATGTGAGCATCTGGTCTCGATCTCAGCTCAGGTCATGGTCTCAGGGCTGTGAGATCGAGCCCCGTCTCGGGTTCTGCACGGGGCATGGAGTGTGCTTTAAAAAAAATAAAAAATAAAAAATGTGCGTGGTGGAGCGGTAGGCAAGGACGCATCCTCCCCCGAAAGCCCGCAAGTCCATGATTATTCACACGACAGAGCTCTAAGAAAACTTGCTGGGAAATCCACATTTTTGTACGTATACAGACAGATGATGACCAAAGCAGCTAAGCTGATTTGGGGTGTGTTTCATGGGATGTGCTCTGGTTTCTATAACGCAAAAAAAAAAAAAAAAAAAAGCTCCTGTAGAAACAGTAGATTCATTGCAAGTGCTGCTTGAAGGTGAAGCTAAGGTCCTGGGGCAGCTTCTTGGTTCAAACTCCAATCTGTGCACCAGTGGCCGAGCCCTAAAGATGTCCGTGCCCCTCGGGTCCTGCCTCTGAAAGGGTCTCACTGTTTCTGTGATGCCCTCGCTGCTCGGGTCCTGCATTTTAGGGGGTTTGGTGGGGGTTTGGTGGGTGAGTGTCCTCCGGCCCCCGTCCAGGCCGAGCGCAGGAACTCAACAGATGCATGCTGCTTTTGGGAAGGTACCAAGAGAGCCCTCTCTGCTCCACCCAGACTGGAGGACAGACAAGCTGCACCGTTGAAACCCCAGACATCTGGACGCTTCAACTTTTAGACCCGAGAACCCTGCCCACGCTTGTCAGAGCTCAGTTAGCCCCTGTCACCTCCTGAATGTCTGCCTCCAGGGGAAAAAGAAAAAAATAAAACACGCCAGCCCCCCGAGTTAATGCCAATGGGATCGGAAACATATGGATTAATATTTCAGCAAAATATTCATGAGTTCGCGGGAGTGAGGTCCTTGGGAAAAGGGCCTGGCAGGCGGCAGGAAGACAGCTTTATTTTTATTTTATTTTTTTAAAGATTTTATTTATTTATTCGACAGAGATAGAGACAGCCAGCGAGAAAGGGAACACAAGCAGGGGGAGTGGGAGAGGAAGAAGCAGGCTCATAGCGGAAGAGCCTGATGTGGGGCTCGATCCCAGAACGCCGGGATCACGCCCTGAGCCGAAGGCAGACGCTTAACCGCTATGCCACCCAGGCGCCCCAGGAAGACGGCTTTAAGATGTTGCCTCGAGACTTGCCTCCCATTTCCCCAGTGTTCATGATCCACAGTTCCTCCTGCAAATAGTGACCGGTCCCCTGACAAGCCTCTGTTCCCGTCGGCCTTCAAGGCTGATGGACACAGAATATCCCAAGGAAACGCTGGGGATCCCTGAGGGAATCTTGGAGTCTATGGAGGGAGGGGGTTGGGCAGTTGTGAGTTGGGGGGGCTGGTTATGGGCTGGCAGGTGTTGGGAAGTGAGGCTCGGGGCGGCAGCCTGGCAGGTGGGGCACAAGGGAGGGAGGCCGAGCGGGAAGGTGGGTGGCTGCAGGACTGCTGTGCTGGACACACACTGCCCTGAGGGACCACCAGGCATCAGAGGACATGGGTGTCCCCTAGGATAGAGGCCAACACCATCCCCAGAGCAAGTCCCCATCCTTCACTGGGTGGGAGATTTCCCACAACTCACTGTTTACCAAAGACATCAGGAGCTTTGTCTGTCCCCTCCTTCCCCCTCTCCAGGCCCAGCACAGGTGTGCGGACTGGCCCCGTGGCCCTGTCCCCGTGTCCCACTGCAGCATATCTGTGGGACCAGTCCTGGCCCCATGTCCTGCTGCAGCATGACTGTGGGACCAGCCCCATGGCCCCATCCCTGCGTCCAGTGCAGCATATCTGTGGGACCAGCCCCGTGGCCCCATCTCCGTGTCCAGTGCAGCATGACTGTGGGACCATCCCCGTGGCCCCGTCCCTGTGGCCCCGTCCCCGTGGCCCAGCGCAGTGTATCTGTGGGACTGGCCCCATGGCCCTGTCCCCATGGCCCAGTGCAGCACGACTACGGGACCGGGCCTGTGGCCCCATCTCTGTGTCCAGTGCGGTATGACTGTGGGACCATCCCCGTGGCCCCGTCCCCGTGTCCAGTGCAGCACGACTGTGGGACCAGCCCCACCGCAGCTCACAGCCCGCACCGCTGACCACAGCATCCCTTCCCGTGGTCCTGGGCTCTGACTCGTCCCCAAGCCTTACCCGCTGGCTCTCGGACACGGTGGGCTCCCTCCCAGCCTGCATGCTCACACAGGAGAGGCACGTTCGGCTAGCACAGAAGCTCTCTCTTTTATCCGCCAGCGCCCCGGCTCCCCAGCGGAGCCCGGATCCCGCAGGCGTCCTCCGTGCGCGGCGGCTGCAGGCTGCCCTCCCCTCCCTCCGCCTCCAGGAGCCTTTGCCAAACACCCTTCACTTTCTGGCAGCTCCTTGTTTTTTATTATTTTCATTGGTGCTGGGGCCTCACAGGTTTACAACCCCCATGTTTATACTAACCATACTTTAATAAGACGCCTAAGAGCTAACAGGAACCCGGGGCTCTATAAATGTTTTAATTCACACAAACCCACCCACGTATTTCCATTTACACCCACTGTGGTCAGGACGTAAAATCGACAGCCGTCTGTGGTGGATTTTTCCACCCCTGCCTCCCCCAGTGCCTTCTCCTCCCTCCTTCCGACACTGACCAGCGCCTGGGGTTTAGGGTTAAATTTTGCACGCCAGGGCGATGGCAAGGGCTGTGGGGCGGGGGCCTGCGGGGGGGGGGGTGGACCTTCGCCAGCCCCCCAGCCCCATCGCGGGCGGAGTGCCTTGCAGAATCCGCCCTCACGGACCCACCCTATTTGCCTGTCAAGAAGGCACAGAATGAAAGCGGTTTTCATAGCCTCCTCTTGCAGTACTGCACGCATTTCGCGGTCGCCTAGACACACATCCCCGTGCGCGAGGAGACGCTGTCAGCACAGTCCCTCCAGGGAAGCGGGTGGGTGTGGTTCTGTGTGTACTTGGAGCAATGCAGGGGATTGGCGCCATCCGACGATACTTCCAGAGTGCTCGCGGGACAAGGGGTATTGGGGGTACATGAACCGTGCACGGAGTGCAAAAACCACAGAGCCCAGCTCGCGGCGTGGCATTGCATGGACACTCGTGCGGGGAGGTGCTCGAGGCAAATGGGCCTTCCCGGATCCGGAATTCCAAACCCAACAGCCATATTAAAAGCATTAAACGCGTGTTAGCCTCCCTGACGTGCCGAGAATGGGGCTCTGGGGCGCCGGACTCGTCTCTGTTGTCCCTGGAGCGGGATGCAGCCATGCGGGACATTGTGCAGAAATGTCCAGGCGCACAGGAACAAGGGACACAGCCGTGGCTATCGTCCCAGCTCGGAGAAGAGCTCCACACCACACGGCAGAGGAAGGCGGATGCTTCCGGGCTGGCCGTCACTGCCTGGCATGACCAGCTGATCGTCCTGGAGCTTTCACGCCAGCATGCCACATAGTAGGTCTCCCGTCCTAATGAGTGTGCTGCAACGTGAGCCGAGGCACGTCCAACGTGCTGAGGATCTACGCGGGGAACGGTGACGTCCGCGTGCGTAAATGACAAGTGTCCAGGGAAGGACACAGGTGCAACCTCCAAGTCCCCGAGAGTTGTTCAGCTTCCGCAGCGTGACTCTGGGTTGTCCCCCTGTCGTCATGGAAACCCATCGCCAAGGCAAGGGTGAGGTATTTCCTGCATCAGCACGCTGCATGAGAGAGCACCATACGCCGGGCAGGCAGGGCTGTCCGTGACTCTGGAACAAAGATGATGACACCGAGCTGTCCTCAGTCGGCTCCCAGCAGGGAGGGCATGGCTGGAACTAGAGGGGATGGGCAGACAGCCCAGGCCAGCACCCCATGACCACAGCAGCCAACGAGGAGCCAGCCAGTCTCCGTAGAATGCCCGCCGTCCCATTTTGCCTGGGGCTGCGGGGGTCACTACGACGGGCGATTTCCAGTTTTGACATGGGGAAACGTCCCATGCAAAACATGCTGAATTAATTGGTCACTTCGCATCTCCAACCCACGTCAACCCCAGACGTCCCCCACTCCTTGAGCTCCAGACCACAGTGTCCCCTCTGTGACCGTGTTTCTCACCAGACTTGCTTCTTGTGACTCATTTCCATGGGCACTGACGGGTGCCAGAAGCCCCAGAGGACAGGCAGACACCTGCTCTCGGAAGGGGGGGATGTCACCCTTTGTTTTTTTTTCCAGCCATTATTGCCTCGAGGGCAGGACCGCCGCCAGGATGGCTGAGAAGAGGTGAGCACACAGACACCGTTTTCAGGACTCGCCTTTCTGCAACCTAGCCGTTCTTGTGCAATTGACCAAAGGGACAATTGTCTACACGGTTTTACGGAATTACTGGACCCTCTGTGTATGTGTTTGCTTCAGCTGATATGACAAACACCCCAGAGTGGGGGTCTTACACGACATGGTTTTTCATGGTCCTGGAGGCTGGGAGTCTGAGATCCAGGCGGGGCTGAGGCTGGTTCCTCCTGAGTTCTCTTTCCTTGGTGTGTAGACCCCGTGTTCTCCCTGTGTCCTCATGTGGTCGTCTCTGTGCATGTCTGTGTTCTCATTCCCTCTTCCTATAAGGACCCCAGTCCTATGGGATCCGAATCCACCCTAGTGACCTCAGTTTACCTTAATCCCCTCTTTACAGACCCCACCTCCAAATACAGCCCCATCCTGAGGTCCTGGGGGGGCGACGCCTTCAACACGTGAATTGGCGGGAAGGCACACAACTGAGCCCACGGCGGTCACTATGACCTGAGCTCCTGCTTATCTTTACGGGGCACTTTCGGCGAAAACCCAGGACACGTGTCAGTGACATGCAGCGACAGGATGGTGGGGAAACCGAGGAACACCAAAGGAAGAAACAGCCAGGGGCACCTCGTTCATCTCAGTGCTGGGGTTCCCAGGTGACCTCGCCCCTGGGAACTTGTCAGAGGCCCCTGGCAGCTCGGATGGACCCAGTCGACATTCCTGGTGCACGCCAGGAGCACCGAGAACCCCACGGTGGTTGGAAACTTTCTGACGTCAGAATCTTGCCCGAGCTGCTGGCGGCCAGGGCTGCATAAGGCAGACGGCTTGCGTGACAACCAGAAGCATCCTCCCCGCCCCCCCAGATAAACGCTACCAAGGGGCGGGGAAGCCCTCCTCCTGCCCGTCGTGCCAGAGGACCTCTGCCGATGTGCGCAGGACCCAGAGTGGCATCTCTGCTTTTATGACGGAGACACCTGGGGCCGGGAAAATTAGATCTCTGTTCTACTCGGCGTTCCCCTGTGCTCCAAAAACAGCCATCCTGTGCGTTTCCCTGTTGCTCTCAAGCTTCTCGCGGACGTCCCGCCAGAAGATGGGACTCACAAAACATTTCGAAAAGCCCCGACGTACATTTTACAACCGGGGTCACTCGATGGCACCTCCATTCTCTGATGACAACGGGCAGACATTGGGAAAAAACCCCAAAGTTGAAATAATTAATACGCGTCTCTTCACTATCAGGCCATCGGCATGGCCGCTCGTGTTCTGATTAGCGGGACCGAGTAATGGACTTTCCATGCGTTGTGCGCGAGAGGCCCCCTCCCCTCTCCCTGCCGAGCCGAACACGTAGGAAATTAACAAAGTCTGTGACCCGACAACCAACAATTCATAAATTCATTAGATTAAAAAAAAAAGAAGAAGGAGGAGGAGGAAAGAAAGAAAGAAAAAACCAGCAACATAGCAATTCCATTAATAGGGTTCGTTGCAATGCCTAATTTACATTTCTGCCTGCCCTGGCAAAGATATTACTTCATTAAGATATTTTTTTTAAATTAGAGAAATTTTAATGACTTCTCTTATTTATCGCTTCCATATGTAAGTAGTTATGTTTCTTACAAATGGAAATGAGACCCCAAAATTACCACAAATGGGGCCAGGCCGCGGCGCCCATGTGTTCCCGTGCGGAGAGGGTACACCTGCCTCCTCGAATTACCGTTAAACCGCCTGTCCATTGAGCAGACTCCAATAGGCGGGCTTTGAAAACCACTCTCGTTAAATTTATTTGGAACCGAGGAGACCTCTCCACCAGAGTTTCGGCAAATGAGCTCTGATAATATTAAACACCTGGTAAGCCCCAGCCCCCCCGGGGACCCCGCACGGCTGTGTTTGACCTCTGGCCCCTCGGCCCTGTGATTCCCAGGGCTGCACTCAGACAAGAAGGGAATTCTGAGGGAAAACACCTGTTGGCCAACATGACCTCGGAGCCATGGCGGGAGGGAGGAGGCAGCTGGGCAGAGCTCGGCCCGAGGCCCGGGCGACACAGGTGTTTCCTCTGCAGGGTCTCGGGTGGTGGGGATGTCACCAGGAAAATGGGGGGCCCTGGGGCAGCTGGACCAGAGGGTGACAGCAGTTCCATCATCCTGGAGAGCTCTGGGACTCACAGGAGGTTAAGCACAGAGGGAGGGAAGGACGGCCATCGGCTGTCCTCCTACAGGAGATGGGAGGGCAGCCCTAGAGGACACCATGCTCAGACACCGTATTCTGAAGTCACCCCAAAGAGCAGTGCACACGTTGCACAGATGTTAGGTTACAGAGAAAGGACCCCCACCAGGAACGGTACATGTCCTTCTCCCAGTCAATGGTGAGCCATGATGGTGCCAACGGGCATTCCTCTGTGGAGTGAGGTACCCCCCCTCATATGCAGGACATGGGGCATTTCCCTGTAGAGTGAGGTCCCCCTACTCAGACGGAAGACATGGACGTCTCTACTGTAGGGTGAGGTCCCCCTACTCAGACGGAGGACATGGACGTCTCTACTGTAGGGTGAGGTCCCCCTACTCAGATGGAGGATACACGGTGTCTCTACTGTAGAGTGAGGTCCCCCTACTCAGACGGAGGACATGGACGTCTCTACTGTAGGGTGAGGTCCCCCTACTCAGATCGAGGATACACGGTGTCTCTACTGTAGAGTGAGGTCCCCCTACTCAGACGGAGGACATGGGGTGTCTCTACTGCAGAGTGAGGTCCCCCTACTCAGACGGAGGACATAGGGCATTTGTACTGTAGAGTGAGGTCCCCCTACTCAGACGGAGGACATGGATGTCTCTACTATAGAGTGAGGTCCCCCTACTCAGACGGAGGACACAGGGCGTCCATACTGTAGAGTGAGGTCCCCCTACTCAGACGGAGGACACAGGGCATCTCTCTGTAGAGTGAGTCCCCCTACTCAGATGGAGGACACGGACGTCCCTACTGTAGAGTGAGGTCCCCCTACTCAGACGGAGCACACAGGGCATCTCTACTGTAGAGTGGCGTACCCCCTACGCATACCCAGGACCCGGGCATCTCTCCCAGGGAGTGGAGATTGAGCTGACCATGCTGATCTGATCATACGTGGTCTTGCCCCTGGGACGTGCGCCCCGTGCATGGTTGTCCATCTTGGTGGTTCCATCATGGAAGAGTACTGGTGTCTTCTGGACGTCACTGGCGATGTCCATCTCTCCCCCAAGTCTCCCTGTCTCGAGATCAAGACCTCAGGTTGGGTGTCCGCTGCTCCCCTCAGGACACCCTTCAGAGGCCTTCCCCGCCACCATCCTGGCCGACATACACCCAGCGTCCCCATTACTCACATGTGTCAACAGGTCTGGGTACTGAGAGGCCCACAGCTCACGTCTATTTTTATTTATTGAGTACCGATTCTGAAGTAAGATGACAGGGCAGAAGGTAAGCCCGTTAAATCCTTCCGGTAATTTCTCCCTGCACGGTTCTCAAGGTCACTTTGGGATGGGGGGTGGCGGCGGAGTGGGGGGGGGGGACAGGGCAGGCGTCTGTCCCCTCACCCGGGGCTGTCACCACGGTGGGCTCACCTGGTGGGGACCCTTGGTGGCCCCCGCCCCAGCCTTCCGTTTCTGGCATCCTGGGGGACTCTTTGGTGCTCGGATATGAAACAGCCAATTTGGGGCCATTTAGAGAGAGATATATATATGGATATAGAAAACCCAAAAGAGGCGGGCGGGCGGGCGGGCGGGGGCAGGTGTCCATGTCTGCACTGCGGGATTCCGGCTCCGACTTGTCAGAACTCATTTCTGCCCGGAGACGGGCAGCCATCGGTTCCCAGCGGCCTCCCATCACTCTGGCTGCAGCGGTACTTCTCCGCGCGTCCCAGACGTGAAAGGTCAGCACCGCGCACGGCAGGGAGAGATACTCATTAATGCAACCAGATTCTTGGGAAAAAATCGGGGAAACGGGGAGCACGGCAAACGCACACACAGAGACAGAGAGAGACCGAGACGATTCCTGGCAAGGTCAGTAACACCAGCAATTTGCCTGCCCGGTCCGCCTGGCGTTTGGGCGTGCGCGGAGACCAACATCTGAAACCCATCACCGGAGCCCTATTAGGATTCTGTCTCTCTCCCTCTCTCTCTTTTTCTTTCCCCCAAGTCGTATCGACACGGGGGATAATAATGAGGCATTCATCCCGCTGTATTCTGTAGGTTTAAACCATTTGCAGGCTCTTCCCGGGACGACGGAGGTGGGAAGGAGCAGAACGCGGGTTCTCGGAGCGAGCCCCTGACGCGCCCGTCCTACGCCGGCCGCGGGACTGAAACCCAATTGCCGTTCCCCCCGCTGAAAGTAAATGCAACTCATCAGTTCCCATCAGGCTGCTGGTATGATTCCTGCCACGGCCCATCACGGTGTCCTAGAGTTGACGAGCCCGCGTCAGCCCCACTTAGCGGTGAGAATGTCAGCTTGTCAAGGGTTTTTAAGGCTGGGACTTGGAGACAAGGCACACCAATTTCTCTGCGAGCCAGAGGGCGGAATCCACCCCCTGCCTGCACCCCCAAAATGTCCTTTTGCCACGGAGGAACTTCGGGCAATGCCACGCTTTTCGCCACTGGAAAAACGGGGAGGGAAGATGTTTTTTTTTTTTTTTTAAAGATGATCCCTCCTCCCCAACCCCGTGCAAAAGGACAATGCCACTGCGGCCTCTTAGAGAAACTCCAGGCTTGTCTATCGGCAAAATAACAATTAAGTAGAGGGCCCGATAATGAGTGTCCACGTTGCAATAAGCGTCTGCGTGGCACCTAGTTAGGGACGTGCTCCTGGCTGGCCTCGCCGCTGTGCGGGGCACTGTTCTTCCCTGTTTGGGGTCCAACGGAGGCAGGCGGCCAAACCCCAAAGGCTGTTTAAAAATGCAGCCTCCGATGGGGAAGGGACTGTGGGGGCGCCATGCACCCAGGGTTGTGAACGGGTGTTCAAAGCCCGTGCAACCCGGTGCCCGGTGCACGTGGACCCCACAGAGTGCCCTGTGATGCACCCCGAGCCAGTATTGAAGCATCCCAGAAATGGGCGTCTTTTGGAGCTGGTCTGTATCTCAGAAGTAGGAGGAAAATGGCCACAGATGCTCAGGGCAACTGGCATCCCCGCAGGGCTGGACTGTGGGACACTGGGCGCCCTACAGACCTTCCCGTGTCATCCTGGGATCTGCCACTCACCTGGGCATGCACTTTTGGCACCTGTTAACCGGCGTGCATGGAGCAGAGTCCTGACAAAGGTGTGTCCCAGCTCCCTGACTCACGGCAGGCTCCGAGGGTGGCACAGCCGGCCCCCCACCTCCAGGCTTTGCTCTGCAGCCTGCGACCCCACCCGTGCACATGTGCACGTGGGGCTTCCTCTGCTCAGCTCGCTCTCTGCTTCCGAAGCGTCTGCTCTGGGTGGAGGGTTCTAACGCCCGCTGGCTGCCACTCGTCCCCTGGACCCCTCGCCGTAAACCTTCATTCGCCGTGTAGCAAATTGAAAATAGACAGGGCTGTAATTTCGGGGGGCGTTAATGAGGGCCCACGGCCAGGAGGGCGAGCCGGCCGTGCCTCCATGAATCGGTCCTTTCTTTGCAAGCCTGTGGCGTTGTGTGCTCCCCGGCAAAGGAAAAAATACAATGAAATAAAATTAAAAAACAAAAAACAAAAAAACGGGAGGCTTGCAACTCCCCAGCTGGACACCTCCAGCCTCCTAACCAGAAACGGGCGAAAACCCGTCTCCCCGCGAGCCCGCTGTGACACATGTGTGCTCCTACCCCCGGTCTCAGTCCCAGTGAAATACGTGTGGGGGCTTCAGTGATCGTATTTAAAACTCCTTCCCCCTAATTCTTCACCATCCGTATTTCTTGGGTTCCGAAGCATCCCGCACGCACACCACCTAATTCACCGAAGATGTAAAACTCAGGTTTATTCCATAAAAGTGTATGTCGGAGGGGAGTGCCTCTCTGGCGTATTTCCCCTTCACCTTTTCAGATTTAATCAGCAGCGAAATGAGCGAAATGGAACAAAATTCCTGTTGTTGCGTGTTTGGGCAATGTCATTCCCTCCCCGCCTCCCCAAATCAGGCCCAGGTGATAAAGGTACGGTTTGCACTGACGCCTTCCCTTGTAATGAACGTAATGGGGAGGATCTAAAAATGTTTAAAGCTTTTATTTGCTTTTTTTCTTTTTCTTTCTTTCTTTTTTTTTTAATGGAGAGAAGAATTAAATTGTAGACAATTCTTTCAGAAATGGGTTCGCGTATCTACAAACACACTCTTGGAAACACTTTCTGAACCTACGGCTGTGTTGGGTGCCCTGAAATAGGGGTGCGAGGCAGCCCTTGAGTGGAACCTCGCCCCCAAAGCAAGAAACAAGCCAGCTCTCTAAGCCATTGTAAAAAGCGAGTGATTCTGCCCAAGCACGCGGAAGGATGACAGGTGCTGGTCTCAAAATCGAGAGCTGCATTCTTTAAGTGGGGATGAGGGTGTCAGAACGTCTGGAGAAGGAACACTATGGGGTGTGTATTACGTAGGGCTTGGTAGGGCACCAGCCGTCAGGGATTGAAGCAAACGAGAAGGTGTCGGCTCACAGAATGCAAACTTCAGTAGGATACAGGTTTCAGGAATGGCTTGATCAAGGTGCGTCACAGGGTCGATGATTGGTGCCTGCTTTCTGCCCCTATGGGCATTCATGTCGCAGTTGTTGTTTGAACACCTTTTGCTTTTGCAAATACCTTTGGGAGAGTCGAAGGGTCCAAGTTTGCAAACCCAACGGATCTTAGGGTCCCCGCCTGAAGAATGAAAATGTGGAGCCAGCTGACGCCTACGGTCCCTGATGTCCCCGCAGACCACTGACTCTTTAGGACCCAAGCCTTTCTCTTTCCTAAAAGACCCAAGCCCATCACCAGCTGTTTAGTGGGGACTCCAAAATACCTTTCTTTTCTTTTTTTACACACACACACACACAAAAAGCGCACGACGTCCACAAACATACAACTCACTACTTCAAAGCCAACCACTCAGGGACATTTAGCACCTTCACCGTGCTGTCTGCTTCCAGAACATTCTCATTTCTCCAAAAAGAGACATTGTTCCCCTTCGTGGTCACTGCCCATCCCGCTCCCTGGCCCCTGGTATCCACTTCCTGTCCTTAGAGATTGACCCATTCTGGACGTTTCATATAAATGCAATCACACACCACGTGCCCCGGGGTCTCGGGCTTCTGTCAGTGAGCATCAGGTCGCATGGACCAGGGCTGCCCCTTTGGAGGGCTGAGTCATTCGGCGTCGTGTGCATGCCCCAACTCGTGCTTACCCAGCCGTGCGTCTATACTCCCGTGCACCCGTGCGTCCGAGAGCCCCCGCGTCCGAGAGCCCCCGCGTCCGAGAGCCTCCGCGCCCGTGCGCCCCTGTGCCCGTGCGTCTGTAGGCCCGTGCGCCCCGGTGCCCGTGCGTCCATAGGTCCGTGCGCCCATGCCCGGACGCTGGGGCTACTTCTATCTTTGGGCTGTTGTGCGTCATGCTTCCAGAGACATGCGTGTCCAAGTTTCCATGTGAACGCCTGTTTTCCGAACATCTTTCGGGTGCTGGAGAGAATCAGCACCAGGATCTGCTCCTGCCACCCCACTTCTCCCTGCCCCCACGCCACGCAACAGCCCAGGTGGGCAGGGAGCGATCCCGTGCAGGGAACAAAGTTCGTCCCCCTTTGCAGAACCCAACTGGACTCCAGCTCGCTGTTATGTATAGCAACCCTGTGACTTCTCTTGGAAGGAAAACCCTCTGTGCCATTCCGACGTGCTCTACCCACCTTCCTGTCCACCTTCCTGTCCCAACCCACACCCACGTTGATCAGGACCCTGGCGTTGCCTTCTGCCTGCTACCCTCTGCAAACCAGCGCTCGCTCCGATGGCCCCGCCTTTGCAGAAACTTTGCAGGGACAAGGATGGGGAACGCTCGCTCGTTGGAGACACAGGGGGAGGGAAGGGGAGAGGTGGGAGTTACAGCTGTCTGGGGGCCGCCTGCGAGATTTACTGGCCACGGCCTCCGCAGACCCATAAAACCAGGTAATAGGCCCTCTGGAGTCATTACTTAGACCAGAGCAGAGGCGCCTGTTCCGAGTGGCAGCTGGGTCTCGGCCAAAGCAGCCTCGCGCTCTGGAAGGCGCTCTTACTACCCAGCTCTGGGGACGTCGCAGGGCTCTCTGGTCCGCGGTCGACCGGCCCTCAGAGAGGAGGAGAAGCAGGAGACCCGCTCGGACGCACAGGTGCGCAGCCGCGCGTAGGCGTGCTCTGTCTTTTGGAGCAAAAGCACTTGGCAACTCTCAGGACACCTGCCTTCGCGTCCCGTGACGCACACGTGCCGTTAACTACCGTGCGCAAAGACGTTTTATACCCATGGGGACCTGCACCCAGGAGAGGGGCAGTGTGTCAACCCCACCTCCCGGTCGCACTTCTCTTGGTAGAGTCCGCGCACTCCTGCGACGTCTACGGCCGCTGCGTGCTGGCACCGAGCAGGTGCTCAGGGAACAGCGTGGCGCAACGGGTAAATGTAAGCCCTTCCCTGCCTCTGGGGGAAACTTCATTACGTCTCCCCATTTATCACAGTGCGCCGTTCCTTCCACTTTGTAAAAGGAGCTTTTTTTTGGTTTTTGGGTTTTTTTTTTTAAACATGAGAAAATAAAATTTCCATTGCATCTGTGCGTCTAACAAAGGATGTGAACACAAAGCATCCAGCAATGTTTCTTTCTGACCCATTGGATGCCTGGACGCTTGTCATTTGTATAAAACGTTGCCTTCTTAATTTTTTAATTAAACATTGAGAGAGCATCACGATTCGGATCCTTATTTTTATCCGCTGTAAAATGGGGCCGCGGGTAATTATGATGTACTTTTTGGCACAGGACATAACGTTTCCTTACGGAAATGATGGGGTAACGCGATAACAGTCATTTATTTATTTATGAAACAATGTTGACTCGTGGCTACTTACAAATGCTTATTTCCGGCACAGGACATGCTGGAGTCACACTCAGAACCCAGCTGCGAGGGGAAAAACTGTTTCATTTCGCAGAGATGCTGGTTCCAAGAACTGCCGCTGGAAGTCTAGGGGGCCTGCTGCAGGTGGGGCATCCCCCACCCCCACCCCTTGTTTCAGATCACGGTTTACATTTGCAGATTCTCTTTCTCCCAAACCGAAAGCAATCACAGGAGCTGCGGGAAGGACAGGGTCACAAGTTCCCGAGATCAGAAGCAGCACCTGCCACACGTGTGGGTTTTCTCGTGGCTTCAGAGTCGCCGGTGGTTTGGCGGAGGACAGAGCTGACTTCCTCCTGATCCACGGTGACCATCCTTGGGTGGTTAATGGGAACGCTCACTGTCTTTCATTGATACGGAGAAAGTAAAGGGTGCACATGTGTTACCTGTATTTTCCTAGCCGCCAGAACATTGTGTAATACCCCAGCTCCGTGGGCATGGAGTGGGAGACAGGAATCTCTACTGCTCTGGGGGCTTTTACAGAGGAGAAAGTGGCAGCCAGGGGAGGGAGCCGTGCTGGATGGTCTGTGAACATTGTGCCACGTGAGGGTCCCTTGTGGGATGCTCGTGCCGGGCTGTGTGATAAAATGGGTACATGTCCCTGGAGGGTCCACCTTTCCCTTGCACCTGGTTCTCACCTGTCATGGGCTGCATGGTGTCCCCTACATTAATGCCCACCTGGACCTTCAGAACGGATCCTTATTTGGAAATAGGGTCTTTGAAGATGTCATTAAGGTGTAACTTAAAATGAGCTCATCCTGGATCAGGGTGGCCCTAAATCCAATGACAGGTGTCCTTGTAAGAGATTGAAGAGGAGACACAGAGGAGAAGCCACATGAGGACAGAGGCAGAGACAGGAGGGACGTGGCCACCAGCCCAGGGATGCCTGGAGCCCCAGAAGCTGCAAGAGGAGAAAGGACCCTCCCCTGGAGCCTCTGGAGGGAGCACGGCCCTGCCCCGCCTGGATCTCAGGGGTCCTGCCCCGCCTGGATCTCAACAGCCCTGCCCCGCCTGGATCTCAGACTTCTGGTGTCCAGAGCTGGGGGAGGATGTATTTCTGTTGTTCTAAGCTGCTCAGTATTTGTTGCAGGAACCCCAGAAAACGAATACAAGTACAGTTTGACTTGCAGAATAACCATGCCCATTAAAAAAAAACCCAAAAAAACAAAAGCCAGTACGGACGCTTTAAAACCTGTGAATATCAATTATAGCTCATTAGTGATATGAGCCCTGACGCAATGGGGTGATATATATATATATATCACGTTACAAAGTATCCCCTTTCAATCAAGGGAAGGGATTCAGGGAAAGCAGAGTAGGTCAGACTTTGAAAAAAAAAAAAACTGGCATATTCAAAAAAAGAGCTAGGGCAGAAAATTTGGCAATTACCTGATTTTTAAAACCTTGTTTTTCAGGAGCCATTAAACGCGAACGTATTATGTAAAAAAGGGTATTCGAGGCAAGTCAGCGACCCACTTTCTTCATCCATCGAGGCATGAAGGAGGTGCCCCCCCAGGACAAAAACCCCCCTTTGTCCCTGATCGTATTCCTTTCTGCTTATCAGGCAGCAGAGACGTGAAGAATAAAATTCGTATCGCGAACGGGTGAAACCCACCCACAACGCGCGGCCGGCAGGGAAGGTCAGGCTTTTTTACTTTGCAAATCCCCTCGGTGCTGAAAATCCTAGGACAGCTGCAGAGCGAGTGCCAGGGCGTGGATGGCGGGCGTCTACAGTGCGGGCCCCCCGGCTGCCCACCCCCTCGTCCCTGCAGTGTACACCCTGACGCCACACACCGTGCATGCCGATGATGCAGGAAGGAACCCAGGAATTATTGATCCGGCTGGGGGTACGTCGCACGCTGTCCTCATCCCGTCCTCAACTCAGGGCAGGTCCGTTAGAATTTGAATTTACGTTGGCGACACGGACGTCGAGGATGAGATGGAACCGGGAACACAGAACGGGCTTTAAATAAAGGGACGGATAAGGGTTATGCAGTTGGATGAATGCGGATGAAAATGGCCTGAGGAGTTGGGGTGCCCTGTGCAGGTGGGGTTTTGTTGGGGTACCGTATGGGTGAAAATAGCTGGGCTGCCCTAGGTGGTTGGGGTACCATATGCAGTAATCTCTATCCCAGGACCCATAGCCATGCTGTCAGCTCAAGAAAAATCTAAATGCAAACCATATATAACTGAGAAACTTTTAAATACGGGGCTGAGTTGGGATCTGCACCAGGGTCTCCAAACGTACGCTTTAAAGCTATAAAGTGTCTTGTCTTGGGGGATCTTGGGAATGGAATCACGCCATTGTGCTTTGGAGTACGTGTTTTATGAGCAATGCCCAATGTCACTACCACGCATCGAGACTCCTTCTGAACTGAGTAAACCCCTCCATGAACTAGCTTGTCCGCGTCTCTCTGCCATCACGGGACACGGCAGAAGAGGGGTCTTCACGTATGGGATGCCACGGAGAACAGGGAAAGAGGCCAACCCCAAAGACAAAGCTTCAGTCTACGACGTTCTCTGCACCCCACAGACATGGCGCCCCTGGAAATGTGGCTTGGAAACAATGCGATGTCCTTCAAGGGCTCCCCCGAAATCCCAGCTGCCCTAGGACACAGCCAAGAAGTCGAGCAATAAACGCACCCATGTGAGTCCCCCCTCCCCTCGTCCCAGCCATGGATCACCCTCATTGACAGGATCTATGACCTCCTTGCTCTTGTTTCAAATGCCACCTTCGTGGAAAAGAAAGATGGAGGTCACGAAGAATTTGTTGCAGGGACCTCCCTGTGGGACCAGCCGAGTCCTACACTGGCGGCCAGCAGTACCCACGTAGCGTAAGCTAGCAATGCCCTTGGAGTCACCCAAAGCCAGGCGTGGCAGTGACCTTCTGGTCGTCTACCCCCACCGCTCACATCACTGGTGCAGGTCCTGGTCCCTCGATGGCTCACGGCCATCACCTGCTGCGCCAGCCACAACGTTCACATTCGAGCGCAGGTCAAATCCACGCGCCGTTCTGACTGCTAACCCGGGTATTTTCCGCCTTCAGGGCTGGACGTCTGTATTTCCGGGACGGTGGCCGAGCGTGCCAGTCCACTGCGCCACGGAAAGCATGTCTCGAGGGAGAGCAACGAAACTGCTTTGCGTTCGAAAGGCATGCCGACGACGCTCCCCAGCCGAGCCCTACTTGGAACCTGTGTGCCTTTAAAAGAGTCCACGTCTTCCCTAACGGAATGACTGGGAAAAATACGCAACCCCGCCCCGTTCCTGCGAGTTACAGAGAGCATGTACAACGCTCAAAGGGAGTGAAAACGGGAATGCACGGAAATGTAACCCACGGGCACGTTTGTAAAAATCGCCACACGGCACAAAATCACCCCAGAACCATGAACATAAGGAGAGGAAATGGGATTATAGAGAATAGGAAACACAAAAACCCAAAAGGTAGGAGTCTAATAAACGTGGTAGCAAAGAAATGCCTGCAGTCCACAATGCATGTGGCGTGAAGAAACCTCCATGTTTGCTTGTGGGACTGGCATCGCGAGGATTGCACGTTGCTTTATTGGGAAAACGCAGAACGGGGATTTTCTCGTTTCGCAGAGAGAGCTGGAGCCCCAGACCAGGGGGGTCAGCTGCTCCCTAACATCCCTGTGCGCTGAGGGCGCTGGGAGACGTGTAAGGTGTGTGCACCTGGGTGCGACTCCCATCCGCATTCCCGTGGGCTCTGAGATGACACTGTGCAGACAAAACGCACGATTCACTCGCTCCCCTAATAAGTATCCGTGGCTTTGCAACACATTTGCATCCGTAAGACAAGTTTTGTAGCAGAGCTGGCTGCCCGCGGTTTCACATGGAAACTGCGCCGGAACACAGTAACCGAGATGCAACTCAGTCCACGCGTGCGGGGTGGGTGAGGAAAGGGAGCCATCCACGCATACAGGTGTAGAGGATGTGCGTGGGAGGGGCTGCACGGAGAGGCTCCTTCACATCCTGTGAGCATCCGTCCGCACTGCAAACCCGTGGTGTCCACGACTGAAAGTAGAGACATCGAGACCTCACGTGGCTAGACAGCATTTAGTAGAAGACACACGTGGCTGGTTAACGAAGCGACATCTCCAATTGCCACACAGCACGGGGGTGGGGAGGTGAGAGGTGTCACGCTCACGCATCCCTCCCGCAAGCTTGCAGAGCTGCCCATGCAAAACCATGGAGAGCGGGAATGTGCACGACGGTACAATCAGGTTGGCAAACATCAACTCTCAGTGGCCCACGTGGACGTGTTGGCTGCACGTTTCTCTGCCGGTTGGGGATAGACACCAGGGTGCCCAGTGGTGCGTCCAGATGGGAACCCGTTGTACCGTTTATCCACTGGGGGCTGGGTAAGCTGATCATTCACCCCGTGAGAACTTGGGTAGCCTGACTGCATGCTGTGAGCTTGAAAGCCCGTCCTCTAGGACCCGACCCGTGCGCAACCTTGTGCTCTGGGAGTCGTGCACGTCCTACTGACGGCGAGCAAACACAATGGCGGTCACCCACGCAACGTGCCCTGTCTACACAGCTACAGGCTGGCTTTACCCTCTCGCGCGTCCCTCCATTAAGGAGGGCTCAACGTCCACGACATTCTCTCACCTGGGGTCCCACGAAAATGCACCCACTCGCCCAGCTGAGACCGTAGGTAAAAAAAAGTGTCCTCCTTGCAAAGAGCATGCGTGTGTTCACTGCATTCCTAATGCAACGTTCAGAGGCGCCCATGAATACGTCTACAAGCAATTTCCATCCTACGACCGCACGAACGTCGAAAGGATGCCATTTCGGGTGGCACACGGTGTCAGTTTAGCCGCGGAAAGGCGAAACGTGGCCATTAAAACAATTCCCCCAAGCTCACCAAATTGGGGAAGTTCTGGAGACGTTGTCTGGCAAGAGCTGTGAGGACGGGTGATTTATGACGGGGGATATGCTGGCTGGGCTCAGGAGCGCGGGTGGGAAGATGCTTGGCCTGATGGCAGGGTTCAGGTAGCCTCAGATCCATGGCACCTATGACACTCCCGCCCCGTGGAGCCGTGTTTGCATTCCTGGAAGAAGAAGTTAGCCAGGTGAGATCTCCACACCATCCTTCCGTTATTACAGCTCGGCAGCAGCCCCGGGCCAATAAGGGCTTGCTGGCTGTCATCTTCGGAGTCTGGTGTCTTCTGGCTGGAAGCCAGGAGTCCCTACCTGACAAGGGTCACCTGCCTTCACCCCAGAGACACAAGCACCTGGACCATCTCTGTCCCCTGGGGATACAGGTGCAGATGGGGCAAGGCTCACCCGTGTTCGCCCCAGAGACTCAAGCACCTGGACCGTCTGTGTCCCCTGGGGTACAGGTGCAGATGGGACAAGGCTTACCTGTCTTCACCCCAGAGACACAAGCACCTGGACCACTTGTGTCCCCTGGGGATACAGGTGCAGATGGGAAATATGGTCTGGGATATGCAGGGACCAATTGTCCTGCCATCCTTCCCAGCACACAGAGCCTCGTGTATGTGCATGCTCAGTCACACACATTCGTACACACACAAACGTGTGCATGTGTGTTCACACACAGACACACTCTCACACACACACATATACACACATGCCCACACGCGGTACGTACAACAAGACAGAAACAGCTGCAGCACCTGCTACCCCTGTCTGCCCTTCTGTTTCCAAAATTAAAGGAAAACCAGTCACTTGTTTCCATCCCCAAATTCACTTTTTGATTCACTTTCTTACCGACGGAGTCGTCGCGCCTTCTCGGGTCCTCGGGGCGGGGGCAGAAATCTGCGGATATAAACCTCCTCCGTTCAAGGCGAGACAGGGAAAGGAAGTGACAGTTGCTATTTTAATTTAATTCAAAATGTTTCCAGGCTATTTTTAACTAATCAAGTCCAAATTGCAACAGAGCTGAGAGCAGGCTTCGCGTTTCGGGAACAAAAGCGAAGAGAAAATGTTGTGAAGCCCAAAGCCGGACCTCGAATTTACAGCACCTGTTGAAGTTTATTAAGGTCACGCCCAGATTGTTTTGGGTGGGAATCCATACCGACTCAATTCAGCGAAGACAATCCCCAAACGGCAAAGAATTGGGAAAAGAGGAAAGTTCGCATGTGCAAATTGCTCTTTTTTCTTTTCTTCTTTTCTTTTCTTTTCTTTTCTTTTCTTTTCTTTTCTTTCTTTTCTTCTCTTTTCTTTCGCAGACAATCTAGGAAAAATGTCGTCTCGGGGATCTCTTTTATGAGATGCCTCTTGTTTCCCAGTTCGTCCAAGAATGATAAAAACGTTCTCCTCTTAAACCGGGCCTGCTTTTTATTTGGAAGGGAAAAAAAAGCCCTGGCATTTTTCAGGAAAACGGATGTCCAAAGTCACTTTTTCGGCCCGTGATGGGGGGAGAAATCAGGAAGCCTCTCAGGAAGGGTTCCATTCCAATTGTGGATCTCTTTTGTACATGCACTCGGTGCTCGGGGAAATAAAGGGAGAATTGATGAGTCCCCACCGTGAGCTCATTACACGGCCGGCTGGCCAGGGCACGCTTGGCACGGCCAAGGACAGGATCCCAGCTCCACGGGCGAAAACATCTCCCGCACTGCATTTTCATATGGCTTCATTTTCACCGTCCGTATTTCTGAGGCACGGAGTGCGGGGAGAAAAAAAAACCACGCGCGCGTCTGAACAAAATAGGTTTTCAGCCAAGGGGAGGGAGGGAAGAGCTGCCTGATCAGGGTGGCTGAAAAAAAAAAGCAGCCACCTTTTCTCTCCACTAGAAGGACGGGTTGGAAAACGGCACCGCAACTTCCACTGCGTTAGAAAAAGTCAAACTGAAAACAAAAAGAGAGAGAGAGAAGCTCTCTGCAAAAAGCACAGCGTTGTCTGCAAAGGGACGTGTGTGAGATAGTCGATAAAGGAGAAATGGGCATCTCACTCGTGCCTGGCACAGGAGCAGAGAGGGGGCATGGCGGCAGTGTAGATGGGGCGTTCAGGAAGCTTGCGGGAATCCCACACGTGCACACCCAGCTCTGTCCCACCTCAAGCAGAGACACAGAGAGAAGAGAGAAGAGAGAGAGAGAGAGAGAGAGAGAGAGAGAACCCTCCATTGTCCAGTTTGTTCTGTGCAGGTCCTCGACTGATTAGACGAGGCCCACCACATTGCCAAGCACGAGCATTCTCCAGTTCCCTTGGTGTACTTAGCCATCTTTTCTTATTCATCATCCCTGCAGGATGCAGAGAGCAGGGGCTGTTTACCCAGGATGACCTCTTTCGCCTTAGTGCACGATAAAGTTTCTCCTCCGTAATATTTGCCTTGAATCCCTACAAAATTACCAGTGAGGGCAGCCCACCCTGCCACCTTCCCGCACCAGACTCTGAATCCACGGCCCTCGTCTGAGCTCACGTGGGTGCCTTTCTTTGCTTCCACGCAAGGAAGAACGGAAGAAAACGCACTGATCCTACCAAGATGCCTCTTTCTGCCACCTGGCGCCACAGAGAATTCAATGCTGTGTTTAGCCCTATTTATTTTATTTTATCTTATTTTATTTTTTAATCAAGCACCATGTTCTTATGATAAAGGCAGAAGCCTGGATCATTTTCATGTTCATAATTTTAACCATTCCCTTTGAGTACCACCAGCCTGGCTCCTGGGAGCAGCATGACCCTGTCCCAGGCATATCGGGATGGAGGCGTGTTGCATAAACTCCTCCCCAAGAAAATCCTATACACATAAGTGCACGAGGCACTGCCTTGCAGGGTTGCAAAAAACACTGCTGCAAATGGGATTGTGTCTTCGGAAAAACCCAAACAGGATTATTGAGAAGGTGATCGTACCGCAAACACATCTCCCCTGACCGCCTCTCCAGAGGAAACGTGTCACGCATGGAGCGTTACCTTCACAGAGGCACCCCGTTACCTCCCATCCCGTTGGGTTCAAAGGTCCGGATACCTGAGCACTAGGGCACCTGCAGGTTCCAAAACGTTCCCGGGGCCGTAGACGACAGTCCCACACAGTTCACCCGATTCCTGTTCTTCTAACCTGAGCTGTCTCCACCACCCTGAGTCTTGGGCAGAAAGAATGCTCCTCCCCTTCTCCGTCCGCGTGTGTGCGGGTCCTCGGTGGAGACCAAGAGGCTCAAAGACGGCACGGAAGGCGGCGGGTGGCGACAACCCAGCAGAAGGCAATAAATAACCATGAGACCCACGCCCGGGTCGGATCTGCCCACCTGTTATTTTTACACCTTGCAGCTGACCACTCCGGCTTACGTCCTCAGCCGAATTATTAGCGCCATTGGAACAGAGGAATGAGCCACAGACATTTACATTCTTGAATAGGGCCGTTGGCTAAACGAGCCATTAAATAATAAGCCACGCATTGGACATTCTCACCCGAACCCCGTCCGATAAATTAATTTATCCCGCGACGAGAACATCCCACCAAACAGGGAAAGGGAGATGTGAATCCAGGGTGGGTGAATTCCATCAGGGCCTGACAGAGCCCCATACAACCATCTCATCAAGACCCCAGAAAAACGTAGGAAAGCAAGAATCATTCTGTACCGAGGGTCTGAAAACTCAAGCGCGGAGGAATACTCGTTAATGATTCAGTGTCAGGTTGGGAAGGACCGGCGAGAAGGGTCTGCAGACCTCTGATCAGAAACCGCTGTCGAGGTATGGCTTCATTCACAATTCAAAGAGGCACTCGGTTTGCGACGTCGGACACAGGATACCAAAGCTGCCGGGATCGCGAACGCCTTCAAACACGACATTAAAACACAGGGCGGCTTGCAGACAAACATCACCGCAGGCAGGGCAGTGGGATTCAGGAGGGACTGGTGCGGGAGCTGGTCAGCAGCCCCCCACCCTCGAGTTGTCAGGGTACCATGACCATCCCCTTGGGGGTAGGAGATGACTTTGTGAACCAGCAGCAAACCACGCCAACTACGAGACCTTTGGTCTATCCAACGGCAGACACGTGAGCAGCCCAGCCAAGCTCAGCTCCACATTTACAAATCCACACCTCCGTATTGAAAGGTTCCCCCAAAGAAAGAAGAAAGAACTTCAGAGAGGTAGCAAGAGCTCCCCATTTTGCTCACCATGCTGTCCTGAAGACCGCTCTTCCTTCCGACTCCCCGTTCACGCAAGACAGACGTGCGAGCGCTCTGCACCCGAGACACAGCTCTTGGGAAAACGCGAGCAGAGAACGTAGGTTCTGCTGGCCCAGCCTCCGAAGGAATCGCTTAGCTGGAAAAGCCAACAGCTGCCGCCATTTTCCTGTAGGGCCTGCAGCTGAATCTCAAGTTACCAAATCCTCATTGTTGGTTGAGAAGGTCTTGCAGGTGAGCGACTGTGTTTTGGATGCCTGACAGGTTTCCCTGGGTTCACTGTGAATGAATCTTGTGAAGTTCCAAATATTACCTTACTGATGGGATTTCGTAATGGACACAATGGAAGAAGTTCCCTGCTTATAAGTCATTATGTTGCATAATTAATTTCTATGCAAGCTGGTATCCGTTTTATTAAAACAAAATAAAGACACCAAGGTCCAATTGCACCCCGATCACATGCACGACATCACCATGATTCGTTTTAATTTTCCTCTTGTAAGTACCCAAGTTGGATATGGCCCATGGGGCCTCTGTGCCTAGTGTGCTGGGCACCAAATCTGTCTTCACACTGTATATTTTGCCTGCGTGCGTCCCTATCATGATGCCTGTCTCCTCCCAGGAGATGCTGAGCTCTTTTTGAGGCAGAGGAAGAAATTTTTTTTTATCTTCCAGTGAGCAAAGAATTGATGGATGATGGATGGATGAAGGGATGGATGGATAAATGGATCTTCCAGTGAGCAAAGAATTGATGGATGATGGATGGATGAAGGGATGGATGGAAGGTTGTATTTATTCATGGATGGATGGTAGGTGGGTGGATGGATGGATGGTAGATTACTGGATGGATGGATGGATGGATGGATGCATGGATGAATAGATGGATGATGGATGGATGGATGGATGGATGGATGAATGGATGGATGGATGAACAGGTGGATAGATGGAAGGTTGGATGAGTGGATGGATGGATGGATGAATAGGTGGATGGATGGATAGATGGATGGATGGATAGATAGATGGACAGATGGATAGACAGATGGATGGATGGGTGATGGATGGGTGGATGATGGATGGATGGATGGATGAACAGGTGGTTGGATGGATAGATAGATGGATGAATGAACAGGTGGATGGGTGGATAGACAGACGGATGGATGTATGTTTGCTGAACTGAACAGAACTCTGCAGCATGGTTCCAGAACACCAGTTCTGTCAGTAGGTCTTTGAGCAGCTTGAGAAGTACAGGAGAGGAGAAAGCCCCAGGACAGGAGAGTTTGAAGAACAGAGGGGGATCAGAGGAGAAATCTCTCTGCACCCCCAACTCTGAGACCCCCAGAGTAGTCCAGCCCCCTTTGGAAACCAGCTAGCTCCCCTGGAAAAGCCGCAAGCCTTGCATGCAGAACGCCCTTGCTTGGGGTGTCAAGGAGCTCTTCATCTAAGGACACAGTCCGCCACGTGCCACATGGAACCCACCTCTAACCATTTACACATTGGTAAATGTTAAACCCATCGAAACACTTTCTTTAACTGGTTCCACCAGGTGCGATGTAATTTAGGTGAAGTTATGCACGGCCTTGGGTTCATCAACCTGCTCGCGGGAGCACCACCTTCGACCCCAAAGGGGAGATCAAATCAAGTCCAATTAGATTGTATCCAATTTGACTTAGTAAAGCCCTAAAGCTTTGTGCGTTGAAGTTCTAATGTGAGGGCAAAAACAGATACAAATGATAATTGATTTCATTTTCACCCTCCATTTTTGAGGGCAAATAATTCCCTCTTCATTCGTGATGGACGGATACAATTGCAATAATTTAACATGTCCTCCGGGTCCCATTTTCCTCCCTATCCATATGCTAGTTAGCCCCTTTCCCTGATGTGAAGGGTAACTCTCAGCTTCTGGGTCCACGTTTGGGGACATTTCAAGGAATTCCTGGAGCGCTCATTTTGCAGAAGAAATTTTAACAATACTGTCCCTTTAATTTCTGCTCCGACGACTGGTCCCCGTGGCGGTATTTATCGCCCGTTCCTAGAAACCGGCAGACGTCTCTGTGAGCTTTTCCGTGGGAAGTAAAGACGATTTTATTCATAACGTAGAATTAAATTTCGCCCAATGTTCGGTTATCGGTTATTCTTTTTTTTAATGTTCTTAAGTTTCTGGAAACTTGCAGAATTATTATATTTTCAAAAGTAGTTTGGGAGTTTTAATATATCTAATAACATCAGATCAATAGTGCGAATGCCACACGGTGTACTACAGAAAGGAGAAATGCCCACATCAGGGAAGAATAAGTGAATTTACTCGCAGGCCGGCCCCAACAGCTTGTTTATAATCGGCCAGAAGGCTTTCAGGGAGAGAAAATTAACGCGTTGGGTTCTCATTCTGACAACTTGCTTCGATGTGGTGTAATACAAAAAAAAAAAAACTAAAAAAAACATATATATTAACTGTTTTAAAGCAACTATTTTGGGAAGTGTGTAAAAATGCCCATACATGCGAGCTTTTCATGCAAATCTTTTTTAAATCAGGGCCTATTCTGTTTTATGGGAACCGTGCCTTGTTTTTGCTTTATTACGGGCAGACGGTTTTGATTCACACCATTATATGCAAATATGCAGAGTGCTTTCTCGATAATAACTATGCCTGATGCATGAGTGAGGTTTGGGTTCCGTTTTTCTGAGGATGCACCGAAATTCTGATTTTACAACGATTTTAGTCACCTGGAATTACCATGCATATTTTCTGGGGCAATTAACATTCTTGGTAAGGGCGCATGGGTCTAAGAAGGAAGTTTGTAATGAGCCTAGGAGCACCGGGTAGGTTCTTGGGAACCAGGTCTGCTTCCATTCTGGGGGCAAATTTAGGTGTTTGGAAACGGAATTCTTCACACACACCTGTTTTGCCTCAAAGCATCTCTGTACCAGTGCCAGTGTTGTCTTCCTACAGAGGAAGTTCAACAATGTGGACTCTTCCGAGCTCAGTCCTTTAACCAGTTTCTACAAGATTGGGTCAAAAGGCACCCTTCTCACGGTCTCAAAATCATGGCGTCCAGGGATAAATGCATTTCCATGATTACGCCACTCAGAGGGTTCTCTCTCCTCCTCCCACAAAGAGATTTACTGAGAAAAAACAGAACAGCAGCAAAAAAGAAGGTATGTGGGAAGGTGAGACTACTCCCACAGGGTTTTGGATTGGGTGTACCCCATAATCATGTCCTGAATTGCACCTCCAGCATCCCATATGCACCTGTCTTCAAGAACGTGGTCTACTTAACCCCCATGGATGTTACATGCAGCTTAAATTCTTTTCACACTTTCTGGACGTGACCATTCGGAAACACATCCCCGAGTCATCGTGGGCGTCCCTGGCCACAAAGACCACAATCACAGGATGTTTGAAATGATCCCTACTGTCTTCTCTTAAGTTGGAAGGAGAAAATGGCAGACGCATTGGGACTGAGTATTTTCTCCTAGAAACTCATGGCCTCGGGGAGGTTGGAAGGTGGAGGATAGCTTTGCATCACCCCTCGTTTGTACACGGACCAGTCTTCGGCTCAGTTTCTCGATGGTCCTTATCCCTGGGCTGTGGACTTGGCCATGAGTTGGCACTGGCTGACTGCCAGCGATGGCTGTCCTTCCTAGGACTGGTGTCTTCTGAGCCCACGGCATGGTTTCCTGTTGTTTTCTGCTTGGAATATTGAGAAACCCCAGTGGTGCTCATGGTGTGTGGTCCCTGAAGGACCCAAAGATACCTGAGCTCCAAGAGACATCCAGCTGACCTGGATAGAGCGTCCACCTGCTTCCCCAACAGACGGGTGGAAACCAGACATGAACACAGCTGACCTGTGGTCAGAGAGCGCCGACCCCCAGGGTCATCTGCAAAACGTAACCACCAATAGCCTACTGCTGGCCAGACTTTTCCCCATAGCATGCACGGTCAACTCTGATATGTCGTGTATGCCATATGCATTCTACACCCCATTCCTACAGTCATGCACACTGCAGAAACCAAAATGTGATTAAGAAAAATCATAAGGAACGCAAAACACATTTCCAGGACTGCCCTGTATTTTCCGAAAACAAAAATCATCCATGTACAAGGGGAGCCGCGCCGTTGGGACCCCTGCTGTCCCAGGGTCTCCGTAGCACAGAATGGAGGCAGGAAGAGAGCCGGCAGCATCCCTGCAAACCGCCGGCGGGATCCTCCTTTGGGGGGCGGGGACGCTCTTGTCCCCGAACTGTCTTCCGAGGACTCGTTTAACGACGGCATTTCATAAACTCCTTATTTGCAATTACATCCATCTTTTCGTGCCAGCTTGTTGCGGGAAATATCGTCACCTGCTCCTTTCAATTCTCCCCCTAATCTCTTATGCGGGGGAGACTGTCTCATCAATGTCTCTCTGCGGGTGTCAGATAAACATCGGGGGCGTCATTCACACCCTGTCTCACCGGTACGCGCTTCCGCACCTGTCATGTCTGTGGCTCAGTCGCCTTCCCTTGTGGGAACGGTCACACCGAGCCGTCGCTTTGTACCCAAAACGTGGACTTTTCCATTCTTCCAATGCCGGGGAGCGGTCCCGCTCTGTATCCAGGCATCGAACGCCTATTCTCTGTGAAAAGACATTAAATTATATCTGGAAATGGTATAGTAGATGCCTACACTTTTTTTTGGAAAAAAAAATAGCAAATCTAGGTTTTTTTGTATAAGCTTAGGGTTTATGCAAAGATGTCGTCTTTCTACCTCGTATTTCTTAGAAATTTAATGGGCATGTATTGTCTGTTTCCCTACACCTTTAACCCAAGCAATTTATGTACCAATACTGACCTTTTATTCCTTAAATGTAGTAAAAAAGTTGTCAGAAAGAAAGGGATTAAATATTCTTAGAAATTTCTCAGACACGTAATGGGTACACATTCTCTGTTTTCCTATGCCTAAGCCCAAGCAGCTGACGTACCAATACCGACCTTCTATTTCTTAGATGTAGTAAAAAGTTTGTTGTCTTTTTTTCAAATTTTTCTATTGAAATTCAATTTAGTTAAAAAGGATCTTTTCTTTTTTTTAAGATTTTTAAATTTAAATTCAATTTAGTTAAAAAGATTTTTTTAATAAGGAAAGGGATTAAGTATTTTTAGAAATTTCTTAGAAATTGAATGGGCACTGTCTGTTTTCCAGTATCTTCAGCTCAAGCAGCTTACATATCCTGGACTTTTTATTTCTTCGATGTAGTAAGAAAAAAAAAAACACTTTTTTTTTTAAACAAAGGAAGAGATTAAGTATTTTTCCCCCTAAAATTTTCTTGAAGGTCGGTGACTTTGTCTATGAGAAAGTAGTAAATGGTTATTGGTCACCCGTGTGCAGCAGCATCCAGCTTTAAAATAGCCGTTTTCTGGCCGAAAGCTCAGCACCATGGATGCCTGTTCTCTCTTTCTTGTCCCCCCTACACCCTCCTTCCTCCTAAGGCGATAATGAGTGTGCGTTGAGTCTCTGTGTCTCCTTGCACGGCGATCCACTTGCCCCCGTGACTCTCACCCCCGCTGTCCCTCCAGGCTGGACGACTCTCTTCGGTGGGTCCAGCTGGTCAGCAGTGTAGGCTCTGCAGAATGTATGCTCCCCACCAGAGACGGGAACCCTCCAGGGCACAACCTCAAACAACAGCCTCATCCCCAATCCCTCTGCAGCGAGCGCTTGTCTCCGAGCCCAGGACGGACGGACCCGTCTCCCCACCCCGAAAACCCAGACGAAGAGCTCTGGACCTCGTCTCCTCCCCCACACCCTTCTGGCACTTACGGAAGGGCTCCGTTTTGTTCCTAAATTGCCCCCCGGCTTAAAGAACGTTTCCCAAATCCCGCGTCTGAAACAAAACACGTGAGGCTAACGGTAATTGAGAGCTTACAAAGGAGGCTGTAATTGTCCTCACATGTTTCCCATTTATTACAACCTTGCCACGGAGCTCACGTAATCATTTTACGATGTCGTGGAACAGAGCCGCATTTGTATCGAAAAGGGCTCAGGTGAACCCAGCGCGTGGGCTCCGACGTGTTCTCAGCCGACCGTGCTCCTGAACGCCCAGCCGTCTACACCCCAGGCTGTAACGCTGTCACCGTCCTGATGTCCACTCCCGGCTTCGTCTACCTTGACGGCAAATGCATTTGCAGGCAGGCACTGTCCAGCCTTTGGGACCTGCAGCCCCACATGGGGGGGCTTTGCAATGCTGTCCTCAGAGGGGCAGAGATGCTGGATCCCCCCCCCTGCACCTGCAGGGTCGGAAACCAAAGCCAGCCGCCTCGAGCTGCTTGAAAATATCCCCAGACGAAGCGGTTTCACCGGCACGAGACACGTCCTTCTCCCAGCTCTGGAGGCTGGAAGTCGGACAGCCAGGTGTGACAGACTTGGTTATCATGAGCCCTCTCCTCGTGGTGTGTGGTCCCCGTCTTCTCCTATGGCCAGCAATCCTGTTAGAGTAGGACGCCCCCCTTAGGACGTTACTTACCCTTGGGAGTTCCTACAAGCCGTTAGCCAGCCTACAAACCTTACGACTTCCTACAAGCCCCGTCTCCAAATGAACCCAGCGGCCAAACACCGCACATTTCTCTCATGCAGTCCAGTTGAGCTAGGTTGGACCCCAGACCCAGGGCTCCAGACGCCAAGCTCCAGCGAGCGGGTTGGCTCAGGTCTCCCTCGGGCGTCCCCCATGCTCCTTGGACTGGCATGCACCTGGGACATGTGCTCCACTCCTACTTCTGGGGTGCAGACTGAGGGGACAGCCACTCCCTGGGGTGGGATCTTCTCATGGCGATGCAGACATACACGGGAGCGAGCCCAACTACACAACCATCATCAGGCTACTGTTTGCATCACATCCACCAGCGTCCATGGGGCCCAAGCAAATCCCATTGCCAAGTGCACGACCTCGGCGTGAATGTGCAAATGCATGTCACTCTAATGGGTTCACCGGTGACCCCCTAAAAAAGATACATCCATATCTGAATGCCTGGAACCCATGAGTGGGAACTTGCTTGGAAAAAAAGGTATTTACAGATGTAATTGAGTGAAGGGTCTTGAGATGAGCTCATCCTGCATAATCCAGGTGGCCCTAAATCCGATAACATGTGTCCTCGTATGAGACACAAGAGGAGACAATGACACAGAGAAGTCACGTGAGGACAGAGGCAGAGATGGGAGGGACGTGGCCACCAGCCCAGGGACGCCTGGAGCCCCAGAAGCTGGAAGAGGCAGGAAGGACCGTCTCCAAGCATTAGTTTATTGAGCCCGTTTTTATCTAAATAAAAGTTGTCCTTCTGTCAAATCTCCCCAGAGCATCTTCCCATGTTAACAATGACCCCCAGCACGTGCTGAACCAAGGCACAATGTGGCCGTCTGGAATTATTTTCCGTGAATTTGTCTTGCGTATAAAATAGATACATTTTGATTACAATATTATTACTCTCCATGCAGTATATTTTCTATTTTTCGTTTTATGGCTTGTCGCGTAAGTGCAATCACCGCTCTCGCTCCGCGGCAGGCTCCCGGTAAACGGCCCCGGAGATTGATTAAATGCCTCGCCTGAGTTGCGCTATTTAATCAAGCCCAGCACCCATGGATTACATTCTACCTTTCAGCCTCTAAGAGCTGATCTTAAATACATTGATTAACGGCAAAGCTGTAAGGGCTCATCAATGTTTCAAATGCACGGTTTACATATTTCAGGAAATATATCTGCTTGGGTCACAGTGAAAAATCCTCTCCGCGGAAAGAGCACAGTGCAGCACGGCGACGTGGAATTAAGCCGGCGTGCTCCTTACCCGCAAAGTGCATATTGCTTTATACGGAGCAATAAATATTCAGAATCTGGAGGTGAATTAGAAAAATAACAACGGAGCTCAGTAAAAGATTGACGACAACCGGAGACAGAGGGTAGGGGAGCCTTTCAGCCACTGCCAGCCTCGCATCTGATAGGCTTGTAGAGAGAGCTCCAGATGGGAAATCTTTCAGGCCAGGTGGGGGAGGAGGTCCGGGGACATGTGGCCCCACCTGGATTGCATCACTGAGGTTGGGGGTTGGGAGGAAATACACTTATTGGAGTGGTCCTCCGTCTACGACCAAGCAAGCGCATGCTCTCCATTCAGGGGGCTCTTGGATCTCAAGCAAAGTCAACAAGAGGGATTCGTGATTACTTTCTGGGTGTCTGACCTGCTCAGCCCAACTCAACCCTGTGATGTTCCACTCTAAACATAAACGTAGAATCTAAGCCTTTCAAGTCATCCCCTCTTTCACGGGCTAGTCATCACTACACAGTCCCTCACCCCCAGTGGTGTCTCCATGGGTGCTGAACTGTGTGCAGACTCCGCGGAACTGGAGTTTATGATTTGTCAGTGACAGAATCCGAATATTTCACAGAAGACCCTAGTGGATGGAGCACTTTTGTCAAAGGAAACTGAAGTAGAACATGAACAGGGCTCTCATTCACCAATTCCCAGTGACGCCCAGAGCAGTGTTCGCATTCACCTCCAAGCATCACCAAAGGGCACTATGAGGGGTGATGGCGGGTCAAGATGCTGATCCTCTCTGCCTTTGAACCCAGGGCACCTATGGTGAGCTGTCTTTTCTCCACCAGCATGCTTGACAAGCAGAACCAAGTCTCTGGCACTGCATCATGAAAAACGTGGGCAAGCACTGTTCTAAACGCCATAGGTTGCAATGTTCTACAAGAGGTTCCAGAAAAGATGAATATTGCATGGCTACTACTACATGGAAAATAATTTTAATCTAGAGAGATAGATAAATATAGAGGTAGCGAGATCTAAAGGTAGGTAGGTAGGTAGGTAGGTAGATAGATACCATATGTATATACATACATACGTACGCAGAGGATAGATGATGGGTGAATGGATGGATGGCTGGATGGATGGATGGGTGATGGATGGATGGATGGATGGATGGTTGGATGGATGAATGGATGGTTGGATGGATGGATGGATGGATGGTTGGATGGATGGATGAATGGATGGATGGATGAATGGATGGTTGGATGGATGGATGGATGGTTGGATGGATGGATGAATGGATGGCTGGATGAATGGATGGTTGGATGGATGAATGGATGGTCGGATGGATGGATGGTCGGATGAATGGATGGATGGTCGGATGGACGGATGGATGGATGGTCAGATAGATGGATGGATGGATGGTCGGATAGATGGATGGATGGATGATTGGATGAATGGATGGTCGGATGGATGGATGGATGGTCAGATGGACGGATGGATGGATGGTCGGATAGATGGATGGATGGATGGTCGGATGGATGGATGGATGGATGGTCGGATGGACGGATGGATGGATGGATGGTTGGATGGATAGATGATAGATGAATGGAGAGACAGATAGAGAGACAGGTCCCACCAGGTAAGCTACCTAGGCCAAGCAGAGGTGCTAGCCCAGGGGAAATTCGGGAATGGTCCATACAGGAGGGAGACAATGACCATCTGTCATGACTCCTAGACTAGCTGAAATTCCTCTTCCGTTTTCCTCATTGTTTCCCCCCCAAAGAGCAGCTGGAATCCTAGAGAACTTTGCCGAGATGGCATTAACTTTCTCCATGAATCAACTGGGTCCTTGTGAAGTGTTCTAACGAGCCATTCCAGCTACAAAGCCTCTGGTGGCATTGGGTGGGGTCTCCGTCATGATTGAATCATGGGCTGGCTCCCTCTCTACCCAACCCTGCTTCCCTCACTTTCCCAATACCTGCTCTCAAAACCCTCCTGCATGCTAACCCCCATCTCAGCATTTGCCTCCTGGAAACAAAACCTGATTTTTCTGTAGATGTTTCATGTGGATGCCTGGCCCTCGGTGTTAGGGGTCTGCTCTCCCTTCTTGAAAGGGAAACTGAGTCAGAGAGTCTAATTAACTTCCCAAGAGCACCCCTCCCTCAGCAGTGAGAGGCATAAATGCTTTATTTGAAGAGCTCACTCCCCCCACCCTAATCTCTCCATCCAATCACATTCTTAGGGTCAGTTTGAGTGGAACTGGGTATAGGTCTGAGTCAATTGCAGCCAGATGAAGGTTTCTCATGCAAAATTTAATTATTGCAAACCTCACCCTGGGAAACGTTCACCTTGACACCAGAACATACCTCGAAAATAAAACTGACATGTGAACTCACAAAATGCTAATCGGTCCTGCACCGTCCCTCCCCCACCCAAAAAATGTTCACACAGGTCCTCAGTGACCCTGAAACGACCACATTTCTTCATTCTAAATTCATTCCACTGTCATCTTTTATTCAAACCACGTTGCAATACTTTCTTTTTTTTGGTTGCATCCCCGTGACCCCATCTTTACACCACGTGAACAGTCCATCCATGCACTTGGGGTCAAATGCTTATGCACAGCTCTCTGAACACGTGCTCATAAAGTGGAAAGACCCATGAACAGTATCAGGAAAGGAACCAAAACACAATGGAATGTGTTGAACGAGCATGCTTTCTTCCCTGGATAAACCATGGACACCGCACCTTAAGATCGTCAGTGTATCTTAGTAGTCTAGTATTAAGTGTTTAGTATTAGTCTAGTATTAAATATTTAGTATTAGTCTAGTATTAGTATTTATAATTAGCCTGGTATTAGTACTTAGTTTAGTGTTCGTCTAGCATTAGTTCTTACTTTAGTATTAGTCTAGCATTAGTATTTAGTATTGGTCTAATATTAGTCCTAAAAGATCCTAAAAGCATGTCTGAGCATGAGAAGAATTGATGGCGGACATAAAATGGGCATATATCTTATGAGTCCTCACCAATGGGTCCATAACAGATAAATGGGATAAAGGATGGAAAACCACCATAGCCACACAACGTAAAGCCAAGGACAGCCTCAACCAGGTCAAGTTAGTAATGGAAAGCCACTGTGGTTGTGTTGCATTGACTGTAACCAAAATATCTACAATGTGATCTCCATACCTTATCTGTACTGAACTTTCCCCTAAAGCTGGGGAAAGTAGCTTATGTTGATCGTGAGGTCTGTTGAATTTTGAACGGAAACCCAAACTTAGAAGGGAAAGTCCTCTGTTTTTATTGGTGCTTTTGATCCTAATCATTTGAAACAGTGGATTGAGTTCACTTCCTGGGACAAAGTTTGAAAATTCAAGTTGATATCAAATATCTATAGCAATCATAGTCCCTAAATTGATAGAAATTTAAGCTACAGTTGCACTTCGTTTTAGAGATTTTAAATCCAATTCATATGGAACATAGACATGTATGAAACGTACATGGTTTTGGCTTAAAATTATTGAGTCTTTTCGAAAATGGAATGACTATCCTAAGCTGAAAAGTCTCGATCGCCAGTAATTTGCAAACTGACAGAATCATGGTCTTTGCTTTTCTCTAGTTCCCTTCCCGGTCCTAGAAATACCGGAGGAGTAAGGTTAAAACTTTGCATGCTCAACATAAGCAACACAAACATGAAATTTTAAAAAAAGACCCACGTGGGGAACCACGGTCACAGTGAAAAGAAAACCCTTCGAAAGGGACGAATTAGGCTGGAAAACATCCACACATTCAGATGCTTTTCTAAGGTTATTCAGACTTTGCAAAATCAAAGCCTCCATGTTGAATTTCGTTGACCCCTGCTATTTATTTCAACAGTGTACATTGTGTAATAATCACACTAGTAATGACAGCTGTTGGTTTTTGTTATTGATAACGAACAGTCACGTGAAGGACACAGGTTTTGGTAGTGTCAGAAGAGACTCACTATCATAATGATTTATATAAATTCTATTTGGGATCCAGTAAGGGGAGGGCAAAGGGATGGAAAAGAGGGATAATACTTACTTTGTAAGACTGAGGAGTCGTCAATACACCTCTTTAAAACAGACACACAAGTGTGGTCTTCAATGCCATAAACACACCTCTCGGAGAATTACAAGATCAACTGGGGGAAAAGGAGGTGAACAGGGAACGCGGGGTAGATGAAGAAAACTGTTTAATTTTCCATCATTCACGGCCGAGCATCAAGAGTCCCATTTAAAGTCGATGAATCAGACAGAGATCAATACTGTGCTGCCCACAGAATCACCGGGATTAAGCCGATGAGGGTGTGGAGGTCATGAGCTCCTGCCCCACGGCTCCGCTCCCGGCGTCGGCGGTTCTGCACCGGCTCGGCACGTGCAACGGAGCAGATCCGATTTCTTTACCACCTTCCGATGCTATCACGTGCATCACATTAGGCGGAGTACCTCCAGGGACCGAATGCCTCTACGCCTTCAACCCTCAAGGGGTGACTAATGGGACGGTCCCTGCCTTGGGGTGCCACAGGCCACAGGAAGTACCCCCTCCAGGAGGAAGTTCCCCAAACTCGTAGAAACTCCTTTATCTCTGAGTCTCATCTGTAGGACGCTAATATTAATACTAAATACTAAGCGAATACTAACACCAAATGGATGCAAACCTAAATGCTGAGACTGAATACTGAACAGATAGACTCACCCAATACCAGAGTCATACTAAAGTAATTACTAACACTGAATTCCACACGAACATTAAACTCAATACCAACGCTACGGTAATATCAGACAGATCTAATAGTAAATTCTAAACAAATACTATGCTATATGCTAACATGAAGTATGAAGCAAATATTTGAGCTAACCTAATACCAAAGTAATACTAAAGTAATTACAGTACCAAATACTACACTAACACTAAACTAAATACAAACACTAGACTAATACTTTGGTGCTTTTTTTCTTTTTTTTTTTTAAAGATTTTATTTATTTATTTGACAGAGAGACAGCCAGCGAGAGAGGGAACACAAGCAGGGGGAGTGGGAGAGGAAGAAGCAGGCTCCCAGTGGAGGAGCCCGATGTGGGGCTCGATCCCAGAACAGTGTGATCACGCCCTGAGCTGAAGGCAGAAGCCTAACAACTGTGCCACCCAGGTGCCCCTAGACTAATACTAAACTAATAATAAACAGTAAATACTAAATTAACACTAATACTAAAGCTGATATTGAGCTAATGATTAATACTGAATACTCAACTAACAGGAATCATGAACTAATACTAAACTAACACTAGACTAATACTAATACTAATTCTAGATTGATACTAAGCACTAATGCTAGGCTAATACTAATGCTAGATCAACACCAAGTACTAATGCTATATAATACTGAGGTAACCACTAATACTAGACTAACACTAAACTAAGTACTAACCCTAGGCCAATATTAAATACTAATACTAGACTAATACTACATACATAATACTAGACTAATAGCATAGACTAATACTACATAGTTAATACTAGACTAATAGTGTATACTAATACCAGACTAATACTACATACTTAATACTAGACTAATAGTGTATATTAATACCAGACTAATACTACATACTTAATACTAGACTAATAGCATAGACTAATACTAGACTAATACTACATACTTAATACTAGACTAATAGCATAGACTAATACTAGACTAATACTACATACTTAATCCTAGACTAATAGTGTATACTAATACTAGACTATTACTACACACTTAATCCTAGACTAATACTATATACTAATAATAAAATAAGTACTAAAATAATAGTAATACTATACTATACTATATATTAGCACTAAATACTGAACTAACACCAAAATAACATCAAACTAATACTAACCCAAATGCTAATACTAAATACTAAACTTCTATACCAAAGTAATTACTCCTACTAAATACTAAACCAATACTAACCCAAATGCTAATACTAAATACTAAACTTCTATACCAAAGTAATTACTCCCACTAAATACTAAACCAATACTAACCTAAATGCTAATACTAAACTAATCACCGATCCTAAATACTAAACTAACAGTAATACTGAAGTAATACTGCACTAATGTTCTACTATATACTAACGCTACACCAAAGTAATCGCTAAATTGTGTGAGTAACACTAAAATACACGAAAGCATGGGGCGCCTGGGTGGCGCAGCGGTTAAGCGTCTGCCTTCGGCTCAGGGCGTGATCCCGGCGTTCTGGGATCGAGCCCCACGTCAGGCTCCTCTGCTATGAGCCTGCTTCTTCCTCTCCCACTCCCCCTGCTTGTGTTCCCTCTCTCGCTGGCTGTCTCTGTCTCTGTCGAATAAATAAATAAAATCTTAAAAAAAAAAATAAATAAAAAATAAAAAAATAAAATAAAATAAAATACACGAAAGCAATGTCAGACGAATAGTTAACACTCCTTTTGTCGCTCATCTCCCACCCTGTTAGCAGTGCGTCCTGTAGACGGGGCCAGAAATACAAGCTGGTTTGCTCTCAGCTGTCTCCTTGCAGAGCTCCTGTCTAAAGCCAGCTGAGAGCATGAGTCCAGAACCTTCCTCCATGATATGCGCATAACAGTATTGAAGGACACCTTTCCTACTGTCTTAGAATTTCAGCTGATCCCCAAAGTCAAGGATGACGGTACCAAAAAAAAAAACCCCACCATTCTATGGGGTTTACCAACACTTGGCCACACCAGGCCCCATCGACCACCTGCTCACCCCAATGGTTCATGATGCCCGACGCTGGAAAGTTGGGAGCATTGAGTGACCCTCAAAGATGTAAGGTTCCTTTGGCATCATCTGTAAGAGTCCAAGTATTAATGCCTATTACTCCTAAGCTTTCAAGAATTCAACATGCAACAGGCCTTTTGAAATTTTTAATTAAAATTATATGATTTTAACTAAAATTATTTTTAGCTAAAATTAAATTCATCATGTCGGAATGCCCAATGCAATGGCGTTTGTCACATCACAAGGTTTTGAAATCATGACAACCAAGTCGTCACCACCTTTTTTCAGCTCCCCAAAATGACCCTTCGTGTGCATTGAGCAATGTCTTCCCATCCCCGTCCCCAGCCCTTGGTACCCGCCATCTACTTTCTGTCTCTATGAACTTGAGGACTCAAGGTGCCTCATGTAAATGGAATCATACGTATTTGTCTGTTTGTTCTTGTCTTCTCTCCCTCAAGCGTCATGTCCTCAAGGTCCATTCACATGGTAGCAGGTGCCAACACTCTGTTCCTTTTCGGGGATGAGTCATATTCCCCTCTGTGGATGGACCCCAGTGGGTTTATCCATCCATCCGTTGATGGATTTTTTGACAGTTTGACAGTTTTGCATAATAGGGCAATAAACAAGTATCTGTTTGAATCCCTACTTCCAAAGCTCTTGGGTATATACCTACGACAGTAATCACTGGATTATATGCTAATTCTGTGTTTAATTTTTGAAAGAATCACCATAGTGTTTCCATCTGCGGCTGACCCACTGTACATTCTCACCAGGAACCTGGGAGGGTCCCCATTTCTCCACGAACTCCCCCACTCTGGTTATTTCCCCTCCTTTAAAAAAAATACAGCCAATCATCACGGGTGTGAAGTGGCTTTGATTTCTATTTCCCTAAAGAGGAGGGATATTGAGCATCTTTTCATGTGCTTATTGGCCATTTCTATTTCTCCATTGGAGAAATATCTATTCGAGTCTCTTGTCCATTATTTAATTGGATTATTTCTCTTTTTATGGCCAGCGCAAAGGAGATCTTTAATATACTCAAGATACTAGACCCTCATCAGATAAATTATTTGCAAATACGTCCTTTCCATCCGTAGGCCACATTTTTGCTTTCCTGATAGTGTTGTCCGATGCGCAAAAGTTTTTAATTGTTTTTTGAATGGAGAACTGCATTTTATTGGCCTAAGCACACGGATTTCTTCTCTTTTTTTTTAACGTTTTTATTTTAAATTGCAACATAGTTAACATATGTGTAATATTAGTTACAGGTGTATAATCTAGTGATTTAACACTTCTGTACATCACCCCGTGCTCATCACAACAGGTGCCCTCCTTCTTCTCCAACACGTTACTTCACCCTTCCCCCCACCCAAAAGTTTCAGTTTCAGTTAAGTATAATTAACGTGTTTTGTTTTGTTTTTTTCTTGTGTCGCCTGTGCTCTTGCTGTCCTGGGCCCGTTAGGCACCACACAAAAAGCTTCCGATAAACATTGGTGTCCGCTCCCATCAATTCTTATGGGATAAGAAGTCACTTCTCATCCTTCTGGGCTGTGGGTCAAGGCAAGCATGACGGGTTCTAATTACCTCAGACACGGGCAGACAGACACAGACAGACGTGCTGGGAACAGACTGTGGTGTCGTTCTCCCAGCTGGGTATCCGAGCTGGGTTTTCTGCCCGCCGCCCCCCTCCAGCTGCCCCGAAACGGTGCAAGTGGGATTCCTCTGTTGAAAGGAAAAAGCTCCGAAGCCTGATGCACTCAGCTGTTAAATCAAGCCTCTTCCAATGGGGGCGTGTCCTGAGACATGCATTTCAACACTCTGCTCTTAGGGACCCCACAGGGCTCACAGGGAGAGGCCTGCGAAATTCCTTGTCAACCGTGAGAGACCCCACCTGAACCTCTAAGACGCTCTTAATCCAATCCATTAATGAGACACTCTCAAGGTCTCCCACGAAAAACAGGAGCAGTTGCTTTCCAACGGATTCGGCTCACCAGCCGAGTCATGGTAGGTCTACCCACGCAGAGTTCAGCGACCAACCCTCTTAGATTGCAATGCGTGAGAAAGCCCGTGCCAGGGTGACGGGCATTCCTGAACAATGCCCCACCGTGTATGGCCCCGTAGCCACGATTGGACAGCAAAACCAGGCAGGGAGCGCCGGTGATTTTCACAGAAGCAAGAGTGCCAAGAGGGCCGCGTGCACATCTCGGAAGCGTATCTGCACGCCCCCCCACCCCATGTAGATTGGACCATGGGAGATTATTACATGATTAAGCTTGGATCAATTGGCTTTTCCCCTGGAGGGAAGTCTCTCCAGGAGGAACCCATCACGCACGAGGAAAGAAACAGAATTGACGATCCATCAATACTTGACCCCCGTGTCCCCCTATCTCAGCTGGTGGGGAGCAAACAGACCGCAAAACCAGCTCTACCCTTGCGTAAAAAAAAAAAAAAAAACCGCATTACGAATTGTCAGCTCCCCTTGGCCTGTCTCCCGAAAAGGACGAACGCATGTCCCTTTCCCGACAGGCGCCCACAAACAGCAGCGGATGGTAGGGGACAAGGGGAGAAGATTTCAATAATTCAGTACAAACACAAATTAAGTAGGGCCAGAGTTTCTTAAATCCCGCGAATGCCTCATTACCTTAATTTTCATTTTTAATCCCCCGCGCACACTCAGTAATTGTTGCCTATAAGCATGAGAATTGTTGGCGTCTGAAAGCTCTCTTCACGTGGGGGGGGGGGATTTGATGGGATTTTTCAATTTTATGATAATGGGTTTTTCGAAAAGCATTGGTAATAAAATGGTAATCTCGAACATAAAAGAGCATTAACTCCTTCAGACCTGGAGGCATGGGGACTGGATTGACTTCTTAAATGTGGCTTGATGTAAGCAAATTATATCAGCGAATTTTATCATACTGAGCACCCCCCGTCGGCGTTACAACGGAACAATGAGGTTACAGTTACCTTCAGAGTCCACGCCCCTTGCAACTGTTCCTTTTTCAATTGAAAAAAATGCCCCAATTAAAACAAAATGATAACCTTGTGACACATTTTACCTAAGATTACGTACCATATGTATTTTTTAAACTTTGCAACATTTCATAGACTATTACATAATATAACTTGCACATCACAGATCCTCTTTTCCATATAAATAGATAATGCAAATAGTAATCGTTAACAGCAACATGATTTTCACTGGAAGAAAGTCTGAGTTTGGTTTGTGGACGCCCTTGACCACTATAACGTGCCATGAACCCACAACAGTCCTCCCGGTCTGGTCAGGAAATGTACAAGACACTCAGACCTTTAAACTTTTTTTTTTAATTTAACTTAATTTTTAAAAGGTTAAAAAAAAGTTGATGTTTCCGCTTTTCTGGTGCAATGTGAATTTCCGAGTCGCCCGATATCCGATGGGAGGAAGTTCTTTTTCCAGGAGAATTCAAGCTCATATATGCATGTGAAATTACGGAATCATCAGATCCCCATGTTGGATTTGGAAATGCATTGAAAGACAGATGCGTGTGACCGTCCAAGGATGCTTAAATCACTCGTTGTAAAGGGAGGATGGCCGGCGGTCGTTACCATGAACGGATCGGCTGACAACCCCCACTGCTGACGATAACGCTCTCGTTAGCCATGGGTGGGACCCCACACGTCATGCAGGATCCACAGAAAAAGCATGAAACCCGCATACCGTCGGGCTCCCCCATACCACTCAGCTAGCAGGTGGCGGGAGGGACAGAGAAACGGACTCTGTAAATTCAACCCACCACATCCATGTATGGGAAACACCACAGCACGGGGACGAGGTTTTCTCGAGAAGTGATCCACGCAAAGTGGCCCATGCACCTGGGGGAACAGTAGTCATCCATGAAAAGGAAGGACGTCTGGACACCGGCCACCCCAAGGATGAACCTGGAAAACACGATGGTCAGGGACAGAAGACAGACACATGAGGACATGTCTTGCGTGATCCCATTTCTACGAAATGTCCCGAATAAAGAAATGCACAGACTGAAAGCAGATTACTGGTTGTCACGGGTTATCAAGGGACGGCTTAATGGCTGTGGGGTGTTATTCCGTGACGATAGAAATATTTAGGAACTGGTTAGAGGTGGTGGCTTGAAACGTTGTGATGTACCTAATACCCTTGGAAAAGGGTACACAGTAGCGAGTTTTATGTGACTGAAACAAAAACACAATAAAAAGTTCCGGTTCCTAAAGCTGTTTTTACAACGCTGACGGGATGTCCTCTCCTAAATCATACCTGCCACCCCCGTTAACTCCAGAAACAGGTCTTCTGACAATCTGTCTTCCTTCGTCTTCAAGTGCTCATTAATCAGGAGGCAGAACGGGAGAATCTTTCCCACCCGCCAGCTCCGATGCCGACACATGTCCCACCTCGCTGCCCCCCTGTTTCCCGCTCTGCAGTGCGGGCAGACTCAACGCCAGTTGGAGGCTGTCTCTCCGGAGCCCAGTTCCCCCGGGGCGCTGAAGATGAAAGGAGCCTGGCTCCAAACGGGAGACCCACCTGCAGGATAAAAGGGAAGGTCCCATTTAACGGTGGAGGGGAGATACTGAGCAAGAGATGGGTACACGGCACAGAGCAAGGTCCGCCCGGCAAACGTGGCCTGGGTGCCCACGGTGCGTGGGACCCCAAGAGGAGCTGGGCTGAGTGGGAAATGCAGCATCCTGGCAGGAAACGGGGAGGGGGAGTCCTCACGAAAGTCTGGGCCCCAGCGGGAGGGACGGGGTCCAGGAAAGAGTGGGCCCAGGCTCTGCTCTCCTCGCCTGTCTGGTGGCCCAGACGGCAAGCGTGGCTGTGCCGTGTCTGTCGGCACTCGGGGCCCTGAGCTACACAGATCCGTCCCAGCTGCTGTGTGCACACACGGAATTTGTGAAAGAAGAGTCAACAGCTCACTTCCCATCTGCAGGGACCGTCCTGGGCCCTAGGATTGGAGGCTAATCATGAGAACAAATGTGCAAATCCTCCCCCCCCTCGGGGTGGGGGATGCTCAGGGGTCCTGGCTGCCGGGACCTCATGCAGGCCGTGGCTTGCCCACCAGCTCTGGGCTCAAAACACTAAGTATCCAGAGGCTCAGCCCCACGTCCACCCCTGCAAGTGCGGGTACCAGCCCCACCCACGCCAGACAGGATTCCAAGAGGGACCTGCTTCCTCCTGCTCCCAGTTTCCAAACAAATGATCCTGGTGGTGTTTTAACCCAGGGACACTGGGCCACAGCCTTACCCCTGCTCCTCGGAGGCAGGGAAGTGAATTTTTCTGGCCCCCACGTTGAGGAGGGAGGACTCACAGAAAGCATTGCAGGTGCCCCTGGAGAGCGGAGTCCTGCTGGTGTAGATGACCCCATGATACAAACTCACTTGGAAGGAGAGTCTGCCTGTGGCCACCTTGCCTGGACTGGGATGTGCTTGCTGGTACTGGACCGTGACTGGTCTCAGCTATGGCAATCACACCTGACCACGTCTGGGCACACTTGGGGTTGTCACTACGGGGGGCGAGGGGTGCTCCTGGTATGTGGTGGGCGGAGAGCAGACATGCTGCTAGAGTGCTATGAGGCTAGAGTGTATGGGACACCCCACATTGGAGATTCGTCCCCCCAGATGTCAGTAGTGCTGAGTTTAAGAAGCCCAGACCGTAACATGAGAGAGTTTGTTAGTGTGTCTATCTGTCTACCTACCTACCTACCTACCTACCTATTAGCTATCCATCCATCCATCCATCCATCCATCCATCCCTATATCTATCCATCCATCATATGTACCATACCTATCATATCTATCTATCCATCCATCCATCTATCCATCCCTGTCTGTCCATCCATCATATCTTTCCATCCATCCATCCATCCATCCATCCATCCATCCATCCATCCATATATCTATATATCACCTATAAATCTCTCATCAATATATCTGTCATACCTATCATCTATTTATTCACCCATAAACCCACCCACTTGCCACAATCTCACCCTCTGGATGTGAGGACCCCCATCGACTGTACCCCCAGCCCCAAATGCAAGCCCCTCAAAGGTCCTCGTTTTTTCCTGCCTCTCCCATGTCCCCCAAGAGCATGAAGCCCTTATGCGCTCACATTGCCCGGCCCCCAGTAGCCTGAGGAACACTCCGGATCCGAAGCTGCAGGAGCCCATTGGAATCTGTCCTCACCTGTGACCCTCCGTCCCTGTGTCCCCTGTGGATTTCCAACCCTCTGCAAAGACAGGCAATTCTAACCTACACCTGAAGGTATGGGAGTGACACAGCCTGTGTATTCTTGCAGAATCTGTGTGCTCTCTCTCTCTTCCTCCCTTCCTTCCTTCCTTTCTTCCTTCCTTCCTTCCTTCCTTCCTTCCTTCCTTCCTTCCTTCCTTCTTTTTTCTCTTCTTCTTTTCTTTTCTTTCTTTTCTTCTTTCTTTCTTTCTTTCTTTCTTTCTTTCTTTCTTTCTTTCTTTCTTTCTTTCCTCTCTCTTCCCTTCTTTTTTTCTACAGCAGGTGCATTTCCTGACAATTCCTTAAAACTGGGCATTAAAACTCAACGGTCCACCTAAACATGGTTGAAACGGCAAATTCTGTGTTATACATATGCACGTACAGTACCGTAAAATATCAACTTTGGAAAAAAACAGTTGTCTATCAAAATACAGAGACTCAGTTCCTGTTTGTCTCCTCTGCCTGAATAGCTTTCGCGACGTGAAAATCCCCCAGGGTCGTCTCACATGTCCGCCATTTATTTTTTATCTTGGTGGCGAGGTGGGAGGCAGACAGAGCCCCCAGTCGAAACTCATGCGGGGTGGGAAGGAGATGAGATATTTGTACACTCAGGTATTCAGACGCATGTATTATGCATCCCTGTCCTCACACCAGTGACGACGGTCTCTGTCCCTTGTTCCGTGTCTCTTTTGCAGAATCCGTATCAACAGTATGATGCGACCTCCACAAGAAAATGCAATGTCCCACATATATTTCTAGGTGCACGGAGGGTCTGGCGGACCACTGGTGGTGCTTCCCACCCATAAAAGATACGGACACTGGCCAGCCAGAGGGTCCACTCTCTGGATGCCCTCCTAGACCCTGTGCCTTCATCACCCCCGAGGACCCACGTGTCCCCAGCTGGGACCCCTGGCTGCCAGACACCTGTGATAAATGCCCTCGGTTCGGGTGTCGGCCTCGTGGGGTGGAGTTCTGCACCAGCCAGCAGTCACCTGTGTGGCCTTTGGCTTTGTCAATACCGGCGGACCCCCAAATCCTGTCTTGTCAAGGCGACGGGGACTTCCATTTCGCACTGCCAGCTCGACAAGGACCTTCTTTCCTGCACTTTTGCAAAATTGAGATGAAATCCGCATAACGGAAAATTGAACAACTGGGGGGGCATTGAGTACATTCCCAGTATTGTGACACTGGGACCTGTGTCTGGTTCCAGAACATTCCGATCCCCCCCAAGGAGACCCCATCCCCATGAGCTCTGTGTGCCTGTTTTTCTCCCCAGCCCCTGGTGACCACTAACCACTAACCCTCATGCATCTGCTTCTCTCCCTGAGTATGGAGTCCCCGAGGTCCGTCCACGGGCGGCAGGTGTCAGAGCTCTGTGCCTGTTCACGACTGAGTCCTATTCCCCTTTGCATTTGCTCTGAAGTGCACCCCTACATGCCAGGCATGCATTGGAGGCCCCACCCACTGCACACAGACACATTGGTGGGGCTCATCTCCATTGCCAAGGGCCCCCCCCCACATGGCTCTCCAGCGGTCCCCACCTCCACCTGGGTCCAGCATGGCCTTGATGGTTATTTCGTGGACCGCTCATGAATACCTGTGCGCCCTAGCGACGTTTCTGGCCCCGAGGCATCGTCCCCGGCAGGACAGGGAGAGTCCCATAAAAACCTGAGCAGAAATCAGGGGGTGGGTGGGAAGCAGGGGGAGACGCGCGGGATCTGCGGGCCATCTGTTGCAGAGGGTAGCTCAGCGCGACCCGGGGCCTTTCTGACATGCTCGACGCTGGACACCGGCCCATACCTCATTCCTGCCCTCTGCTTTCCCCGTCTCATTAGGGGGATTTATTTCCCTGCTTTGTAGTCGGCGGAGCCCCCGTCCTAATTGTTTCTTCCATGTGTTGTAAATCTGTCTGCCATTCAGTAAGACATGAAGCGGGGACCCGGCAATTTCCTCTCCTACCCCTCGCGCCGGGACCCGGCAGACCGAGTGTTGAAATAAAATGAAACATGTTTGCACCCCTTCCCTACGCTAATGCCAGCCTCCTTTGCTCCAGGAATTTTTAATATTCGGGCCATACCCTCCGCATGAGGTCATCCCGGGATCTAATTGGAACCGTGGTCTGCGGGGGCCCGAGCGGCTGCCTCGCGGCTGGCTCCGCGCCACTGCCCGCCTCCAGCTCAAAGGCCGTAATTGCGTCATGCCTCATCTGGTTTGATGCACTCTCGCCGCCAGTTCACAAATTCATTCTGAGGTCCGCGCTGCGATGGGCCGGCCGGGAGGGGCCCCTGAAGACCCCACAGCAAACCAGCCCAAAGCGGGCCAATGGGTGCCGTCTCCACGGCGCGGGGACCCCACCGGCGTGCGCCCCGCCGTCCCTGTCTGCGCCCGGATGTCCACCAGCCCCTGGCTGCCACCCTGTACCTCCCTCCAGGACTTGGTCAAGGTTGCTGGGAATATATACCTTGTATATGATTTCTCAGCTTGGGTTTGAACAAAGTTGCAGCTAGTGATTTCCAAATATGCAAAATTTTTCTATGCGCGGGGCTAGAGCGAGACAGTGCGATGGCAGGAAAGCGCCCGCGAGCTCGGATTCGAGACAAACTGCACCCGCCGCGGGGCCCGCGTGGAACGTGCTTATACTACCAAATTCTCGGCTGTTGCCCTAAGATTCACGACTAACTAGGGATCCTGAGATTCATCGGACGTCCATGTTCGCGGCTCAGGTTGTGGGTCTCCGCACCGCAAAGCAGAGACCCCCTGCTCTCCTGTCCGCTTGCCTTGGATTCTTAACGCTTCTGTCCCGGCTGGCATTGCGTGGAGCTCAGAAAGGTTAAAAATCGGACATCCCTTGGATACACCTGCAGCCACAAGCGCTGTGTAATCACGTGAAGCCACACCCGTTGACTGCAGTCCCTACCCGCTTAGGGGACATCACCGGGTTCTCTGCATTGATGCTGGGACCCGCTGACTTTGCTGCACCCTTAAATCCTAATACAGCTTCTCTGTTTCCACGGGGGACCCGCATCTTTTGCGCAGCACGTCCCCAGCGCGCGCGCACACAGGCGCGCACGCACATACTCGCACGCAAGGTCTGTCCAGCACGTGATTCTCACATCCCTGACTTCACAGGGAGACCAGAGGCAAATCCTGCCGCCCCCAGACACTACAGACAGAATTATGACAAATTGTATAAAAATGTGCAAATTGTTCGAATGATGTCATGCGCCCTGGCTGCCCCCGCCCCGGAGCCGGCAGAATGCTCCCGCGGAAGGTCGGGCCAGGACTTGCTCTGAATTCAATTGAGGCAATTACGTCAATTTGCTTAAATTTATCACGGAGAGAGGCCTATCGGTTGATTTCAATCGCATTAACAGCTTTATCTCCCGCCAGGACCGGATTCCACGGCAGGGCGCACGGGCAGCCTCCGGGAGAGGCGCGGGGGTCCCCTGCGTTGGGGTCCTGGGGGCTGCTCCCAGGTGCCGGGGGTGAGGGGGCCCCTCAGGAGCACCTGTTACATGTCAAGAGGCAACCGTGGGACGTGAGGTTTGCCAAACAAGGAAGGAGTTGAGTGCTTTGGGAGTGACGTCTATCAGCTCCCCATAAATGTGGTTTGGGGACGTCAGCGGGGAATGCAAACCCGACTATTCACCCCAAGCTGTCTTTGGGGATTTATTACCGTCATTTCTCTCCCATTTGTTCATCAGCCTGGGGACGTGCTGGGGCGCATGTGTCCTGAGCTTCAAATTCGCAGATGCCCCTGACCCCAGGATCTCAAGATGACCCGTTTGTGGGCCGCCCTGGTTATCTCCTGGTGTTTGAGGAGTTTGCATTGCCGCCAGTGGGCTTTCAGGTTCCGACATGGTGTCATGGAAAGCTGAGTGTCCCCTGAATGACCGAGCATGACGATGCCCGGTTGTGTGGGTAGGAACCGTTGGCCACGGTGCATATTTGGCGTGCACTGGGCCGGGTTCAGCTCTGCAAGGGCATCCCTCATGGGGATCCCAGAGTGGGCATCGCCTTGGAGGCCCCAGGTGATGTGTTAGTGAGCCCAGGGGGACAGACCAGAATTGCACAAGCTCAGCCTGACTTCAGACCTGGATCCTAAAGTGCTTGCTAGGACCTCTCAGAGATAAGGTCTGTCTGTGGTTGGGAGCCACGGAATGCCCTTGAAGGGAACAGAGCATCCTCTGTGCAGCAGAACGGGCCTGGATGGCGGGGTCCCCCATTCCCGGTTGTGCACCTGCTGAGAAGCAAGTTTCCTGAGCTCTGGGAGACTCCTTTCTTCAGCTGTAAGAGGGCACAGCCGTGGGGACCCCTGCAGGGTCCTGGGGTCAGATCCTTATGCTCCCACAGGGCTGCTCAGTTCCTGGAGGGATGTTGGTATGAAGAAACCACCACCTAAGAATCTCATCGCCTGTAAAGCAGAGGATCCCCTGGTCTACCAGGAAAAGGGCAGCCCAGAGGACCCCAAGACGAACCACCTCAAGCCTTTGAGGACCGGCTCACTGCCTCTGGGAGTGATTCACACGCTGGGGATTTTCCTTGACCCCGAGCTTCCGGGGAGGGGCTGGGCTGAGGCAGAAGCCACCAGCGTGGGCTCTGACCCTGCAGGCCCCTGGCCTCCCATCCCCTTCCTGTTGCTTTGCTTGCCCAGCGTCTGCACCCCCTGTCCTGCTGCTGAGACGCTTGTCCTTCCTTGCACAGTTTCTCCAGGGTCCCCTACATATATCGGGGACACCAGGGTGCTCCCCGTGCCCAAGCTGTGGGTCCTGAATCAGGATGATCACAGGTAGGTGCAGGAATGTCGGATTTTGACACCTCTTTCCCCAGGCTGTTTGAAAAGTACCTCCATATATGAGTGCCGTGGGGAGCTTGCAACAAAGACCATAGTGTCAGAAGCATAGGGATCAATCCTCCCCCAGCTCTAAAGACCAGACGTCTGAGATCCAGGCGGGGCAGGACCCCTGAGATCTAGGCGGGGCGGGGCTGCTGGGATCCAGGCAGGACAGGGCCATGGTCCCTCCAGAGGCTCCAGGCGAGGGTCCTTCCTGCCTCTTCCAGCTTCTGGGGCTCCAGGCGCCTCTGGACTGGTGGCCACGTCCCTCCCATCTCTGCCTCTGTCCTCACATGGTTTCTCCTCTGTGTCTGTGTCTCCTCCTCTGTCTCTTACAAGGACACCTGTCATTGGATTTAGGGCTTTCCTGAACCAGGAGGAGCTCATCTCAAGATCCTTCATTTATTATACCTGCAAAGACCCTTTTTCAAAACAAGGTCCTGTTCACCGGTGCCAGGGATTTGGATGCAGGCCTGTCCCCTGGAGCCCAATCAGAGCAGTGGGAAGTTTATCAGAAAGCCCCCAGCCCCAGCTCTCTCCCATCAGCCACTGGAAAAATCAGAAACTGGTGACCGACATCTGCTGTGTCCTATCGAATCGGAAACACCGAAACTTAAGACCATTTTCAGGTTAAACAGCAGCACGAGAGAGAAAAGACAATTTCTGGTAAAGTAGCAAAACATCTTGGGCCGAGTAGAAATTATTGATCTATCTCTATGTATCAATGTATCAATCTATCTATGTATTTATGTATTATCTATAATCTACTATCTATCAATCATATCATCTATCTGTTATCTATCATCTACGTATCTATTATCTATCTATCCATCCATCATATCTATCAGCAAACATAATCTATCTATTATCTATCTATAAGATTATCTATCATCTATCATCTCCATCCATCCATCCATCCATCCATCCATGATATTATCTATTATCTATGTATCCATTCATATCTATCTATCTATCTATCTATCCATCGTCTATCCACCCATCCATCCATTGTATCTATCTATCTATGTATCTATCTATCTTCTATCTATCTATCTTGTATCCATTTATTTGCTTATCATCTGTCTCTCTACCTACTATATATTTCTCTCTGCCTCTGTATCGGTCTGTGCACACACACACACACACACACACGCACACACACACACGCACACACACACACAGTTGTTTTTACAAGGGTCTGGGGAATACAGCTAATCATCTAATCTCCCATTTCAATTTGGTACCGATTATCTGCATACTCAACACCATGAAATTAGCAGAAGCCATTTAAACACTTCAAAAACCTTTGAATGTCCGTGTTCCTAAGCTTAGATCTACAACCTCCTCGGATGTCAGCTTCCCCGGGTGGTGCTCTGGGGAGTGCGGTCCAACGCCACCCCACGACGTGTAGAAACAGGTGGCCCGGGCTTCACATCAGACAGCCCGCAAGCATCAACCTCTGAGCTCAGTGCCGCTTTCCTTTGAAAAGGTCATGGGAGTCACGCCGAAAATGCACTTGTATATTTTTCACTGTTTGGACAAGAAATTGGGAACAGATTTCATCTCCGGACAGAAGAATTTCTAAGTTTATTTTCAAACACAGTTTTATTTAAAACGGAAAAAAAAAAAAAAAAAGCAATGGCAAGTAGCAGAGTGGTCGGCTTCCTGGACGTGAGGCCGGGTCGCTGGTGTGCGGGCAACGTAGACATTTTGCAAGTGGAACCCGTGCCAGGCGGGCGAGGGAGCCCTTCCGCAGACACGCATCCCAGCTGCTGGTGTTAACGTGGCCATAGCTCTTACTTTGCGGGAAGCACCCTAAGAATGCCAGCGATGCACGCAGCAGTGTTCCTGGACGCCCCATCTGCGGGGCGTGGCTCACACCAGCAGGCACGCAATCCGCACAGAATATATCGGAATAAGTCACAGAAAATATAGAATATATGTTAGAATATGTATACGGAGAATAGACACAGAATATATAATAGAATAGATTTACCCTTGAAAGGGAAGAACGGTGTCACCTGCTAGTAGACAGACTGTCAGGACACGATGCCAAGTGACATCAGCCAGAAGCAAAAACACAAATCCTGCTAGGGTTGCACGGTGTCCCCCGAAATTCCCACATTGAAGCACTCACCCCGAAGACCTCAGCATGGGACTGTATTTGCAGGTGGGGCTCTTTGCAGAGGTGGTTAAAGTGAGGTCCCTACAGTGGACCGCCATGCAACAGGACTGGGGGATTCTATAAAACAAAGGAAATGTGCATCCGGACTTGTTAGGGGGACGACCGTGTGAGGACTTGGATGGAGATTGGGGACACCAGGAAGGCCGGCAGCCCCCAGGAGCTGGAGGGGAGCCTGCAACGATGGTCCCGTGGCATGTCTGGGAGGAACCCATCCTCCCTACACCTTGATGTCGGAGTTTGGGCCTCCGGAACCAGGAGACAATGATTCTCGGATGTTGGGGCCGCCCCAGGGCACCCACGCAAGACCCTTCCGCAGGCAGGCTGGCGGCAGATTCCCCGTGACTGGCACAGCCTACGACTCCCGAAATCCAGCTCCGTTCCATACGTACGATGCATAAATCAGGGCACTTGGCTGCACGCCTCTTACATTTTGCAAACCGTCCCTGCCGCGGGCTGCGTGGGAATTTTGCCGCAGGTGGGACCATCACACGTGCGTGCATGGTGGCTGAGAGCATCCTCCCGGCTGGCCCCATGCCCTGCGTTCCGGAAGGCACAGGCAAAGCCTCCATCTGCAGGAGGGCCTGTCCAGCCCCGGACCCTGGCTCCCAGCGTGGCAGCTTGTTTCCGAACGTGTCTGCCCACCACAGGCCTTGGCTGACGGGCCTCGTGCTGAGAAACACCTGTGTGGGTTTCCACCTGTGGAATCCATCCAGGGAAGGAAGTGCACCTGCCTTCTGCCTATGCAGGGCATGGGGGCTGCAGGGAGTGAGAGGGGCTGCCCTGGGTGCATCCCAGTCTCCTTCTTCCCCCTTCCTGAGCTGCGTTCCATCTCTGTCCCCTGTCCCCCATCCTCTTCCCCCTTCCCCATTCCTCCTTCCTCAACCCCCTCCCCCGTCTTCCTTCCCTGTCCCCCTTCTCCCCTCTTCTTCTCCATCCCTCCTGCCCCCTCCCCCCTGCATTATCCCCCCTCCCCCCTGCATTATCCCTCCTCCCCATTCCTCCTTGCTCCATTCCTCTGCTCCACCGCCCTTCCCGTCTTCCTTCCCCATCCCCCTCCTCCTCCTTCCACCTCCCCCCCTCCATCCCCCTCCTCCCTCTCCCCATGCCACTCCTTTGGCAGAACCTGACGATTACTGCCCAAACTGCCATTTCCCTTGTCCCCAGGCCCCTGCACTCCCCTCCCCCCCAAACCACAGGCGTGACCACTTCCATTGGGACGCAGGCAGCAGAATTGGGGCCGGCAGAAAGCACTTTGCCGGGGGAATCTCTCCCTCGCTCCGAGCAGCTGTTAGAGCGCCTTAACAAGACCCTACATAACTTCCCTTAATCAGATCGCAGCAATCAGCCTGGAAAGTCGTCCCATATGTGGGAGCGCCGCGCAGGGGCCCCGGGTTATGGCCGGGACACAGGCCACACCGAGGTTACGGTCTGGATGCAATTAAAGGCACGCTGCGGGCATCTCGACGGTGCTTCGGGGGAGCTGTTGAATTTGCCCACGGATAATTGCACGCGCGGAAATTGCTCACCCTGAAATTGCCCCAGGGGGCTGCGACGGGCTTCGCCCACATGTGTTCCCCCGAGGAGGAGGAGGACGAGGAGGACGGAGGGCGTTGGCTTTGTGAGGGTGCACTGAGCTGCTGGTGATGTTTTAGGATAATCCCAAAGCCACACACAAGCTTGTTACAAGGGATGGTGGTAGAGGCTTCCAGGGAATGTCTGCTCTTTACGTGTCTTCCTACAGCATGCCGTCGGTAGGTCGGTCGTTCCTGCACGTCCTGTGTGCTGAAAGCAAAGGCAGGCACTTACCCCCAGCTCTCTCGGTGGATGGAGCTGGGCCATGCCATGAAGAAGCACTTCACTGTGCACCCACACGTTTGGGTCCACACCTGTGCCCAGCCTTGACCAGCAACACAGTTCTGCAACCCAGCCCTTTGCACCAGGGGGTGTCTGTCTGCTGAGCAAAGGTGCAGACACAGCGATGGCCCCGCGTCCAGTGCACCCATCCATGCACTGCTTGGCCCATGAACACGGCTTCAGTTAAGGACGAACGTTTAGAGCTCCCGGAGCTAAAAGGATGGAGTTTAGATAGTGTACCCACAACCCATTGACTCAGTGGAGAGATTCAACTCGACCCACCTACATTAGGAATTCAATCTCGCAGAGGAAGAAGAAGAGAAGGAGAAGGAGAAGAAGGAGAAGAGGAAGAAGAAGAAGAGGGAGAGGAGGGAGAGGAGGGAGAGGAGGGAGAGGAGGGAGAAGAAAGAGAAGGAGAAGAGGGAGGAGAAGGAGGAGAAGGAGGAGAAAGAGGAGAAAGAGGAGAAGGACTCTTTCTAAAATATGACGAGTCACTATTTTCGTGGAATAGGGTCACCAGCGGCTGGCAATGGTTTCTATGGGACATTATGCAATCAGGGCATCTTTGCAGAAAAAGCATAATCTGGGGACAAGCCTGAGCCATCTCTGGGTTTGGCGTATGCAACCATATCTTGCTCCTTGGATCAATGGGATACAGGATGCGAGGCTGGAGCCTTCCTGTCCAGATTGCAAGCCCGGAACCTTCTGGATTGTTCTTAGCATGCAGCCCTCGGTGGGGAGCCAATGGCTTGAAGCAAAAGTTGCAAGAGAATCCAGACACCCGCGGCCACATTTATATTTTTCATATAAATTGAGGTCATTTCTATGAAACATTTGCAGGACACGAATGCATGGCAGTGGAGAGAAAGCACATTCGTGGTCACCGTGGGGCTGGGATGGGGGTAATAGGCAGGGGCTGCTCATGGGGACGGAGTCTCCTTTTGGGGTGGAGAATAGGTTCGGGAACTGGCTACACGTGACGGTCGTCCAACAAGCTCGATGCATTCATTGCCCCCGGAATCGTCCACTTTGGTTAACATGGTGAATGTTAGGTAATGTGTATTTTGCCACAGTTGGGGGCCTTATTTTCCCCACCACCTTTCTGCTCTAGGTAGGACGCGCCCATGTGACCTGATGGGGTTGTTCCAAGAAGACGTTAAGGGGGAAGAAAAGGAAGCAGAGTCAAATATGGAAAAAAGAGGAACACGTGAGCTAACGCATGCGAAAGGGCTCTGAGCTCCAAACGGGCTCCTGTCGTGGTCAATTGGTGGACGTTGACGGCAAAACGTGGCTGATGTCATAGAGAGCAGGTTGGATGTGTGCAAGGAGCAGGGACGCGGCCGTGTACCTGTGTTCGCCGGGCTCACGCGGGGTGGCTTTCTTGCTTCCCTGCAACGGTGTAGGAGACCCGAGCCTGTGGAAACGTTTGCACTGACATGACCAATACTTGAGTTAGGGGTTCAAGTCAGAGACATGTGGTGGGGTCGACGGTCCGTCGTGATACCACAGAAGCAGCATCCGCAACAGGCAGTCTTCGTATCAGCGAGGAGTCCAGCTCCTGGTTGCAAACACGTGCCTGGAAAATGGCAGGATTGCTTTCTTGTTACGTGAATAACACTCCGTCATGTACTGTTGTCTTTATCCATTCGTGGGCGGACGCACGGACACTCGGGTGGTTTCTCTGCCTTGGCATCTGCTCGACAACATGATGCCTGCTGTTAACAAGACGACGTCGTGCACTGCAAAATTTAACACGTTGGATCTCGCGGTGGGTGTCCACACCTGTATCCACATGCCCGTCTGCACCAGCTCCGGCATCCCTATCCACGTCAGCTCAGCACCAGCAACTACACCTGTACCCACATGTGCACCCTTATCTGCACCAACATCACTATGGGCCCTCAGGTAAACTCCCTCCTGCATCTGTGGTCTACAAGAGGCCAATTCCCTGGGTCCATAGGGAGAAGACACTTTCATGGGCATCAGTGCCTTTTGTAAAAGACCCAAACACTAGAATCCTTCAAAATCTGTGGCATTGCCAGGGAAGAGCTAAATGTTCTTTTTCCAAAAATTAGCCTGTGTTAAAAGTAAACGCAAACCACTTGAGGGGTGAGAGATGTGCTCATTTGTCAATTACGCGTGCGATGGGCAAGTGGGATTGAGGAAGGGCACAGCCGCCCCAGACGCCGGCTGAGGAGCATATGGACCCCCAAAAGGAAAACATTTATTTTCAGCCTTTAAATCGTTATTAAACAAGACACAGCCTGCAAACATTTCTTGGACGAGAAACGCGATCCAGCAATTGGCCGCGTGAAGAGCCCCAGATGCAAACCATTAAATTATCTAAGAATTAAAGCGTTTCACATTTCCAGTCCCACCCATCAGGAACGCGTTTGATTTGAAGTGGTAATTGGCCCACGTCCTTCCGGGGAAATGTACAAGTTTTGCTGTCGGTGGACGGAGGCGCGGGGACCAGCGTGGCAGCCGTGGGTCCGCAGAAGGACACTGTGGGGTGAAGTCTTAGCCTCCAGCCTGCACCCACACACCGGTGTGGGTCCACCTCCTGCACGGGAAGATGGGTCTTGCTCGGGGAAAGCCGAGCGCTGAACGATTTCACTTCTTCCCGCCGCTGTCTGGAGAGGCAAGAGGAATGCTGTTCCTTTAGCCCACAGATGCTTGCAACCATTAGTAGGGCAATGTTTCTCATATTTTATTTAAAGAGCGAGCGGGGAGAAGAGAAGATCCTGACCCCCCTGAGTTCCCCGGGGGGCAGGGAGGGGAGAAGTAATGCGTGTAACAGGAATGCAGAGCCCTCGAGGTAAGTCTTTCCCTCCTTGGAAGCCAGCGAGGAATCCCGTAGGTGGATGCAAAGCCGTGAACATCGTACCCTCCCATACGTGTGCAGAAGGACGCTTCTCCAGGCAAACACGCCCCGTGATAGGGAAGCACCCACGGCATTAAAAACAAACCACCAATACACCTCCAGTACCGACGAGGTGACAGGTGGCGGGGAAAATCTCTTCGTATTCCCCCTTTTGCAAAAAGGATTTCACGGCTGGCCGGCCCCGTCAGGAAAACCAACCCTCGCGGGGATATTTGCTTATAGGACCTGATTGTTGAAATGCACTCAAAACCTGTAATCCCGGAAAGAAAGCGTGGTGGTTATTATGGTTTTTGAAAACATTTCATTTATTTGGAGAGAAACACCCAGATCCTATGTTTTTTTTCAGAGGCAAAGCTAAGCCAGCTCCCATCACCCCGTGCAGACAGCCTATCGACTCTGTTCACTTACACAACAAGGTGAAATGCATTCCTTTTGCGATTTTGCAAGAGGTGAGTTGTTCTCCCCTTGGGTTTTGTTAAGAGAGTTCTGAATGACTTCTTTCCCCTCGTCTGTGACCATGTGAATCGCTGTAGGGGGATTTAATGAAAATCAAAGTATTTTATTGTATTATGATTATTTTTTCAAATAACAGAAATTTATTTTCTCCCAGTTCTGCAAGCTAAAACCAAAGCATTTTAAAGAAGAGTCCCCCAAATCTTGGTTGGAAGGGCAGTCTTAATTTCCACGCCACATTGCCCCATTCAATTATTTTATGGATTTATCGTTCAAATGTGACATGGATGAACCGTGTACGTTTGTGGTGTGATACATCATTTTTGGAATTGATTTAAAAAGGATTAAATGAGAAAAAGACTATTTCCTATGTAAATTTTTTAAAGTTTTTATTTCAATTCCAATCACCTGGCGCTGATCACGACAGGTGCCCTCCTTCATTCCCGTCCCGTTTCCTCCATCCACCCACCCCCTCCCCTCTGGTAATCATCACTTTGTGGGCTAGAGTTAGGAATCTGTTTCTTGGTTTGTCTCTTATTTTTTCCCCTTTGCTCATTTGTTTTGTTTCTTTTTTTTTTTTTTAAAGATTTTATTTATTTGTTTGACAGAGAGAGAGACAGCCGGCGAGAGAGGGAACACACGCAGGGGGAGTGGGAGAGGAAGAAGCAGGCTCATAGCGGAACAGGGAGCCCGACGTGGGGCTCGATCCTAGGACCCTGGGATGACGCCCTGAGCCGAAGGCAGACGCTTAACGACTGAGCCACCCAGGCGCTCCCATTTGTTTTGTTTCTTAAATTCCACATGCGGAGTGAAATCATATGGTGTTTGTCTTTCTTTGAGTTATTTCGCTTAGCATAATACCCTCTAGTCTCAACCACATCATTGCAAATGGCAAGATCTCATTCTTTTTGATGACTGAGTAATATTCCATTATATATACATATTCCAGTACATATATAATATCCCATTATATATAATATTGCATTATATCTATGTACTATTCCATTATATATATATATAATATTCCATTATATCTATGTACTATTCCATCATATATATATAATATTACATTATATCTATATAATATTCCATTATATATAATATTCCATTATATCTATGTAATATTCCATTGTATATATAATATTGCATTGTATCTATGTAATATTCCATTATATATAATATTCCATTATATATGCAATATTCCATTATACACACACACACATACACACACACATACATATTTCATTAAGGTTCAACAGAAAATGTCATTTCCTCCAGGAAGCCTGCCCATTGAGCACCTTTTTCAAGCACCGGGATTATTCCAGGGATAAACATATGGTACAACTTGGACTACTCAGTCCTGCCCTGGAATTTGATCAGCAAACCCGAGAGAGAAAGAGAGACAGAGGGGGAGTCAGGCTGTTTAAATCCTGAGCTGCAGCTCCTGGTTCCCCCCATGTTGCCTCCTGGAGGAAGTCTGTCTGCAGCGAGAAAGTCCCATCTGAAACACAGAGGGAAGCAGAGAGGTGAGAAGGTGAGAGAAACTCTCAGGTCGAGGGGTCCCTGAATAGCCACTCATCCCCACTTGATACGATTGACCTTCCTGGACTGCTGTGTGTCTATATGCGGCCATGTGATGGTGTACGGGCCCATGAGAAGTAAACGGAAATGTCTCAGGCCAGTAAAACCTCTTTAATTTCTTAGGGAGTAAGAATGAGCTCTTCTCCGCCTTTTTCCTGCTGGTAGGAATGCAGTCATGATGGCTGGAATCCCTGCAGCCACGTTGCACTATGAGTAGGAAGTCTCACACTGAGGATGGTGGAGTGACGGCACGGAGGACACCTAACATCTTGGATCAGTAACAACCCTGGACGCCTCACTCCGGCCTCCTGTCATGACACAGGGAAATAATGTCCATCTGGTTTCGATTCTTGTTTGTTTCCATCATATTCTATTAAACCCCAAATTCTAGTGTGTATGTGTGTGCATGCATGTATGTGTGAGCTTGTGGAAGTGTGTGCATGTGTGTTTGTGTCTGTATATGCATGTGCAGATGCACATGCATGTGTGCCATGTTGTGAATGTATATGTATATTCATGCGTGTGTGCACGAGCACATGTGTGTATGTGTGCGTGTGTGTACATGTCTGTGGATGTATGTGCATGTCTCTGCGTGTGGGTGCATGTGTGTTTATGTGTCTGTGTGTGTCTGCGTGCATGTGTATACATCTGTTCACACGTGTACATGTGCATGTGTGCATATGTGTCTGTGCATATCTCTGTGTGCATGTGTGTTTGTGTGTGTTTGTGTGTATGCATGTGTGTACGTGTGCATATGTATCCATTCATGTGTGTGTGTGCACGTGTGTCTGTGTGCATGTGAGTGCATATGCACACCTGTGTGTATGTGTGTTTGAGTGTGCATGCATGTAGGTGTGCATGTCTGTATGCGTGTGCGTGTGCATGTATGTATGGGTGTGCATGTGTGTGTGCGTGCTAGAGTCTTCGATCTGATTTATTCCAAGCCCCTGGCACTTAACCATCTCATCGGAACACGGGAACGTTTAACCTGCATTGCCATTTCCCTGTCAGGGCTGCTATAATGCTTTGCAAAATGCCCTCAGAATTAATGTCCTTACCCTTTGCGTTTGTAAAATAAACACTCTTATTTCTTGGACGGGAGTGAGGGAGGCTTTCACAAGACCCTCGAGCTGTGTTTTTCTTACATCAGTAGCGCAGGCTCAGGCCAAGCATCATTTCCTGGCCCTGAGCACTTCCTGGCTGGACTAACGGCTTCGGCTCCCTGAGGCTTTGCTCTCCCCTGAGCCTCTCCTCCCGGGAATAACCTCCCTATGACATCACACTCGTCTCCCCACACCTTTCTCCCAAATCTCGATGGCTCTCGTTTACTCAGAGCCAACACGGCAAAATCCGGGGAGCCAATGAAGGCACTTCCAGCCTCTTTAGCTTTAAAAGGCCCTGGGGCCCGGGAGACCAGATGGGACCTCACATCGCTTTTGCCAATTACGCTCCTGCTATAGTTGGCACCTGCCCAGAGCCTACCCACCATGCAAAACATATTTTCCATCCCTGGTCTCACATATAAATTCTAAATTTTTTAGCGTGGCGTTCCAGACCCTCTGGGCTGTGACCCAGTCTTGCCTTTCCAAGCACACGCCTTCTGAGAGCCACGCAGAACCTTCTTTCAGGCCACCCTGCTCTGAATGCCTCAGCAGCCTTTGTGCATTTTTATGTGCTCCTTCACCGAATAACTCGCAAGCATTTACTGAGCACCTACAGAATACCAGTGGCAGATCGAGGCACGAGAGGGACAGAGCCCAGTGTGCAAAACAGACTGAAGTTCCTGCTGGTGTCGATGGCATCAATCTTGCATTTTGGTGATGAACACCAACGTGTGACATGGAGTTTGCAGCATGGCGATGGAAGACAAGAAGAAGAAGAAAACAGGAGGGGTTTCAAGGGCGGTGGGGATGAGACGCAGCTTCCCTCCAAATTTGGTCACGTGGACCCCCCCAACTCTGAACACGCATGATTAGCATTTCCATCTCTCCCCTTTTTTTTTTTTTAAAGATTTTATTTATTTATTTGACAGAGACAGCCAGCGAGAGAGGGAACACAAGCAGGGGGAGTGGGAGAGAAAGAAGCAGGCTCCCAGCAGAGCAGGGAGCCCGATGCAGGGCTCGATCCCAGGCCCCTGGGATCACGCCCTGAGCCGAAGGCAGACACTTTAACGACTGCGCTACCCAGGCGCCCCCCATCTCTCCCCTTCTATTCACACTCGCCCCAACCGTGGCCGGCCCCGCAAAGCCATCCTGGCTCCTGGCTCACCTACACGACATGGATGCTCCGAAAGCCAAGAGTCCGCTCACATGAGTGAAACCGATGTGTTTTTAATTGCACACAGAATTGCCCCACTACCCCAGAGCAGCTCTGTTTGCCTGTGCAACGCTTGCCTGGACCTTCCACCAGGTTCCGCAAGAAGACAGTACTCCTTCCAAGGTCTTCCCACCCAGGGCAGTGATGGATGGCTCACGCTCCAGCTTCAGCTCTGTGATGAGGAGAGGGAGTGCCTCAGACCCCTGCCACGGCCGGATGCAAACACATTAACGAGGGTTTAATATTTGCGGCATAAGGAGTGGGTGTTTACAAAAACAAACGTGTGATGATATGTCTCGTGGAGAATATTGATAGAAAATCAAAGCGTTCTAAAGCTGTTCTCTCCCCTCCTTAAGCCTCTTTAATTAATTTAAAGATTTTCTCATTGAAAAGCACAAATGAAAATGCTTATTAATCAGCAGAAGCTCTCAGGCCATTATCCATCATTTCTTATGTAAACCACTGTCTTGCGACCCAAACTGGGCGTGTGACTCTGGAGATGTGATTTATTTCCCTGCGTGCATCTATTTGCCCTTGGAACCCATGCCAAGTGACAGAAAGTCTCACGGTAAGCAGCTCTCTGATGACTGCAGGCATAAGGCAGAGTAGTTTCCTGCCTCCCCTTGTTATTGGCTCTCTGGGGTAGGCACGGGGGGGATCGGGGGCAGACATCCAGACAAGGTGCACGACACCTAGAGGGACCAGCTGTGCCATCATGCAGCACGGTGCCCCTCAGGTGCCTGCAAACCCCAGACTGGAAAGCCCACAGTGGTGCAGACAGGGAACTCTCTGCGCCATTTTCAAGAGTGGCTTTGAAAGCCGTGTGATGAAGAAGGGGCACCTGGATGGCTCAGTTGGTTGAGCACTGACTCTTGGTTTGGGCTCAAGTCGTGATCTCCGGGTCGTGGGATCAAGCCCCATGTTGGGCTCCATGCTCAGCATGGAGTCTGCTTAAAGATTCTGTCCCTTTCCCTCTGCTCTTCCCACCCTCTAAAATCAGTCAGTCAATCAATCAATCAATCTAAAAACAACAACAACAACAAAGAAAGCCATGGGATGGCATGACCACAACGCATAATGATAAAGTCCAGACAATTGGACACAGAAGTCTGTAAACGGAAAGACAGGGTGCCAGGAAACCCCAGCCCTGTGATGCTATCCTTCCCTTGACCCCATGTCAACTCCACCTTGTGAGCCCAAGATACATAGCAGCATTTAACCTGTCCCTTGCATCTCCAATAGCAAAGCCTACTATTATTATTATTACTTTTATTCATAGAAAGGAACTCATGCTGACAAACCCCGTTGTTCCCTCAGGAGGCCACCAGGCCGTCACTGGCCCTTGCGCCATGTTCCACACGTTACTTTTATACCCAGTCCACGTAGCATCCAGCTTCAGAATCAGGAGCTGGTTGGGATCATTTGTCTGTGGCATGGAGCCGACTCCCCGCTCTTGAATCTGAGTTCTTGTGTTTGTCCATTACCCCCTGACTAGGGTTATCAGAGCATAATGAGGCACCCCAAAGACTCCCTAGTTTCCACTCATAAGCCCCTGGCCCTATCCTATTGTGTTTGCTTGAGTTTTTTGAAGGAGAGTATTTCTAACCCTGCATCTTTGCTCTGTACTTGCCGTAAGCCTTTCTTACCCCGAAAAGACCCCACGACAGAGTCTACATCGCGGTTTTCTAATATCAGTACTGTTAATGTGTAGGGTGTGTATTAGTTATCTCAGGCTGTGTAACACAATGTCATAGATGGCCATACATAGACAGCTGACATTGATTTCCCATAATCTTGGAGGCTGGAAGTCTAAGATCAAGGTGCCACCATGGTTGGGTTCTGAGGAGGTCCTCTTCTTGGCGTGCAGATGTTTGCAAGAAATGGTGGAGAGAAAGAGAATGAGAGAAAGAGGGAGAGTGGGGGAGTGGAGAGCTCTCTGGTCTCTTCTTCCAAGGACACTAATCTCATCATGGGGGCCCCACCCTCATGAGATAACCCAGATCATCTCCCAAAGACCCTACCTCCTAATATCATCCCGTTGAGGGTTAGGGTTTCCATATGTGAATGGGGATGTGGACTCCATAAATGCCCAAACACAAGAAGTGTAACAGTCAGCGCTGAGGGTCCCTGCAGCTGCTGTAACAGGCACATCCCTGAGGGGGCCTCACATGGCCAGGAGAACAGCTCTGGGGAAACCCACTGCATGAGTCACACCATCCTAAGCTGTGAGACCTCATGGCACACATGTAAAGGCAAACATGTTTTGGAGCTGGCAAGATCCCCTAATGGAAAAATTATAAGTAACCATATAATTTCGTGACTCAAAGGAGCAAAAAAATCATCACAGAGAAGAGATTGTCTTTGACTCAGAGAACATACAGGATCCGAAGCGAAAAGTCTATGTTTATACTACAGATAGATAGGCAAGAACAGTAGTGATTCATATAAGAAGCTATCCACGTTCTGTCCCGTTTGTCCAACAGATTGCAGTAATTTGTATACCGTATTCTAAAACATCTAATCCCGGTGTTTCTAACAGTCACAAGAGCTTGCAAATCCATGAAAAAAATCACTCTACACATGACGATCTGCTTCGCTTCCAGAAAAGGGGCCCTGGACATCCTCAAACATCACCCCTAGGAGGACTCTTTTAAAACAAAATGTAAATGCCACCAAAATTGAGACCTCTGATTCAAACTTTGTGATCGTTCCAAAAGGGCTACACTGAATTTTCCTTTTGCTGTGTGGAAAAACATGAGACGTTTTCTCAGTAAATCAATACATCAATCGATTTCCAGAAGAAGAAACCATTTGCACTGAGAAGAAATTAAAAGCCCTTACAATGGATATGCTCATTATACATGCTTACTGTCATATATTTTACTTGCTAAATGTTTACTAATCATTAGTTCAAATGGTTGTCTCTGCTCAAAATAAATTTTTCTTCTTTACAAATATGGCTTCCAGGCGCTTCATGAAATCAAAATTGTTTCCTTCAGTTAGTCTGAGTGGTGAAGTAACTTTGCCCCTGCCAGAATCCCATTGCCCCAAGAACCAAACACCCTACTTCGATCTCACCCCACATGCTCTATTACCAGGTTAAGGTGATCTCCTTAAAATGTGCTTTAATTTTCAGGAACCTTCTTTTACCTTCCAAAAGGGGCTCTCTCTGTTGAATGTCAAACGTGATTTCCAAGGGAATGGCTAGCTTTGGTCTCAAGTGTTGACCTCGGTCTGTGAAGTGATTTGCGTGTGTGTGGTTGTGTGTATGTGTTTTTCTTTTTCACACCTCTCTGGGGAGCTCTGTAATCACTTTATTATTTATAGATTAAAGCGTATTGTTGCTAATTAACACTGTTCTAGTTGTCGGTGGTAGAGTTGCTTGCTTTGAAGTGTTTCTGATGTTGTATTTTGGGAATTCTGTAAGCTGCTGTAGTTGGCATAGTTTTGGATTGGGGAACCTGAGCTTCTAAGCAATTATTTAATGTACCGTAATATTGATATCTGTCCATTATCTGAAGATGTACCTCACAGTATCACTTCCTTCTTTTAGGTCAGTGGAAATGGTTTCTTGGCACTCAGTCTTGCCACCCCATGTGGTAGATTGTCCACACCACTTCCCACTCTTCTTAGCAAGCCCTTTCGTGGAAAAAGGGTGAATAGCCTGACACAGGACCATCCCAGGAGGACCTCACTGAGATAATTCCAGAGAAGCCCACCAAAGGGCCAGCATCTTCTTAATTTGCTAACTCAGGTGGGCATCAAAACATAGACTTACACATATAGACACCCTCTTTGTATCCTGCACATGTGATACCCTAGTGCTGTAGAGTTTAGATGACATGTACAGGTTAAATAGGGTCCCTTCCCCTAAAATTCATGTCCACCCAGGCCCTGTGAATGGGGCCTTATTTGGAAACATGATCTTTGCAGATGAGATTAAGTGAAGGATCTCAAGTTGAAATCATCCTGGATCAGGGTGTCCCCAAATCTAATGAATTATTATAAGAGAAAGAAGAGGAGACACAGACACAGAAGAGAAGCCACGTGAAGACGGAGGCAGGGACTGGAGGGGCGTGGCCACAAACCCAGGGATGTCTGGAGCCCCAGAAGCTGGAAGACACAGGAAGGACCCTCCCCTGGAGACTCAGGAGGGAGTACCACTCTGCTCCGCCTGGATCTCAGGAGCCCTGCCCCGCCTGGATCTTAGCCGTCTGGTCTCCAGAGCTGGGACAGGATGAATTCCTGTGGTGTTAACTCACCTGGTCTGTGGTATTTCTATGACAGTCAGAAGAAACAAGTATCGCATTGTGTCATTTCTGCCACATGAGGACACCTGGGTGGTTTCTTCTTGAAGTGATCAGACCATTGAACCTCTTTGCCCAGTGATGACATCGCTGGCTGATTCATGCAGCTACAAAGCCGTCTGTACACCTACCTGAGCCACTGCACACACACTCAGAAATCTGGTCAAGTAGCCACAGGGACTTTTAGACCTAAATGCTAAAAAGGGGAAAGAAGAGAATTGGGGACAATCATTTGGTTCTTCACAAAAAATATCATGTGGATTTTGTTTGTGTGCAGACTCCGGAAAAGAAGGCTGGGTGGAAAGTTAATATCTTTAAGCAAATGTGGAAGTTTTTCAAATGAATGGTATCTCCATTAATTTATATGATATATTGATGCCATAAATTTCTCTTGATATGCAAACATACACCTGTACATGCACACACACACACATACACACACACCAGATAGAAGGACATCTGCAAGGTCAGCCTGGTGGGACAGTAGAATAGGCTTCCAGACCCTCTTGGTGAACCTCATCCCACATGTTTTAAGAAAAGTCAACCATGTAACCCCAGTGGTTCAGAAACCACCCACCAGAACTCAACACGGTGCAAGGAATGGCTCAGAGGTCTTTGTAGACTCACTTGTCTGCACTTCTACTGGAATATGAGTACTCGTCTATCTTGTTTTACAACTAACAGTGGGCTCTGCTTCTCAAAACTTGTCATTGTGTGTGAGTGTGTGTGTGCGATGAGGAATGTGTGCACATTGCACATTGGTGCCATTCAGGTAGGAAGGGAAGAAAATTGCATCTATTTTTCACCCATGGTGGACAACATTGGGTTGGGTTAATGTTGGGATGCCACGGGACATGGATGGATGGATGGTGTCACCACTGAACGTGGATGGATCGTGTCATCATTGCTTCTACATCCACGTCTTACAGATGTTGGAGTATCTCTCTAATCCAGAACCCGAATCCTCCAGACTCTACAAAAATTTGTCTAGCTGGTGGGAAGCCAGTAACCTTGAATGGGTGGAGCTTCCTCCCTCTGCCCTTAGGACACGACTCCCAACGTCCACACACCCCAAGTTAACAACGGGCTTCATAGACTGAGAGAATCTCGCCAGGAAAGCAGAGGCAAAGCCTGGAAGAAAAATGGGTTCCAGTCTGGAGACCAAGCATATCTTGTTAGAAATGAACATAATCTGTTCTAAATAGATAAAGCTAGGGGTTTATCAGGCCAACTTTTGAGTTGGTTTTGCATGATGTCATCATTCCTCAAAGACTGATGGAACCAAGGTGTTTCCTGTGGCTGTTGTAACAGAAGACCACAAACAGTAAGTATGCACAATAACACAAATGTGTTCTCTCCCAGTTCTGGAGACCAGGAGTCTGAAATCAAGGTGTCAGCAGGGTTGTTTCCTTCTGAGCGCCATGAGGAAGGGATCCATTCTGCACTTCCTTCCTTGGCTTGTAGGCTGTCATCTTCTCCCTGTGTCGTTCCACATGGTCTTCCTTCTGTGCCTGTGTCCATATCCAAATTTCCCCTTTTAAGGATACCAGCTGCTGAATTAAGGCCCACCTTGATGACCACCTAAAAACTCCCTTAACTGCTTCTGCAATGACCTTATTTCTGAATAAGGCGCCATTCTGATGGGGCTTAGTACTCCAAACATGAATTTTGTTGGGACACACTCCAACCCACATCAAACATGTCAGAAAGATAAAATACGTGATTGAATCCACAAGAAGGAAAATAAATTAAAACCCAAATGAGTACCTTGTACCGCCAGCCATATGACATCCTTTCTTAATATTTCCTCCTTCTCCAGAGGGTCTCAAAACCTTCTTAGATCTTATACAAATTACAGTGAGTTGCCTGAAGTGTTAAAGCCTCTGGGTTTCCTTGGGTCCCTGGAAAGGCCTTTGGTTGGGGGGACGGAGTTCTTAAACCTACAATGTTGGGGGGAGCATAAATTTTAATTGCCCATTGCTGAAATGCTGACCTTCATCTGATCTTTATCTGTCCCAGGTGGAGGACTCTGTAAGAGTCTGATCACAGCGAGAAAATGGACCTGGTTGCGGCTTCAATGTGTGTTCAATTTTCAGTCCCATGAAACTGCTTTTAATTTGAAGGCAGTGTAGCATTTCCCCTCTCTAACTTTTCAGCCAGAACACCCAGATTTCATGGACAGCAGAAATTACAGACACTTTTCTTGTCGATCTCATTTTGGTTCCTCTCCCTGGCATTCCTGATGAAATGCTCCCTCCCCTCATCTGAAGGGAAATTCGAGATTGCCTTACACGGTAACACATTTCACACTTTGATTTTTCTGAAGGAGAAACATGAGGATTTCCGAGAATAAACCTTTCGAGGAATAATACATCAAAGAAAGATGAAACAGAAATCACGGGGAAAAGTGCACGTGGGTTGATGATGCCTTGATGGCATGGTGAGTTTATAGGAAATATTTTAACAGGGTCACCATTTGGAAGGGATGGGAAGAGTTTACACACCACAAAATGATCTTCTAACATCGCCTTCATCAGTTATGGGGGGGGCCACAGCGTTGCCCCTTCTAATCTCGTTCATGTTACCAGGAGGGGAGGGGGCTGAGGCAGAGTAGCAAAAGCATTGCTGAGGTTTGGAAAGTGGGGTTCCCAGGCACACTGTAGGGCTCCTCTGAGCTAACACAGGTGCTCATGGCCACCCCAGGACCTAGGGACCCAGCCCCCAAAGGGCTGCACTGCTGGAGAAAGTCCCCAGACACACACATACTTGTTGGGAACTTATAACCCCTTCAGGCTCCTGACATCCATGGAGGCCGTGTCCTTCTATCTACAGACTATAATTACTTAGGACCTGTGCTAGGGGTAGCCACGGCTTTGTGTGGATACCACCACACCTTCTGACATCCTTGCCTATACCTTGAAGATCTGACAACACCTTACCTGCAAATTTCTCCTCCTCCTCCTTCTGCTTCCTCCTCCTTCTCTTTTTCTCCTCCTTCTCCTCCTCCTCCCACTTCTCCTGTCTCCCTCTCTCTCTGAGTCTCTACCTCTATTTCTTTTTTTAAAAGATTTTATTTACTTGAGAGAGAGAGAGAAAGAGAGCATGGGGAGAGGGGAAGGAGCAGAGGGAGAAACAGACTCCCCGCTGAGTGTGGAGCCTGACACAGGGCTCAATCTCAGGACCCTGAGATCATGACCTGAGCCAAAGTCAGATGCTTAACAACTGAGCCACTCAGGTGCCCCTCTACCTCTATTTCTATCCCTCCCTCTATCTCTCCTCTTGGTCTGTGTGTCCCTCTCCATGTCTCCTTCCCCATCCTTCTCTCTGTGTCTCCCTACTTTTCTTTCTCCTTCCCCTCATTGCAGAGCTAACCTGGGAGGTGGAGGGCACATTGGCTTACACCTTGACCAGCACCTATAGAATGTAGAAAACACAGCTGCTCCCAGGACAGCTTCTCAACATTGCTCAATTTTTCTTCATAAGGTCTGTCCCTTTAGTACTAAGAAAACTGGCTTTAGCTCAGAGCCTTTCTTTTGAGCAAAATGGGACAATGTTTGATTAGCAAGCAAAATCTTGACATAGACTTTCCAGTGGGTTGAAGCAAGACATTTTCAGGAAACAAACATTGAAGAAATATGCTGCCAACAGACCTCTACCAGAGGGAATATGATAAAGAGAACTCAAAGCAGAAGAGAAATGACCCAAATATAACATTAAAATTCATGAAGGAATGAAGTGAATTTTAATCACAAAGTGATAAAAATGCCAAATTGTGTGGGTAATTGTAAATAAATATTGGTGTTATAAAACAATCATGTCTTAAAGGGGGCTAAAATGTACAGAGAATTAAAATGCACGACAATGATGTATAAATCAGGGGGACATAAATGAAGTTAAATGTTCTAAGGTATTTTCTTTGTCTAGAAAGAAAGTAAAAGTAATTAATGTTAGACATTGAAAACTCAAGGGCATAACCTTCCCAAGGGCAAAACTCAAGGATAGATAATCTTCCCAAGAATAGTAAAAGACATATGACTTCCTAGTTAATAGTGGTGGTGATAGGAGTAATTATAATAAAAAATTAAAACTTCAATGTTCCAAAAGAAGAAAACAAACAAAAACATAAAAATTTTATAGACAAGTAGAAAGCACACATTAAGATAGTGTATGTGTGTGTGTGTGTATGTGTGTGTGTGTGCGTGCACACATAGAGACAGAAAGATTTATGTCTATGTACATATGTGTTTCCAAGCATATAAATGTTCATATGTTTGGAAATTAAATTTTCATGGGTCCAAATTAAATTCCAAATTAAATAACTCATGTGTCATAATAGACATTGGAAAATACTATAAACTGAAACGTAATGAAAATAAAACAAATCAAAACATTAGGAATGCAACTCAAAGCCACACTGAGTGCAAAAGGCAAAATTCAAAGTCAACCAGATTTGAAAAATATCAATGTACAAAGCAACCTTCTTAAAAATTAGAAAAAGAACAGCAAAAACTCCCATAAATTAGTAGGGATAAAATAATAGAAGTGAAATCAGAATCAATCAAGAGGAAAATAAATGCATAAAATAGAACAGTGAAGAGTCAAAAGTCAGTAATATGAAAAAAAATGTGATATTGATCAGGAAAATTAGAGCTGGCATAAGGAAGTAATATCCCAGATAAATGATGGGAAATTACTACAGATCCTATAAACACTTAAAATCATGAGAAGATATTATGAACAGTTTTATGCCTATAAACAGATAGAATGAACAAATTTCTAGAAATATGCAGTATCTTAAAATTGACACTCAAAGAAATAGAAAACAGAAAGTCTTATTACCACAAAAGAAATTGAATTGGTAACTGAATCATCCGATACAAACAAATCTAGAGAAAAAAGGTTTTACCTGTATATTCTACCAAATATTTAAGGGAAAAAAAAGCCAATATTACTCAAAATATTCCAAAGGTTAGAAAAAAAAAGAAGCAGTCATAACTTATTTTATGTCTCTTGCATAACCCTCACACTGAAATCCAGGAAGAAAGATAGCAGGGCAATCTCTTTTGTGAACATAGATACAAAAATACTAAATAAAATATTGGCAACATTAAAAAAAGATAACACATCATACTTAATTGGGTTTAGCCTAGGAATGGAAAGTGGTTTAATAATGCAAATCACCACCTTAGCAGAACAAAAGTGAAAAGCCGTATAATTACCTCAATTAATGCAGAAAAGAATCGATCCAAGTCAGCATGTATTCATGGTATAAAGAAGTAAAGAAATATTTTTGAAAACTTGAACTATAAGGGACTTTCCTTAATCTGATAAGGGGTATTTAGAAAAGATTTACAATAATCATCACACTTAATTTTGAAATGCTGAAATCTTTAAAGATTGGTAGCCAGACAATGGCCTCTCTCTCCCTCATTCTGTTAATGTGGTATTGGAGGTCCTAGTCAGAAATAGAAAAAAAATTTAAATAAATAAGTAAAACTAGAACAAAACAAAAACATAAAACAGAGAAGGAAAAGAAGAAAAAAAATTGTCATTGCTGGGGCACCTGGGTGGCTCAGTGGGTTAAGCCTCTGCCTTCAGCTCAGGTCAAGATCCCAGGGTCCTGGGATCCAGTTCCACATTGGGTTCCCTGCCGAGCGGGGAGTCTGCTTCTCCCTCTTCCTCTGCCACTCCCCCTCGTTGTGCTTGTGCCCGTTCTCTCTCTCTCTCTCTGTCAAATACATAAAATCTTTAAAAAATTGCCATTGCTTATGCATAAAATGAATGTAGACATTTCACCATTACAGATAAATTAGAATGAAAAAGGAATATAGGAAGGTCATTGGATACGGGCATTGATATAAAAGAAATCCACAGCAGTTGTCTATCCTGGCAACAAAGAATTAACTTTGTAAGTCTATACCATTTATAACAGCATAAAAATCTAATATTTGAGAAAAATCTAGCAAAGCTAGGAAGGTGTCTAGTCAGACCTCTACAAAATAGTAGGGAGAGAAATAAAAGATTCGTACCAAGCTCAGGTACTTTTCACAGCATGTCATACCCTTCCTTGTGGTTACCTCTACCTGAAACCACTTGTTTTTACATTGATTTGCTTACTTACAGTCTCCCTCAGACACCTAGGTTTACCCCATCCATCTTGTCCAGTGCCTCAGACATTCCCGGTGCTCAGTAACGGTGGGCTGCGTTGCATGGAAAGCATCCTCACTGCCCAAATGTGGGGAAACTGAGTCTCCGTCAGCTTGGTGGCATTACCCACCAGCTATCATGCCAGACACAAGGCAGGGAGATGTGTGAGCGCAGGGTTGCTCTGCTGGGACATCTTAGAAATGTGGACTTTTCTAGGAACACCGTACCCATCCATTCAGAAGCCCCGCATAAACCCATCCCCAATAGTCACTGGGCAGGATCAGCCATAAAAGGTGTGGTCTGGGCTCTTCTCCAAGCCCCACTTGTATGTACTCAGGTATCCTTGTACCCCAGTGACTTGGACACTGCTTATCCAGTCCACTGAAATCCTATGCACCTGTCAGCCATGAGGTCTGTTCTCGCTGACCCGAGAGCTATTTGCAAGAACTGTGGTCCCAGGTCCTTTCTCAGCCAAACTGTGTGGTCCTTGTTAGGTTGTCCTGTGCCTGGGCTCCTAAGAAAGTCCCTTAGAGCAGCTTAGGGAAAATACATGGCCCATTGGTGGGTCCCTTTCTCTGACAAGACCCTGTCTCTCCCCACCTGCCAGGAAGCCAGAGTGAAGGATACACCATGACACCTCATGTCTCAGGCCTCCATATCTCCACCTCCTTCAGCCCCAGAATGCAGAATGGAGCAACTTCACCTTCCAGAATGTGATTCTATGGTTTTGCGTTGATCCTGCTTGTTCTTGGCAAATATGGGGTGGAGAGGGAGGAATTCCTGCCTTCCCCTCTGCTTCGGAGCACCATGACTTCACAAGGACATTCTTGATGCCCCTCTGACATTCCTCATGCTCACCAAGGGTCCCTTCTTCTCTAGGACATTCCGGTCGCTTCCTGGATTTTTGAGTTGCATTCGAGTTACGTCTTCACCCTTGGGACGTTGAAACACAATCCAGACCATCGTAACTCTGTGCCAGAGTTCAGACCCTTCCATAGAAATCACCACCCTACGTGCGTGTGCCCTTGGAAAGCAAATGTGTAGACAAGTCTTCATCATTATTAAGCAAAATTGCAGGGGTGGGACTGCTTGGACAATGGAGACCCAGATGGATTCTTTGTGGCCTGTTAGGGAGGGTACCTCAGTCTGTTCAGGGCAGCCCTGTCTTGCAAATGCCCAAAATGGAGCACCCTCAGACCACCACAGTGGGACCCTCTCACTTGGTCAACCAGCCTCTGAAATTTGGAACTTCCCCTCAAAATAAAGCCTTGTCGTCTAAGCATTGAATTTAAAGACCCCTTGGTGTTATTTTTGAACACTGGAAGTTAATAATAAACATCACCTTTGTTTTGTGATTTTTTTACCGAGTTGATTTAAATACCCCTGACAGCCCCAATCCAATCTTCCCATCCAAACTGACAAGCGTGACATGCTTCTCTGCGTACAAGCTCTCAATTATGCATAATCCAATGTTTTCTAGGGTTTTAATTGAATCACTAGTCTCAAACTTGTTATTTTTAATTTACAACATTTGATTTCTGACACTGGCCCCTCTATGTCATAAATTATGCAGGCGAGAGCCTTAGTTGTGCGGGTGATTAAAAAAAACTAATTAGGCATGATTAAAAAAAACTAAAACAGAGACCTCTTAAATATGTGCATGTTACCATGCAGAGGACGCTTATTTCTAAGAGATTCTGTTCAGTTTCGTACAATTTGATTGATTTTGACAGAAATGAAAGAAAATGTAGGATTTTTTCCCCCTTCCTGAATATATACCAGAAATTGCATTACATGGCCCGTTGATGTGGATTTCTCCCACAGCTCATTGAATATAATTTTGTTAAGTGGGCAGGAAAATGAACATGAAGAAAACGCAATGTAATCCAGCATTTTCTTTGGCACGGGGAGCGAGGTCAGGACAGGGCTGTGTGTACCCCACAGGATCGACAATTAGAGTTATTGCCCTTTCAAGCTCCAGCTAATGACAGGGAGGAGGAAAAGTACAGGGAAAGTGTAACTTTCTGAAACAAGGACTCTAGCTAGTGCTGCGGGAGGCTGGTGACGTGAGATAGTCTCTTGGAGGCTGAGGGCTTACAGTGCCGAGGCTGAGGCTGGCATCAATCCATGAACATCCCACGGCTGTTGCCCTTCTGCACGCGACACCCAGCTTACCTCCTTTCCCACGAAAGCCTTTTTCCTTCCTGCCTTTGTCTCTCTCCCCCTGCGGAAGGCACTAGCAACAAGCAAGATGGAGCCCTTCCTCATCCTCCCAGGACATTCCACTGCCATCCGCCAAACGGGTAGAAGCCCAAAGGCGTGTTGGGGAAACCTCCCCTCCCTGTTCATGCTGAATTGCCTTTAGGAGACAGAATCCCACTGGATTTGGGGGAAGTGGGTACATAGGACAGGGTGCACCCAAGTGAACCAACCATTCAAAGACTTTGCACCATACTCCGTGTGAGGATCTCCGTTGACCAATGGCACATTTTCCTTCTCAGAACAAGTGAGGTGTTCCTGAAAGACTAGTGTGGTGACAACTGTCATCACTCTCCTTTCCCTCCTATTCTCCTCGGTCTGCCCAATCCAGGGGCTTCCTAAGGAAGCGGAATCCACAGGCATGGATTTGGTGATGAATCATTGGATCAGACACTCAGATTTCCAGCCTCGTGGAGCTTATGATTCAGTGAGAAATAGTTAGGTAAACCATTGTCTTCAACCATGAGTGTCTGGTCAAAATAAAAATAACACAATGCCAGGAGCCACCCTTGTGAACTCTCTGTACTTGGAACTAAAATCAAGGGGCGTCCATTGCTTTCACTTCATGCTACGTCCATTCCTTTTGGGTCAGAGAGAGAGAAAAAACAAAGCTAGAGGAGACCCAGAATTCCTGTTCTCCAGAGAGACTCCAAATATTTAGACTGTTACTCATTCAAACCTGGTTCTGTCCATCATTTCTCATATCTGGCATGAACCCAGGCAACCCTCCCTTCTGGGGGTATTGTCTTCACCTTCAATTTGACACCTGAAAGGCGTAACTCACGCCTAAAATGATAGCAGAACATACCCTGTGACCAATGGAAACACAAGGTGCATTCCTACATTCGTCCTCCGTCACTTCACCATGAATGCTGGCCAACCACACATCGGCTCGCTGTCCTTGGAGGCATTATTCGCATACTCACACAACTGGATTTAATTTTTTTTTTTTTTTTTTTGCCAGAAAACATGGTGGTAATACCTTGAACAATCATCAATGGTCTTTAACAAGGACAAGACGGCGTGTGTTTGGCAAGTTTGTTTTCAACGGTGGGAAATGTCTGAAAGCGGTGGTCAAAGGGGGTGAGGAATGAAAGAAAGGGAACAATCTGGAACGTAGGATAAACAAATAGTGAAACATGCTAATGACCACCCTGGTCTCGTCCATTTGGGTTCCCAATGACAAACACAATTGCGATCATGAGAAGAAGCATTGGCTCGAGTGTTCATGTTTTAATGGAGTCCGGCTGATTGGCTTATACCATCATAAGTCATTTTGAAGATATGGAAGCAGGTGGTGCACAGGGCCACTTGAGGTCATCAATAAAAGCAACATCACTGGGATATCAATCACCATTGGGTGCATAAACCCAACTGCCAGAGTCCTTTCTTAGCTTTGCATGTGTGCAGAAAGTGTGTTGTCTTCCATCTCACATACATGTTTGGGTGGTTCCCGTGTGACTCCATCCTCCACCTGCATGCTTATCGACATAATGGAAGTGGAAGGTGGATTTCCTGCTTCCTTCTTTCCTTTCTTCTTTTTTCTCTCCATTTCCTTTCTTCTTTCTTTCCTCATTTCCTTTTCCTTTCTTCCTTCCTCCCTTCTTTCCCTCCTTCCTTCCCCCTCCTTCCTTCAATCCTTCCTTCCTCTTTTCCCTTCTTTTCCTTTTTCCTTCCTTCCTTTCCTTTTCTTTCTTTTCTTTCCTTCCTTCCTTCCTTCCTTCCTCCCTCCCTCCCTCCCTCCCTCCCTCCCTCCTTTCCTTCCTTCCTTCCTTCCTTCCTTCCTTCCTTCCTTCCTTCCTTCCTACCTCTCCTTCCTTCCTCAGTCAGGTTGCTCAGAAAACAAGAAAAAAGCATTAGGCTTGGGGGTTGGCATTTCCAGACTCACTACTTAGCTTCATTACCAAAATAATTGACCCTCCCTGACCTTTTGCAGTTTAGCATCAGTACCAGAGTGTCAGGAATTCTGAGAGATTTTATTCAGACACACACACACACACACACACACACACACACACACACACACAGAGCAGGCTTTACGTTGAATACGAATCCTCCATCATGCAATTATGGGCTCATATTTACAACTCCAAGCTCAAGGGGAAATATGGCACGTGCAACATGTATTGACCCTCATCAAAGACCTAATTTCTCAGCCTGATATGTGGTCACACATGAGAGGGTGATATGGCTGAAGGGGAATTAAGAAGTCAACCCCTCTGTGTCCTGACTCCAGGGCATTCTTCCAGATGAAAGGGACATCTCCGCATCTCCAATGAGAAGTTGACACTGGGGCATACCCTGACCTCCCCAAATTCCTGTCCAGGCCCCACTGTCCTTTATTCTATCCTTAGTGCTGTTGGATAGGCCACCCCAGGTGGTGTCCACCCACAAGACAAACTCTTCCCCCACCACCCTGCCCCACAAGACCCCCAAACCAGCAGGAAAGAGCTTAGACTCCCACACAACACCTTGGAGGACCATGCCAAGCCATCCCAAACTTTCATCTACATTTCCTTACCTGTAAGATGGGAATAAGACGCACCATTTCCCACCTGCCTCACATAGCACGTGTTGTCTTGCACAGAAACAACATGATGACCCTGAATAGGACCTTTTGAGGCCAAACACAAAACATTTTTGTGTATTCACTGTAGTCTTGGAGCTGTTCATAGACATGGGGTGGGGGATAACAAATCCTTCATCAAGCCTGTGAAATGGCCTCTCCTTCCCAGCTGTGTGCTGTCTGGGATTGGCCCTGTCCATGACTCCAGCTCGAAACTGAGATCCTTCTCCTTGATGCCTGATGTCCCACCAACTGTCTACACGTTCACTTCGTCTCCTGAGTCATTAATCCACGCTCCATGTGAGAAGAGCTTGAGTCCACATTCAACACATCTCTTCCAAATTCCACTCCTCTTCCTCTACGTTTATAAGTGGAAGTGTCCTAGATCAAGAGCTGACCCGTCTTGTCTATTCACTCATAGAGTGAATCATTTATTTGTGTCCATATGGACCCTACATTTTAATCTTATTCTATGGGTCAAAATCCAGTACGTCCCTACTTACTTTGCTACTCAAAATGCTACCGCTTTGGTCGTTGGGATAGACTTCGAACTGGTTGCTTTCACCTTTGGACGAGCACCATCTTGTTTTTTTGAGCACATCTTCCCCACCCCCACTCCACCCATGTGCTGGTCCAAACATCTGCATTGGTATCACCACCCAACGTGGGTGCCATTGTCCTCAATCCTCACCTGTCACCCCTCACAAAGGGGGATCGGGCAGCTTCACCCTTCCAGCTGGAAAGAGCACACCCAACATCCTAAAGTCATTGTCCACTGCCTCAAGCCACATCCCCCAGGAGGACAAATCCTCCTATCCCCGCATTGGTTCAGTTTTCCAACCAACTGGGCTGGAAAAGCAAGTTCTCAAGAACACAGCAGACAGTTATAAGGTGGAGTGGCATCTACCCGCCCAGCCTGGGGTCCTTATCTGCAGCTGGAGAGAGGATGCCAGCTTGTCCCTCTTGTTCCAGAACCCATCACCCTCCCACCTACAATGCCCGACTTCTGCAAACCCATCACCAGCGACCCCAGCCTGATGGGACTGCACAGAAGCATGGAGCTCTGACATAGGTGTTTGCATCCGCGAGGCCCGAGTCACATGGTTCCTGAGACCAGAGAACTCCAACTCATGCCGAGATGCTTGGTGCCCATTTCTTCAAGACTTCTCAAGCAGGGGTCAGCATACACATATTTCATGCAAAAATCGGACACGAAAACCAAATCCAAGTGGCTCTGATTTATGAGTGGAGAAATCCAAAAGCTGGGGCGCCCCTTCCGGTGTGTGCCAGGGCCATGAAAAAGCAATGATCTCTGAAAATTTGCACACTCATCTCCGGGGATGTTGTTATGGGCTCATAAAAAGTCAAATTGCCCTTCCTCGAGCTTGCAAATAATTTATATGTATGGTTTGTCTTCGAGTCCTCGCATCTGCAGTCTGGGCTGACCACCCACATACCCATGAGCCAACGGATAAGACAGGACAAGACAGGACTCCGATAACAGAACGCAGCCCTCCCCCCTCCCCACCCACCCCAACGCCGGGCCTCCAGCTGCCCCAGATGAATTGTGGGGCCCTGCGTAGGAAAGCAAATATTGCATGGTACACTGGGTGTTACACGCAACTAATGAATCATGGAACTTTACATCAGAAACCAGGGATGTACTGTATGGTGACTAACATAATATAATTTAAAAAATAAAAAAAAAAAAAAAAGAAAGAGAGCAAATGCCCTTCCGAGATGCCACCTTGCAAGTTTATAGCCCAATAATCCTCTTGTGGGCCCACGCGGTGTCTGATGACGACGTATCTTTACCAATTTGGTGCGTGTGCTGATGCCCGCCGTCCGCGTTGGATAATGAATGCGGGGAGGCCTAGGCAAAGGCAGAGTGAATTTTGCGCATGGACAGGGGCAGGCCTGCCCGGTTGTCTGTGTGCATTTCCCAGGTGGGCCCAGACGTGCAGGGCAGGGGTGGGGGAGGGGGGCAGGTCTGCAACACTGGGTGGCATTCACGCTCTTACAAAGTGCAGGGCGCGCCAGGGGCGTGACTGTTTTTATGACATTTGCGAGTGTTGACCCGGCTTTTTAACGGCGGGCAATAAAACCCATGCTAATTAGGCGCCACGGCACGGAGCCCCTTCCTTCGGGGGTGAGCCGATGACAGCCGAGGCCTGCGCATGTGCAGACTGCCCCCCACGGCCCCCACACGCTCACCGCCTCTGCTCCTGCGCGTTGCTAAAAGCCCCAGTTTCACCCCAAAGTGATGGTCCTCTGCACCGCGCACCCTGCGCGGGGGAAGCCAGCTGAGAGCATTACAACACCTCATAACCATTGCTCGTCCTTCCAAACCCGGGCCGCAGACCGTGTGCTCAGAAGGGCTTCCCTCCTAAGCTCCAAGGGCAAGCTTGCGGGCTCCCTCTTTAATATTCAAATGGTGCCCAGGACCGCTGAAAACAATTTTCTCTCCCAGACAGTTTCCCTCCTACAATATCGCCCCGGCTTCCACGGGGGCGGTTGGGACGGGGGGGATGGCGAGAAGGCTCTCAACGTGTCCGCATTCACGGAGATGCGAGGAGTCTCGTTCCCAGAGCGAAACATCCATCTGCGTGATTGCCCGCGTCCCCGGGAAGGGTCAGACCCCGTTCCCGAAACGCTGCCTTCAGCCAGCGGGTGACGGAGCTGCCTGCGGCCCTGTGCGCATCACTCACAGAAGCCTTGCAAAGGGCTGGTTCTGTGTATTTTTCATGACGCGTGCTATTAAGGAGCTTGGCAAGGAGCCGGTTTAATCTGGGCTTTGGAGACGTGGCCGAGCGCGGGTCCTCGTCCCCTCTGTCAGCTTTCTGGGGAAGGGTCTGTGCCCTGGGTCTGAGCCCCAGATTCCGGCTCCTTGCTGCGCCTTCGGAGCTGGGTAGGGTCCTGCCCCTGCAAACGTATCCTCACAGGAAGCTCGCTTGCTTGCAGGGACCAGCAGCCACGGCCTCCAGCCACAGAGCAGCAGGTGGGACCTGGGGTGCACACGCCAGGCTACATGCTTGGGGAACCCCCAAGAGACACACTGTCCCCTAACCCAATTACTGTCCAGCTGCAAAAACATCAGGGCGGCATGGGCCCCAGGGACGATGCCACATGCAGGAAAGGCCTGGCCACGGCGACGTTTTCCAGAACGCACCAGCACCACGCAGAAGACACGGCTCATCTCCGGGTCTCCAGCTCGGGAAAACCCTCAATCCCATTTTCACACTGCCTTTCCCTTCCTTCTCGAGAATTTTCTTGGTTGCCCGATTCCAACTTCACCAGATTAGGTCGCCCGCCATGCCCCACGGGAGATGACACTCACGTCTCGTGGCGTGTAAATCGAAATGCAAAAGCACTGACTCGGAATGAAGGGCACACGCAGCTTTATTGCCCTCTCCTGCCTCTGGGTTGCGGGCCACACACACGAACGAGGAGCAAACTCACCAAAAAAAAAAAAAAAAAAATCAGTTTTCCATCGTGGGCCTTGCTGTGTTCTTTCTCTTCGGTGCCTTGAAAAAAATCTCATCGAGGCAAAAAATATAAAATGTAGATTTACTAGCGATGTGTTTTTTTGTTTTTTTGTTTTTTTTTTTAATTTCGGCCGGAGACACACGTCGGCCGGGCTCAGGCTGGAACGCAGACGCTCACCGGTCCCAGCACCGTTTCAGCCGCCGGAGGAGACACAGAGCTACAGAACGAACGCGAAACCGCAGGCCTGATCTAATACTTAATTATGGAAGACGGGCATCACAGCGAGCTGGCTCATTTGACATCACAATCGGTGAAATATCTCACAACAATTTTGCAAAAGTACAAGCGATCCGTTATCTTCCCCGGGAGCTCGCCGGACGTGGGCGTAAAGCCCAGAAAGCTGCTACTGGGGCGTCAGCCGTGAGCTGAGAGGTCTCCCCACCCTCCAAAGTGGGGTTCCTACAGTTCTGGAGACAACCCTGCGGCCGGGGCCTCAGGGTGCCTGTCTGCCCTGGATGACAAAAGCGGATTTTTTAGTCAGCTGCAGGAGGAGAACAGTGCACAGTGTCAACCTTTCTAGAAACTTGCCTGGGAGACCGGAGGGGAGATTTCTGGCAGGATGGACCTGTGCACCCAGTGTTTCCACGTCATGCATGAAAACGTGCACTTTTCCTGCATTACACATGGGTCGAGATGTGTGCCTCCCTCCGTCCCGTGCATCCTGGCAGCTGCTCTGCAAACCGGACTTTCTGGGGAAGGAGCTCCAATGCTCCCAGGGTGCAAGGCGGGATGTTGTTCCCGCCTGACACGCAAAGGGAGAGGCTGAGGCACGTCCCGCAGACACCGAAAATATCTCTAGGAAATGCACCGTGAAATAGTGTTCCCAGGAAAGGTGGCTTCTTAGGGCTCACACCTGTTTCCACTCTCCTACACACACACACACACACACACACACCCCCACACAGGTCCTGGTCTGGGTCTCTGTTGTTGCCTGTCGGCTATGGAGGGAGACACGGTCGACGTCCCCAGTGCCCCTTGGGCACCTGGCTCCTGGCTGGCGTCCACCCTCCCCTTGCGAGCACGGTGCCGGCTGCATCGTGCCCTCTCCGAGCCGGTCCCGGGCTTTCTCAGACGTATGCGTGATGGGGGCTCCTCTCCCGCCCACACTGGGAAGCCTGGCGTCTGCAACATTGGCCAGAGGGAGCCCACCTTCCATGGTGCGGGCTCCCCAGAGCGTCCGGCCAGGTTTGTGGCTACACGTGGGGTTGCTCGGGTGGGGAAGACAGAGATATTTCCCGCCATGCATGGTGTCGCCTTGAGCAGGGGTGACCGACCCCACGTCCTGCTGGGGGTTTCAAAATGCCTCTTTTCCTATTTTCTGAATTAGCAGAGTTTCCCTATAAACGGCAGCAAGACCAAACACACAGGATGGGTTATCACGTCGAATCCTGAGAAATGTCACACAGTCCTGAGCGCCATTTTTTAAAAAGGGGAAAAATGGGAAAGTAGGATTTGTTAAAATGGTGCTTAGGAGGGTCCTGACTGGTGGGTGTGCTGGTTTCAGGGCTGTGGTCTGCGTGCCGGTGGGACACCTCCCCTCCCCGGACGCTGCTGAGTGTCCCGACCCACAGGCTGCCAGGTTCATCTCTCTGGAATGTGAAGCTCTGGCTTCCTCTGACTTTGTTTCCAGCTGGGTTCAAGAGCATGGTTCTGGAATATTCCGGAATATTCCAGAAACGGTGCACAGGGGATGGCCCTCTGGGATCAGCAGCCCTCCCTTTGCATGCATACGCACACGTGCCTTTGTGCCTATTGACTGGGCCCCTTGGAACATCTCTGGGGAAGATGCACGTGGTGCAGGGGACGGAGGTTTTGCAATGGGGTTGGACTCCCCCCCAACCCCCAAGTCACCTCTGTGCACCTGTTCACGGAGGGACGAGGCTCATGCGTCCTCCCCGGGGGGCTCTGGGGTAGAATTATCTGCATTAGCCATGAAAACAACAGCACGCTCGGCTAATTCTGAATTTCGCGGAAACCAATAATTTTCTGATTAGAAGTCTATCCCAGGCCACGCTAGGAATGCACTTATACTTTAAAAAAAATTTATTTTTCTTATTACATTGGAATGTAACTGGGCATCGTGGGGACATAATTTCCTAAAGGGTCTCCCTGTTTCTCTGACGTGCAGACCTCCCTGGACTCCTCTCTTTGATCTGGAGACTGTGGAGGTGCTCAGGGGGCCTCGGGGAGGAAGGGTCCTCATGGGTCGTGGGTTTGCATTTTTGCAAAGGTGCGTATGTGAGCAGACGCTCTCCATGTCGGTGGACAGGCTGCTCCTTGAGCCATGCTGGAGAGGACGGAGGAAGTTGGTTCCCTCTCTGTCACCGGCAACCATGGGGACAATGGAGGAGGAGACGGCCATTTAGTGTCTGACATCCCAGTAAGACGCCCCGATCCTCAATCCTATATGGGCCCCCATGCATTTCACATTAAGGACAGAGCGGGATGCTGGGGAATGCAATGAATCACTTTCCTCCAGTTTTATGCATAGGGGAAACAGAGACAGAAATACAGATGCTTTTCTATATTTTAGAGGAAGGAAGATATGATTTCATTCACTTCCTTTCCTTTTTTTTTTAATCAAAGCAAAATGCATTATTATTATTATTTTTAATTGTGCAGAGAACAGAGTGCGTATGGGACATTTCATATACCCCAAGAGCTGAAACTCAGGGCTCACCGCCAGACATAAAACAGCCAAGCAGAGTGAGAACGGGTGGGGCTCTTGCTGGGGTCCCGTGTTGGGCGTCACTTATGGGATTTCAGGCAAAGCATGAGAGATGTAGGGACTTCAGGACGTTTGCCTAATCGGGACCACAGTAAGCTGGGCTCTCTCTGTGTTGTGCCCGTGTCCGGGTAATAGGAAATCGTGGAGATCATCGCCGTCTGGAAGGCTGGGCCCCCCCAGGCTCCCCAAACGGTGCCGCCGGCCCCGAAATTCACAGCAGTGAAAAGCATCACCCCTGTCCGTGTCTTAACGGGTGGCTGGCAGCTTCCCAGAATCGTGCAGGAGAATTAAAGCCTTCCCGTCATTATTTTCCCCCGCATTTATGAGAGAATGCTTAATGCCACTGGTATCTTCAAGCCGAGGGGAGGGAACGGCACATAGCAACCACCGAAAATCCAACCAGTGCCCACGCCTCCCCGAAACACTAGGGGGTCTGTTTCTCCGACATCCACCCCATCCCCCGTCCCAGCTCTCGGTGGGGGCTGGACCCTCCCCGGAGCTTACTTGCCAACCCACCACTCCTGGCCCCTTGCCGGCAAATAAAGGCTAATTCAATTACGTCCCATCACCTGGGTAGAAACCAGCCGTTTGGTTGTGAAAAGTTACCTCTATACATTCTCGCAACAGCAAGTCATTACCATACGCTCCACACGTCGCATCAAAATTATATTTCAAATAAGAATGCGGCCCCAGACTTGCACGGAATAATTATTTTATGAATCATCAGGGGTTGTGGCTTTGGGTGTCATCGGAGAAACTCCAGGGCGTTAGGACCCTGGGAATAAACACGAATGAAAGTTTGGGAGTGTGGGTCCATACCTGGGCTTTCGTCCCCCCACCGGTGTGTACTCGGAGAGACCTCGTCATCCCCACTTCTGCATTAATTGATTTCATCCTCCGTATCGGTTTTTTTTTTTTGTTATTGTTGTGCATAAACGTAAAACCGTATATTAATAATATGCTCACACCTAGGTTTTTCTAATGCAACCGTTTATTCAAAGCATGGCGGTCTTTGCCTGGTGGACGGTGCAGGGGGGGGTCAGACCCTTCCCACCGTTCACGGGGATCTCGGCGCCCCTCCGTCCACGCATCCGAAAATGTCCTCCTGAAAGCAACAGGCATCACCCGACAGCTCGAACGCGACCTAAAGCCCGTCTTAAAGTTATCCTCAGACAAGCCGAGGAAAGAAGTCCAGCCGTGCACACTCCAGTTTATAGCATTCATAATGCCCTTTTGCTCTAATTCAACAAAAACACCTTAGAACGTCATTTTTAGAAGGCAGACGTGGCTTTCCACAGCCGAGGCCAACACGGATCTTTTGAACCAGTGGAAAGAATTTGGCCGTTCTCGCACGAGACCCGGGTCCAAAGGCCACGGCCTGGGGATGCCGAAAAGAACACTTTTGCAATCTCAGAGGCATGCCCGAGAACACGGACTGCAAATGCTTGGACTCTACATTTTTTTACCCATCCAAAAAAAAAAATCCACATTCTTTGATTAAACTTTCGATAGCAACCAAGATTAAACAGTGCAGAATTTTTTTTAAAAAAGTCCTGTTTTCATATTTGCCTTACATAGACTTTCATTTTTTATTTATTTTAATTAATTTATTTTTTTTATTTTGTTCAGTTAGCCAGCATCTGGTACATCATAAATTTCCTACATTTTTATTTCTTAAAAAGAGAGTTTAAAATTTTACAATTTTTAAATTTAATTTTTCTTTTCTTTTTTTCTTTTCTTTCTTTCTTTTTTCTTTTTTTCTTTTTTTTGCTAAAACAGAACATCACGCTATGATTCCTTTCCCCAGACAGCGTGACGCTTTGCACACAGCTGTCGTCCCGGAAGGTTCTGAAGTCGGTTTACAACGGCTCACGGGCGGCCGGGGAAATGAGCGTTGGAGAAAAATCTTGCCTGTCTCTAGGGAACGCCAACGTCAGCCTCTCCTTTGGGGCACATGGGGCTCCATCGCGAGCTTTCCCACCGCCCGTCTAATTCATCGTTCAGGACTCAGTGACACCTCAAAAAGCCTGACCACGTCCCCCTACCCCCCTGCATTCAGGAAAGCCACGCCGATCTTGCCAGACTCCTCGTCAACGCCCCCCAAAACGTGCCACCCCAAAGCACGTCAATCCCAAGCAGCATTAAGTGCCCAAGCTTCCTTCTCACATAAATTTCGCTCATTGGCACCCCCAGGGCTCTGCCCTCCCTCAATCGCCCGATATCTCAGTGTTTGGGAATCGGGAGATGCTCTCACCCCGCATTGTGCGGGCCAACGTAGGTCAGCACCAAAGTGATCACAGCCCAAGGAAACTTTCAATCCCAAATGCAAAAACAGGGATGGGTTATATTGGGGGGAAATTCCAAAAAATAAATAAGTAATAAATTCATAAAAATAATGAAAAATTTAAAGATTCAGAGTTGACCAAATTCAAGCGAGCATTCCCTTAACCTGCCCCCCTTCCGACCCAGCAGCCACCCAATTTTACACAACACTTTAAAAAACAGACGTGTTTGCTCCCAGCTCAGCCGGACGTCTGCTTCTCCCTCTCCCTGGCCGCTCCCCTTTTCCTGCTTTCTCTCTCCAATAAAGAAATAAAGTAATTTTAAAAATGTTTAAAAAATGGACCAGTTCTACTCAACAGGCATTGAAATGCAATTTTATTTTATTGTTTTAAGGTTTTATCTATTTATTGGACACAGAGAGAGAGAACACAAGCAGGGGGAGCAGCAGAGGAGAGGGAGAAGCATGCTCTCTGCTGAGCAGGAAGCCCGAGGTGGGGCTCGATCCCAGGACCCCGAGATCATGACCTGAGCCGAACGTAGACAATTAACAGATTGAACCAACCAGGAACCCCCTGAAATGCAAGTTTCGTCCGTCCCAGCTCACCGTGAGCTGGCCGCGTGTCCTGCGTGATGTTTTGAAGACAAGTCTCAGCTCTGTGAGTACCTGCAGCCCCATCACCCCGTCTGCCTTGAGCTCCTGCGTGTACCCGCTTTCCTTTCCGAGCAAACCAGCAACTGTGTCCGTGTCTACAAGACTGAGCAAACCACCCCCCACCCCGTTCCAAAACCTCGTTAGCTCGCCTCTGATCACATGCTTGGCATTTGGTGCCAATAAACCTGTTTTGCTTTCGTTTTCCAAAGTGTGAAGATCACACTGATACCAAATCAGGACCCAGACGTCGGGAGACGTGCGCACGAGCCCGTTGCAGAGGCACTCGGCTGGGGTGGGGAGTGGGCGCTGGGATTCAGTATTCCGTATAAAAATACACCCCCAGGGTAATTCTCCTCGCCACCGCCCTCCTGAGCTGCTCAGCCTTTTTACGGATCCACACACGCCTTCCGGAACGGAGAACTAAGCAATCAGGACACTGGAACTTTGTTTCTCTTTGGAATGTGCACGTATTTCTGCCCGTGTTCTCTCCTCGGGGAAGCTCTTCTTGGGGAGGAATGCTTGCGTGTGTGCAGGGTCGCGGGAAGCAAACTGTGCGGCCCAGGCCCAGCCTGCTTCCAACCGTGACGTCCCAGAAGCTCTCAGGACAGGCATTCCCAAGTCTTTGGACCTGGGTAGTTGTGGCTGTAACGTTGCTCCTGTCATTGCTGGTTCCCTGAGCTGCACATTCGTGGAGAGTCGGTGTGTGTGTGTGTGTGTTTGTGTGTGTGTGTGCATGCGTGTGCTGGGGTGTATATATGAGCGGGGTGTGTGTGTGAACATGCTAGTGTATATGTGTGTTCACACACACGCTCAGGGTGTGTGCGTGTGCTGGTGTGTATGTATGCCCTAGTGTGTGCGTGCCTGGTGTGTGTGTACGTGCTGATACGCTGGAGTGTGTGTGCATATACGGATGTGTCTATGTGCTGTGTGTGTGCTGAAATTTTGCTGTGTGCATGTATTAATAATATGTGTGTCTGCATGTGCTCGGTATCTATGTTCTGGCGTGTGTCTGTATGTTGGTGCATGCCTGTGTCCACACACACATGTTGGTGTGTGTGCATGTGTTTGTAATGTGTGTGCATGGACATATGCTGGTATGTGTGCATGCATGCCTGATCTGTGTGTATGTGCTGATATGTTGGTGTGTGCATGTTAATGTGTGTATGTGTGTGTGCGTATGTGTACGTGTGCCACTGTGCACGCATGTGCTGCTGCGTGTGCATGTGTGTTTGCACACCTGTGCTGGTGTGTGGGTGTGTGTAAATGTGCTGCTGTGTGCACGTGTGTGTTTGCACACCTGTGCTGGCGTGTGTGTAAATGTGCTGCTGCGTGTGCATGTGTGTTTGCACACCTGTGCTGGTGTGTGTAAATGTGCTGCTGCGTGTGCATGTGTGTTTGCACACATGTGCTGTGTGTGCATGCATGTGTTCACACACATGTGCTGGTATGCATGCACGTGCTGCTGTGTGTCTGCGTGTGTGTGTCTCCAGGGCTCCTGTGAACCCCAGGGAACCACCCGCCCGGTGCCTGGCCCCTTCATGCGGCACCTGGCGCCACTGTCCCCCTGAGCCTCCGGTCCGCAGTCCCCTGCAGAACCCTCCCTGGGCCCCTTGCTAGACTCCACTTCTCATTTCCCCCCTCACCCCTCCTTTGATTGGAGAGGAAAAAAGTCAACCTTTTGGAAATGAACGAATCCTCTCAAACTCCGTCAGGGGCTGGGTGGAAACACGTGTGCCCGGCTTCCAGGCCAGGCTCACCGGGGAAGGCCGGAACGCGTCCTAATTAGGTTTGCTCGCACACGGCGCTTATATTAATAATGTTTTTCTATGTAAAGGAGAACATTTTTCCTGACCTCTCGGCGCGCAGGAATCAATGAGGAGTTGATAAAGCAAAGTTCACGGCTGCCTGCAGTCAAGCCGGCGTGATCTGTTTACCCACGGAAGCCTTCCCGTGTCAGGGCGATTCCGAAATGATTTATAGACCAGCACCCCACGAAATCATTTCAAGTAGATTAGATTCAGAGGACAATCCCTTCTAATATGACAAGCTGATGGAGCCTGACAGGTAACTAGGTTAGTCAGGGTGGCGAGCAAGTTCAAGAAATTCGGATTAAATTAAAATATTAATGGTACCGTCGGGAGAATAAGATTGAATCGCATTCCTCGAATTCAGGATGAGGACCGAGATGCAAATGCGGGGCGGGCGGGGCGCCAGGGGAAGTTCTCGGGCAAACCGGAACGCGGGAAGTGCATTCCAATGAAAAGGGAGGTGCGGGGAACGGGGTGCATCGCGTCCTCCTCCAGCTGCTGCCTGCTCGAGGGGTCTGGGGGACACCCCCGGCTGCTGGGCTCCCGGGATGCTTGGTGCACCCAGCCTGGCCTCTTGCCTCCTGCAGGGGGGGCAGGTGACGCCTCTCCGCGGCTCCCGGCTGCCCCCCACCCCTGCCACGAGACACTCACTCCCTGTGTCCCTTTGCATCAGTAAAGTCTAAGGCACATTGCACCCATATGGAAATTGGCCCCCAGATGCATTGTAATTTCCACACACCCCTTCCGAGGAAAAGAGTGCCTCCGACCTCTGCTGGCTTCACCCCCACCTTATTGGTTTTTCTCCCCCCCTCTTCCTAGAGAGAAAAACAGCACGCAAGAAAGCAAGAATCCTGCCCCTGCCACGGGGAAAAACGAAATTCCTCAGCAGCTTGCGTTTACTCCTTCACGTCAAAACCCTGGAATGAGACCGAGCCCAGGCATGTCTGCTCCCCCTTGAAAAGCATGCAGAGTCCTCGGGACCAAATTGCCCGGGACACAGGGCAAAGTTTGCCCGTGAGGCCTCGTGCCTATTGCTAAACCCACACCTTTGGGGGCAGAATCCACAATGTGGCACCAAATTTTTTTTTTTTAATGTTTTAAAATTTTTTGAACATGAAGGACTCAATTGCTAAAGTGAACATTTGGCTGTCGGGGCCAGGAAAGGAGTATGTGTGTGAGTTGGGGGCTTCTTGGGATGGCATGCATAAACAAGGTACTTAAAACTCGGAAACTCTCCTCCCAAAAAGAAAAAAAAAAAGGCGATTAAAAAAAAAACAACAGATCATTAAAAAAAAAAAAAAGACCTTTTTTTGTTGTTGTGCCTTTTTTGTTTTTTTTTCTTGTTTTTTGTTTTGTTCTGTTCTGTTTTTTGGAGGGCCAGGCTCCAGGACGCAGGGAGGTCTCTGGTGTTTATACGGAACCATCCACATGTCCTCCAGTGTCCACGTGGATGCTGCTGGGGCCACAAATCACAGGCAGGGCAGAGAGCTCCAGATCAGCCTCGGAAAGATTACGGGCACAGATCAATGGTTTTCGAAACAGGGTCCTTTTTTATTTTTTATTTTCTTCGCATCTCTCCATTTGTGAGCAACGTCACAGGTGTGTGCAGAATCGTGCCTGGTCTAGTGGGTGGGGAGGCAGCCAACAGACACACGCACCTGTGCTGGCCTGCCCGACAGCGGCCGGCGCTCAGTGGCCCCCACACAGTGTCCCCCACGCAGGCCCATGAGTCCGGCATCACTTATCACAGAGTGGCTGGACTCCACAAGCTACTTGTCCGCCTGTAGCAGCGCCCGATGGCCTGTCCAAGCTCACGTCCCACGCCGCGGCAGGACTCACGCTGGCGCTTTCCCACATGGATGATCCCATGGGCACGCCTGTGTTTCCTGTGACCCAGAGACATAGAAACCCCATGGAAATAAGATCCAGAGCGTTCTGACTGGCCCTGCCCTTCCCTGGTCTGGACGGCGTGAAGCCACAGGGTCCAGGAAACCCTCGCAGGCCTCCCTTTGTGGTCTAAAAACCAAGAATGTCTCAAACAGAAATAATGTCTACCCAGGCTAACGGAGGCCCAGAATACTTCGCTCCCAAATAAACTGATTTCAAGCATTGCCTTGAGACCCAGATCTGTGCAAACATATACATATTTTTAATGACTCAGAATGATTCCTCCCAAGTAAAGAAAACACCCTGAAACTGTAGAGGGATAGAAATATATCTTTGAAACACAGGAGGGAAAACAAAATCAGGGAAGAATGCCACGGGAACGGCGTAACGTGACGGAGAGTTCTGGTCACCGCCGTGTCCTTTGGTTTGCAGGGAGGGGAATGCAGATGTGGTTTGCGGGGCTCGGCAAGTTCCAGGGACTTCTCGCCTGTGAACGGTCCTGTGCACAGACCACGGGTGGACAGCCTGCAGTATGAAGTCCCCGCACGCTCCGTGCAGAAAGCAGGCCGCCCTTTGCAATCATGCAGACGCGAGTGGACGGGGAAATAAGCCAGGCGTGGTTCTTCACCTATCTTGGTTCACAGGAGGGTGCTTGCCCAATCCCTCCTGGCCGCCTGGGAGTCCAGAGAGAACCGTGAGAGTGGGAATGGGCTTATGCTCCATTGCGAGGCAAGTCGGAACGTCCCTTCAGTTCCCAGCACAGCTGCTGTGAGTTCCAGGCGGGACGTGGAGGACGGCAGGCGGGGACAGACGTAGGGGCCCCTGGAAGGCACTGGCCGCGAGGAGCATCCGAAAAACAAGGACTATCCTCAGGGACGAGATACCAAAGCCATGCACGTGGTCCCCCGTACCACCTCTGTGTTGGGCTAGTGATCAGCTTTGCTTTTAAGGGATAATATTCTCATCCCGTGTTTCCTTAAAAACCATGTGTTACTACGTATTTTTTTAACTTCCAAGAATATGGGATACGTACGTTTATATTTTATAAATATAAAGATACAGAAATTTTATATATAGTTATAGGTAGAAGGAGACATGATCATACATATAGATACAGATGCAATATAGATACACATACAGATACAGACACAGATATAGAGATATAGATACAAATATAGATCAGATACAGATATCGATACAGAACAGACACAGATAGATACAGATACAAATAGAGATACAGATATCGATACAGAACAGACACAGATAGATACAGATACAAACAGAGATACAGACATCGATACAGAACAGACACAGATAGATACAGATACAAATAGAGATACAGACATCGATACAGAACAGACACAGATATACATACAAATATCCATACAGATACAGATGTCCATACAGATAGAGATACCAATATAGACATACTTACATAGATATAGATACCGATATGGGAGATCTGGATACAGATTTACATGATAGAGAAATAGAAATACCTAGATAGAGTTATAGAGGATATAAATATACATGATATACACATGAACATCGACATATGTTTTAACCACTAAGACTTGGGGATTCTTTGCACAAATCCTGGAGAAACGTAACATCGGGGAAATAGAAAACGAGAGTAAACACTGGCCTTCCCACCTCCCACCCTCGAACAAATAGTAAGCCGACCACACATGCGGGGCTGAGATGTCGGACGGAAAGCCGTCCCCCACGCGGCCGACCCTACCGGCTTTCTGAAGTTCCTACACGCAAAATTCGGAGAAGGGAAGGAGCTTGCAAGCATCTCCGTAAATCAAAACCGTGTCTGCACGGCCAGGTTTCGCAGACAGGAGCAGGGACCCAGGGAAAATGCGTCAGGAATATCCCCACCTTCCTGGGCAGGGGGCCGGGCAGAGGGGGATTACTCTCCTAGGGTTTTAAATTAGGAAATGTCTGCCATACACCCGGGTCCTGGCGGCTCTTCCTGTTCTCAGACGCAGGGAGCAATTCTAAGTACTGTACGACTCAGTGTTTTCAAGAAGGGCTAACTTCTTGGTGAATCATTTCTGCTCTGGAAACTAATACATATTGAAACCAACAAACAAAAAAATGTATATATTTTTTAAATAAAGATAGAATGAAAATCTGAACATTGATGCATTTCGTTGAAATCTCTATGATTTTGCACCCGTATATTTATTCCACGGGCACCAAGTTTCAAGCTGATTCTCCCGTTTTCTGCGGCTTAGTCTGGTGGTTTCAAATCCACGATCCAGAAAGGAAGGTCTGTTGGCATAAGATATTCAGACTCGCAGACTCTCTTCAAAGAAACCCCGTTTTTCGTGTGTTCTTAACAATTGTTCACACCCTAAATCAAAATAGACTTTGTTGTCATCCAGGACACAAAATGCACGTGTGTATGCATGCTCACGCTTGCATATAAACACACACGGGTTCACATTTTCATGCATTTGCACACACAAGAATGCTTGCAGTGTGCCTACGTGGCCTGATAATACGTTTTATTTTATTTTTATTTATTTATTTGAGAGATAGAGAGAGCACAAGCAGGGGGAGAGGTGGAGGGAGAGGGAGAAGCAGGCACCCCAATGAGCAAGGAGATCGATGCAGGACTCGATCCCAGGAGTCTGGGATCATGATCTGAGCTGAAGGCAGATGTTTCACCGACCGAGCCACCCGGGCACCCCATGATAATCGGTTAAACAGGAAGTCTGAAGACATGGGGTAAACAGCTCCGTGACAGTGACACTTTGAGAGTGTCCATCGCTGGATGTCACAGGCGTGGACTCATACCGTGCTTGGTGACACTGGTGGCCGACTTGACCTGCCTGCTGTAGGGCCCACCCCTCGGAACTGGCCTCGTGGCTTGCCCACACCATCACCACCTCCACCACCACCATCACCACCGTCTTCTCTTGGCCAGCATTTTTGGGAAACCCTCGTCCCGATTACCCAGGATGCCCCATTACAAAGGACCATGGCCACCAGGCTGGTCTGTTTCCCGTTCTTGTGCAGAGACAATAAACATCCACATCCAGCTAGAGCCTGAACCCCCGAGGACGACTGTGTTCTGCACTTTCCAGCTGAGACTGCTGTCCACACGGCCCCTCAGCAGCAAGCACACGAGGGCTGGGCTTGAATCTGGTTTTTGCGGGAAGTTATAGATACAGAGCTCATGGCTGCAACGTTGATGTCCCTCGAAGGGGTCCCTCCTACAGCAGCAGAATGTTTGCCCCTAAGTAAAGCCGCACGCAAACCGGCAGTGGCACCCACCCTGGAAGAGCCCTCAAAGGACTGCCCAGCCACCCAGGGCCCCGGCAAGCCCAGGCCTGCGATCGAGATCACTGATGGTTGGCCCTGCACTTGCAACACCTCCACCAACACCCAGACCTCCTCCCAAACCATTTCAATCTTAACCCCTGGGCATCTTCCATCACTCCTTTTCCAAAGCTTCCTCCCCAGTCGGGCACCGAGAGCCCCCTGCCCCATTCCACATGGCCTTTCCCCAACCCCGACCCATGTATGAGTCTGGTGCATGGGGCCCCAAGCTCAGAAGGGAGTCTTGTTCAAAGCCCCGTTATCACCATCTCGAAATCCTTTGTCCTTTTTGACCGAGCGCCCTCTTGTTCTCATTTTGCAATGGGGTCTCTTGAATAGTTTCAGTCCTGCTGTGACGGGGAGCCCACAAGGAAGGTTGTCCTCCTTCCTCCGTGAAGTTTCAGGAAATGGGTGTTGCTCGAAGGTGAGTCTGAGCCCCCAGAGTCCCTCATCTAGAGGACCCACCAGTGTGGGCACCTTTATCACCTGACGGTGTCATGAGCAGCCCGTTGTCCTAAAGGCTTTCCGTGCAGGGCGAGTAACCCAGGACGCCAGTGGGGCTTTTAATTCACCTGTGTCCCAAGCCGGCTAGCTAGCTGATATCCCAGCAGAAGCTGCAACAAGCATCCCCAGGAACCGGTTACCAACTGGACAGGAGAGCTAAGAGCCAAGTCCACCCACGTTCCTCTGAAACAGCGTCTCACACCCGTTCATTTAAGGCAGGGGCCGAAAGGGAGCGATTCCTTCCCGGTGCAAAGAAACCCCAGCCCTTCCGTAGAATCCGCTAGTTCTAATGGAAATAATTATCGAGCGAACATTGCTTGTAGCTCCCCATGGTATATTAAAGCAACACTATGGAAATAAAGATATTACCATGTTATTAATGCTTATTGTTGAAATATGAATACAGAAAATATATGACGGAGTGTAGTATTTAAATTGCAAAAACCGGAGATGTTTAATAAGGTGGCAGCGGTCCTGGGTGCTTTTTTTTTTTTTCCCTTCCCCTTCTCATAATTTTCAATATAATCTAAATTAAGCTATAAAAAATCATTACCTTTAGCCATTTTTAAAATCATCTTTCATCTCGAGAAACCTAACTCACAGCCCACTGAAAATATTACAAGTAAATACTGTATTAAGAACATTGATTATTTTCCTTAATCCAATTGAAGCATATTGAGACTTAAAGGAAAATTATGGAAAATTATAGACATGCCCGGCGGGCCATCCCTGGAAACATCCACCGGGGAAATGCGTCTGTGGTTTTTAAGGAGTACCTTCCTGCGGCTGATTAGTTTTCCCAAGTCCTTTCCGGGAAGGACATATCTGTGAGCTATGGTGCCCGGGGAGGGATTGATGGCTGGAGTTTTAATCCAGCTCCGGGCCACAGTTTGGGGAAATTTGGAATCTTTCAGCAAGATAAATGGTAGCATTTCAGATGCAAACGCTATTTTTAAGTCATCCTGTGTATATGACAAGGAGAATAAAAAAGACTTCAGTGCGTCCCGCCACCACCCCACGAATGTGCCGGCCGTGTGCTCAGCTCTGCACGGGTCTGAGGACTGGTCCGGATTTTCTGGAGAGGCTGCAGAGAACGCAAATGAACCTTCACACCCAGTGCCTGGGTTACTCACCTTCTTGAGCGGACGTCTTCACGGGAAAGTAATGGCAAAGCAGGTGAGCGGGGCTCCAGGACAGTGGTTGGCCCCGAAATGGAGCTGTGCAAAGAGGACCAAACAAACACTGTCTATTGCTTCGAGATACACAGTTCCTTTGCCCTGGAAGAAGCCATAGAACTCCTTCCGCCCCTTCCGAGGCCCCAGGACGAGACGTCAGGCAAGATGTCACCCATCCCTGATGGCTCCACTGAGTTGAAAAGCTCAGACCCCTGTGGAAAATATGCTTCTTTCCAGGCTTTAGACTAAGTGACATCCACTTGGCCTCCCCATGCGTGCGTGACGTCACCTTGCGCACAAGTTGTCTGACCTTGGCTACAAACCACAAAATGGGGTTCCAACGTTAGCAGGAAATGTGGCTTGCCCAGGACCCACCAGAGAGTGGGAGCTGGAAGGAAAGCCTCCAAGTGTTGGCTCAAGGCCCCTGGATGAACTTGGGGTACTGTGAATCTAGTTCACAGTTGTTCTAAAAACCAGGCACGGACTATTCATAGCCCCCCAAATTCATATATTGAAGATTTAACTCCCAATGGGACTGTATTTGCAAGTAGGCTTTTGGGAGATGATTATGTCAAAATGATGGGCCCCCCCATAATGGGATTAGTGCCTATGTAAAGGGACCCTAAATCTTCCTAGCTTTCTTCACCATGGGTGGAGACAGTGAGAAGGCAGAAACCTATAAAGTAGGAGGAGAATCTCTCCAGGAACAGACAATACTGGCAGCCTAATCTTGGAAATCACAACCCAAAGGAAAGTTCACTTGAAGGTCTGAAATCTCTGATCCCATGGGCACCCATGGGGCTGTGCTGTCCCTAAGGGGATGTGACGGGGGTCCATGCATGATGAATAAGTCATGAGAACTCTCCATCCTGCATGGGCACCCATGGGACTGTGCTGTCCCTAAGGGGACGTGATGGGGGGTCCATGGGCAGTAAACTAGAGTTGAATTAGGAATCATGGAGAAGAATCAGTCTATACAATTTTAAGACACTATACAGTGACAATAATCAAGACCACGTGGTATTGGCACAGAGAGGGACGCAGATCCATGGAACTGGACAGAGAACCCAGAAATAGACCCACGCAGATACTTCCAAGTGACCTTTAACAACGGTGAAAAAAAATTCAATGCAGAAACAAAACAAATGGAGGTGACCCAGTGGGCATCCACAGGCAAAACAAAAAACAAAATCTGCAACTAGGTCTCACACTTGATACAAAATTTCACTTAAAATGCATTATGAACTTCAAAGTAAAACTTTAAACTTCTAAGAAAAATAAAATAAACATAATATGAAACCTTTGGGAGGTAAGGCTAGCCGGGGTTCCTAGACTTGGCACCAAAAAAACAACCCATAAAGAGAAAATCTGATCAATTGGACTTCATTAAAAGACCCTGCTAAAAAATGAAAAGAAAGCTACGAAAGGGAGAAAATATTGGCTAGCCGCATACCAACAAAGGAGTAGTATCTAGAATATATAAAGAATTCTCAAAACTCAGCAGTAAAAAAAAAAAAAATATGTTCAACATGATTAGTTATTAGGGAAATTCAAATGAAAACCAAAACGAGATATTTATATCTGCCTATCAGAATGGCTAAAATACAAAATTGTGACAAACATTAAGCATTAATTATTGTCGAGGATACAGAGAAATTAGATCATTCGTACACTGTTGGTAATGTAAAATGTTAAGGCCACTCTATAGAAGACAATTGGGTAGTTTCTTTTGGAAAAAAAAATAGCTGTGCAACCATCAGATGACCCAGCAATCGCACTCCTGGGCATTTTTCCCAGAAAAAATATAAGGACTTATGTTCATACAAGCATCTGTACACAAATGGTTATAGCAGTCCTACTCAAAATAGCCCCAAGCTGGAAAGAACCCAGATGTCTTTCAGTGGGTGAATGGATACAGCAAATGGGATCCATCCATACCATTGGCCTGCTTGACAAGAAAACAAAACACACTATTGATGCATGCATCAACCTGGATGGACCTCCTGAGATTTGTGCTGAGTGAGACAGCCAATTCTAAAGGTTACATGCACCTGATTCCATTTATATAACGTTCTCGAAATGACAGAATTATAGCAAACACCAGTTAAGTGGATCTATGGGGGTAAAACTGGAAAGTTTATCATTCAACTATTTTAAGGATTTCTAGGGACACCAAGAAAGGCTCTTTGAGGGGCCGGGGGAAGGACTTATTCTTACACATTTTATTTACTCAAGAAAAAAGTCATTGAAGGGAACATTAATCCCTACAGGTGTTTCCACTCTCTTTGGATAGATGGCTATGGTGGAAATCAACGTTGGCATGTTCCAGAGTCAACGTTCCTTTGGGGCATAATCGTTCGTTACTTCTGCTCCTTATGGTGCCAAGACATTTCCTATAACATTTGTTAATGGTATAATCCACGTTGATAGAAATCCCAAAATGGAATTACTTTCGGTGTGCTTTTTTGTCATTATCGTTACAGAGTGGGTTTTACTCCAACATCGTAGAAGCTAAGTGCAATGAATGTGTCATTGTAATCTTTGCTGTTGGAGAATGTTGAAAAGACAGGGGTTCTGTGAACTTTGCAATTGCTCTAAATCCTGTTCAAATGGTGAGGCCGTCACCACAAATCTGAGCTTTGAGAGGGATACGTGTGGGACCTTTCACGTGTACAAATACAGAACTTACTTCCCTGTAAATTATCGAGCTTATTGAATCCTTAATTAAACATTTACTGAGCAAAGATATTCCTGAAAAGAACAATCTTGATTTTTTAAGAAAGTGGTCTTTTAAAGATTTGCTGTGATATGGTGTGTCATTTTAATTTAACAATTACCTCTGAAACGTGTCTCTTCCATCTTTTATCTTACCATTATCCCCCCCAAAATAATGCATGGATTTTTCAACATGAGATGTGCCAATATGCCCACAAAATTATCGATAAGTGTCCGAATGAATCCAAACGAACCCAAGTGGTTTGTTATATTTTCATCATGCCTTTATTGTTCCTTTCTTGAAAAGGAAAAGCGGCATTAGTTTGATAATTATGCTTCACATAATTGTGTTGCGGATTACTACTCTTCAATGAACTACTTTAAATATTTAAGTTAAGTGTCTCTTAAATGCCTTTATTTTATTATAGCAGACATAGCCAAATATTTCTGGGAAAAGGAGAAGGAGGAGGAGGAGGAAGAGGGAAATAAGATGATTATAATGTCATGTTTCCATTCAGAAAAATTTTGGACGAGTCCCACCATCTTGAGCTGTTGCGTTATGGATGGTTCTCATGTGAATCATCAAGCACAGGTCAAGCCAGCAAGTTTCTAGAAAATCGTAAAGCCAAATCACAGCAGATCTAACCCCAAACGTGCTGTAGAGTTGTCCAAGAACTCCCCCATGCACCAACTCGATAATGTTGAAGCCACGCCAGGAGAGAGGACGGAACGCAACCAAGTGGGAGTGGCCGCCATTGGAAATCATGGCTGTGTTGAGAGCACCTTGACCCCAAAGCATCTCTCCTCCATATGGAGGAGGCTCACACGTGCCTGGCGGGCGTCAAGTCCAACATGGTGCTGAGGACAGTGGCCAGCTCTGGGCACACAGGGATAGGGTGTTCAGAGTTCAGCTGGTATGGGAGCTGGCGTTCATGGTATGCCAGACAGTCATCTGGGCTTGGGGGCACAGATCTCAGCCCAGCAGGCAGTGTAGACACCACCTCCCACCACGGGACTTCACCTCAACGCCTTACAACTTGGCATCCTGTCATACCATTGTTTTGGTGGCCGCATGTTTGGAGTCTCTACAAAAGGACCCAAGCTTTGTGTGTCTTTTATTTCTCTGATGTCCCCAAAGTCAGCATCAGGGCAAGTGGCCCACCCTCTCCAGGCGCCCTTGGCTCAAAGGCATAAGGAGAAGGATCCACACAGTGCCCAGACTTCAGAAGAGAGGCTGCCATCAGTAACACACTGTCCCCGGAGGTAAGTAATATGCACTTTTGCCTCTGCAACCTGTCAAAATGCCAACCCTAGAATTGTGTCACCTGTGTGTTGGAATCACCACTCCAGGTTGGCCAACAGGAAGGCTCGGCTGACCTCATCACCTGGATGTCCTAACTGATGCTCAGAGCAGCATTAGTGACTCCAAGGCGGGCCACCCTTTCAGGGGAAGGAATGAGGTGTCCCCTCCTTCTGCCCCTGTCTCCCCAGCTCCCACCAGAGGTGGGTCTTGGTGACACAGTGCAAGGCAAGTTGGGCCCTGTGCTAGACCAATGGTGTGACATGGGTCCCAGGGTCCTGGTCAGTAGAGGGGACGCTGTCAGTAGGTTATGGCAAGAATGAATGGTGCCCGCCAAGCACTTAGCCCATCAAGTGCTGACTGAGCATGCATCACACCAAGGACGGCAGAATGAGCCGGTGTATGGATGAACAGGTCCACGCCTCTGGAAGCATCCACTTGTCTGGTCCTTGGCCACCCCTCCCCATGCTCCAGATGCCTGTCCCGACACAGCATCAGTGACATCTGCCCTGTGTGTCTCATATGCACTCTGAACTCAACCACACCCCAACAGAACCAACCCCGCCCAACACCTGCTCCCCAAACCCCAACTCAGAACCATCTCTACCACCCATGGTGGACAATGCTGTCCAAACACGAAAGTCCCTCTTGAGGCTCCTATCCCCACATGGCCACCAGGAAGGTCCTCGGGGGGTCCATACAATCCTGCTTCCCCAGATGGCAGACCCTAGAATTGCACAGCGGAGAACAGTGCAGCGGTTGCCCACGGCACCCTGGACAGAACCCCACTCTGAGCCATGCCCCATCACCGCATCCACAGTCACTCTGCCCAGGACACAACAGCATTCCCCACAACCAGAGCCTGTGCCACCTGCTTCTCTCCTGAAATGCAACCCCCATGCTGTTCGCCCTGCCTGTTCCTTCCTCTTCTCAAGGTATAGCCAAGCATTTGCATCCATGGTTCAATGATTTCCTCTCTCCCCTTCCTTACAACATGTATTGACTATGTGTGGACACCACATGGATGTAAGCACAGAGATGAGGCTCTTTTCCATGGAGAATGGGTCCCCCCTTTTTCTTCACTCTGCAACCCTAGTTTTGTAGGGCTTGCAAGGATGGCCCAGCCATGTAGCCTACATTTTTCTTATTTCATTTTCCAATCTTTGTCATGCAGAGGGGTGGCCAAGGAAGGTAATTCAGGTCGTGGGAAACAGCAGTGGTTTTGCGATGAGGCGTTTGGACTCAAAGTTTGAGTTTTAGACTCGAAGTTCTGTGAAGGGGGAATACCTTCCCTTGATTTCTTTCTTCCTTTTTTTTTTTTTTGGTTTTTTTTGCTTTTTCTTCTCAGTCTTCCCACCTGGAATGTAGACGTGATGGCAGGAGCTGCAGTAGCTATTTTGCGAGGAACCATGAGGGAAAAACAGAAGGAATTCCAAAGACATGCATCCTGCTGGTACCTCCAAGCCTCTGTGCCCCAGCCCTGGGCAGCCCACCTGCAGGCTTCTGGTTACCTGAGAGAGAGAGAAAAGTCCCAGGGAGCTTCACTTGCTGTCCCAGGGAGCAGGGGCATGTTCCCACAACAGTGGGAGATGTAGTTCCGACCCTCTAAACATCAGCTCCAGCTGCAGAGGGGGCAAGATTCGGATTCCTTCCTACCCCAGCACCAGGACGGCTCACGGCAGAAGCAAGGAATGAAAAGAGAGAAAATAAGAAACCGTGAGACGCCATCCATAGAAAACACAGCCACAGTCTCACAAAATTAGCACACACACACCCTTGGGAGCGGTTTACGTATTTAAAGACTCACGTTGAATCATCATAAAAATATCTCAGGGACACAGGAGAGGTGGCCAGAAGGCATAAAGAAAATGCTGATGTGGACGGTGCATTCTGCCTGCCAAGGGTGCTCGCAGCCTCCCTAACCTCACCTGTCTAGCGCAAAGCATTACTTGGAACTAGATAAGAACTCCAGGAGCCAAGAAGGAAGACCGAGTGCACCACAGCAGAGACGGAAAACAGATTAGCGGGGAAGGAGAGGCACGCGGAGGGAAAGACACACAGTGCGTGCCACAGGGGACGGCGGGGTAAGTGTTTCTGCATGCTCAGAACCCTGAGCCGTAAGAGGAATATCAGCGCGTCTGGGATTTTCATTCCTCATGATCTAATCGAAATTGAAGACCGGTAACTTAGCATAATTTTCTAAGCACGGAAAGGATTCTGGTGATATCATCCCCCAAATTGAAACCAAATAGAAAAGACTCCCGACAACCCAATTTATTTCTCCGTGTAGCTGCGTTTCGTGGGCTACACACACTCTAAGTCAGTTTGGTTTTTGTTTGTTTTTTTGAAAAATCTTTCTAATCTTTTTTTTTCCTATTTATTTTTAATTCTACATGAGGAGAAATTGCCAGTAGGAAGAGAAAAAAAAAAAATGTGCCATTTGCCTCTCAGAGACTCCTTTTTGTCCAGAGCACTTCATTTTTCAAAGTCTGAAGTATATATAACAGATGAATATGCTTCTTGTATCACATTTTCTGCTGCATTCAAATTCTTATTCTTGGTTTCTGATTACTAAGAGTTGCCAAATCCTAGTCTTTTGGAGCTAAAATAAACCATCACCTCGTGCCAGACAGTTGGACGTACGAGGGGAGGCAGCCATAGTAATTTTTCTTGATAAAACAAGGCAAAGAAGGCATCCTTGTATAAAACTAGGATGCTTTGGATACTTTAGAAGATGATGTACCTTTCTCTAATAAATGTTTATTTAAAAAAAAAGTAATGATACCATTTTGTTGCCAAAAATAGGGGTCCAGATTCTTACAAAGCTACGACGGTGCTTTTCAGATTTGCGACGGCCATCGCTAGCAGGGTTTTGAGGTCGAACGTCACCAGATTACATTTCTCAAAGCTACCTGAATTATGACTTTCATGTTATTATAACAAGGTTATTCTTCAGGCTGAAATTATAATTTTTACTGTAAACCCCTTCTTTCAGTATTTTATGCTTATCCATTATTTTCTGTACTGAATGTTAGTTTTGGCCCAAAAGGGATTTTCTGGGAAAAGTTTCAGAAATCCATTCATCTATTTTTGAGCTATCCAACCATGGGGAAATTAAGGGTTTATACACATTAAGACATTTTTCAGATGCCTTTTGGAGATCTTGGTTAGACTTGTATTTTAAAAATGCAGACACGCCGTGGAAAGCGTGTGGAATGACAAATCCTCACTTCTTCCTACCCGGGTAGGTCGTTATAAATGAACTCTCCAGTTACTTAAAATTAGCAGACTGCATAAACACAGTACTGATTACAGCACCGACGAGCTCCCTCTCTCTCCCAGGATATTTCTTAAACTTCGACCCAGTGGAAAGTACCGAGGGATAAGGCATTCTAGGGAAAATATGTCACCTACCCTCAAAACTCAGCATGTATTACAAGTTACACGAACCACAACGTTTCGAAAATAACCGTTTAAAGACACACTGTTATTTGAGCACATGTAGTCCAGGCAGGAGGAAAGGGGAAAAAAAAAAGCCTCAAGTTTCTTCTAAAACAGCTTGCGTGCATCATCTTTACACTAAAGCCTATTTCCAGATATATGTGTGTATAAAATGGTATCTATATGTATCTAGGTAAAGATGTGTCCATGTATATTGCTTTATGCATACAAAAGGTATCTATGTGTTTATATATGTAACAATGTGTGTATACATACCACAAAGATAGATTTGTGTATATATAAAGATGTGCATACAAAAGATAGATACGTATATATATATAAACATATGTGTATACATACTTTATGCATACAAAAGATACATATGTGTGTATATGTAAAGATGTGTCCATATATATATGCCTTATGCATAGAAAATGTATCTATGTGTATATATACGTAATGATGTGTATGTGTATACATGCCTTATGCATACAAAAGAGACATGTGTATCTTTTCCATATACAATGTCTGTGAAATCTATATAAATAATCTACATAAAAAGATCTATTAATATTAATCTATTGAAACATGAATGAAGTATGTATCAGTAGATACACACATATACATACATATATATATATATATATATATATATATATATATATATATATATAAAGTATGAATGGCCTGGTTGGCTCAGTCAGTGGAACACGTGATTCTTGATCTTGGGGTTGTAGGTTCGAGCCCCACATTGTGGGTAGAGATTACTTAAAGTGTGAATGTGAAATAGATAAATAGATACATAACCATGTGTGAATCTATAAAGATATATATGTATGTATACAAACGTACATATATGTATACAAAAGAGAGACATACACTCATATACATACAAATTCATATAATCTGTATAAGTGAATATATAGAAATAGATCTAAAATCTAGATAAAATAGACAGACATTCATATATATATAAATTCATATAAAAATCTGTATACGTAAATCTATAGAAATAGATCTAAAATCTAGATAAAATAGACAGACATTCATATATATATAAATTCATATAATAATCTGTATAAAAATTTATAGAAATAGATCTAAAATCTAGATAAAATAGACAGACATTCATATATATATAAATTCATATAATAATCTGTATAAGAAAATTTATAGAAATAGATCTAAAATCTAGATAAAATAGACGTTCATATATATATTCATATAATAATCTGTATATGTAAATCTATAGAAATAGATCTAAAATCTAGATAAAATAGACCTATCTCTATATAATACACAACATGCATACATATATAAGCCTATCTATGAATCTATATAAGGATATATATGATACATATGAATAAACACATATTAAACAAGAGATATGTATTATACGTATTTCCATAGTTGTATAGGTATCTATCTATAATCTATGTAAATAAATCTAAATGAATAGATTTTAAATCTAAAAAAATGGATACAAATACGTATGCCCATCTACATATGTAAAAGATACAAACATACACTGGATACACACGGATCAGGAACACGTGTGTGTACACAACAGCACAGCAGCAAAGATACACTGTCCTGTCATACCTGTGTGCAGCACCGCACATTAACTCGATACCCCGAGGTATTCCCGTGTTACTATAAAACACGATGAAATGGAATATCAAGAAGGAGCTGTGGGCTGGGGGGACACAGCGAGCGGCTGGTAAAAAGGCACAAGAATTTCAGCTACAAGACAAATGCAGCCTGAGGATTGGGTATACTGCATGGGGACTCTAGTTGATAACACAGTATCACATCATTGAAATTTGCCAAGAGGACAGATCTTAAAAGCTCTCACCAAAAAAGGAAAAAAAAAAAAAGAGAGAGAGAGAGAGAGAGAGAAATATGGAAGGTGATGGGTGCGTGCATTAACTAGATGGGGGGACGTTTTCACAATGTGCACATGCATCAAATCACCACAGTGCACATTGTAAGTATCCTACAGTTTTATATGTCGATTATACCTTAAGGAAGCTGAAATGATGAAGAGGAGGAGGAGGGAAGGAGGAAGAGAAGCTGCCCCAGCCCAACAGGCTCCTGGCACTCCAGCCATGCCCCCATGTACCACGACTCCCGCCCCTCCCCTGGCTGTGATCCCCCACTGCCCACCCCCCAGTTCCCATGGACAACCTCCAAGGTGTACCCCCCAGACTCTGCATGGCCCCTTTCCCCAGGACTGCAGCCCTAAGTCCTCAATCAACTCTTCCAGGACTTCCCCAACCCACTGAGTTGCTGACAACCGGAACCCAAATACTGCCCACCACAGAAGGCAAATCAACTGGGTCCTGGACACCTATGGTGTCCTTACCTGCAAAGATGTGCACATTTCCCCCACAATTTAACTTTCTGGCACACAATTATACTTGTCTTCCTCTCTCTGGGAGATAGGCGCTGTCCCCTCCGTGCAGCTGGGGTCCATCCCGCAGACACTCCATGAGGTATAAAGACCAACTTCCATTATGGGCTGGCGTCCTCTCAAAATGCATATATTGAAGCTCTAACCCCGAGACCTCAGAATGTGAACGTGTTTGGAAACAGGGCCATTGCAGGTGTCATTAATTAAAATGCCATAATGAGGGCAGACCCTACTCCAATGTGACTGGTGTCCTCGTAAAAGGGGGAAATTTGGACACAGGCACAGAATGTCACGGGAAGTTTATGATGTTAAATAGAAGACCCAAGGCCACGTCTACAAGTGCCAGAACCCGAGCATGGCATCCATCCACATTTCTTTTGGGAAGGGGAAGGAGCCCAAATCAAACTGCAAGGAAAGGGACGGCAGCAATATGACTTTCGTGCCAACACGTGTTTAGACAGAACGGTTGGTAAGAATATGGCATGTTCCCCTTGCATGAAAAGATGGTGTGCCTCAAAGCAACATACCAACAGGGCGACCCCCAGGTGTTTGCACCAGATTTGTTGACTGAATCATTCCCTCCAGGGTCAGCGTGGCCCCAGATGGCAAAGCACCAGAATGCAGGAACATAAAAGACTCAGGAAGTCAACATCCTCACCACTTCCCTTGCAAAGTCTCCCTAGGAAGTCATGGGCCACGGACTCAGAGAGTCCTGGTCTGATGGCTAGGAGGTGGGGAAGACCTCCTAACTGGGCACCAGGAGACCAGCAACCCAAGGAGATGCAGCCTCACGAAGGAGGAATGGTATGGCTGCTGGCCTTGAGGAGCCGAGAACAGCCGTGGAAAATCTCATCTGCTTCCTTTATCATGATGAGCGCAGAGCAGTGCACACAATGGTTGAATCACCACAGTGCACGTCTGAAACTAATATAACACCACACGTTAACCACACTGGAACAAAATTGAAAAACTTAATAAAAAAATAAAATAAAATAATAAAATAAAATCTGCTTCCTAAAGCCCTCTTGACTGATGCTAGGGGGAAAAAAACACAAACCTAAAACAACACAGGATATCTCCTCCACCTGGTGATCTCTATTACCTTTCCTTAATCCTCTTCGAAATTATGAAGACCCGCCCTCCGTTTCCCCAAACCACACTGAGCCCTTGATTGTGGGAAATCATCTGAGAAACTCCTCCACTTGGCCGTCCCACATGACAGAGCATCTTGCCAAGTTCCAAACCGGCCCCCGCTCTGCATTTGGAATTTAGGGCCCTTGGGACTTTCCCATAACAAATGCAGACTTTTTCAAACAAAATGTCTTGATTATTCTGGACAAAACTTCTGAATTTATTGTAAGAAAAGAAAAATCCAATTTTTCAGGGTTTTTTTTTCTTTTTTTTGGCTGTGAGGATTAGTGTTTCTTGCGTTGTTACAAACTCTTCTATTTCCTTTGGGGACAAATTATGTATAATGTGAGCCTTGAGACTAAGACAATATTACACAATCCTTCATTTCTCGAGGAATTTGCCAAGTCTCTGCCCAGATGATGACACTATTCTTTTCACTGGAGACATCCATGGCCCAAAAAGACGCAAAGAAGCATTTTCAATTGCTAAGTGCTGCATTTGGCATCCATGGAGGTGCAGAGAAGTTGGCACGCACAGCGACAAACTGACTTCTCACAGGCTCCAGGGTTTCCTAGGGACTAGTGGGGTCTTGATGTTCAGCCTCTGACCCAAGAGTGGAATTGTCTTCAGTTTCCTCTGAGTGGAAATCTAGGATCTGCATGGATATGTCCAGTGACAGGAAACTCAGCCCTTCCTTAAGAAGCCATCCCAGGGCCACCTGGGTGGCTCAGTCAGTTAAGTGTCTGCCTTTGGCTCAGTCATGATCTCAGGGTCCTGGAATCGAGCCCTGCAGTGGGCTTCTTGCTCAGCAGAGAGTCTGCTTCTCCCTCTCTCGCCTCCTGCTCTCTCTCTCACTCACTCTCTCTCTCAAACAAATAAATAAAATCTTTAAAAAAAAAGAGAGAGAAGCCATCCCATTCTTGGACAGCTCTGGTGTTTACACATCCCTCCTTCGTGTGGACCTGAAATTGGTCTCCCAAGTGCCTGATTCCTCATCCTGTGCATTGGACCACAAAGGGCAGATCAAATGGCTCTTCTGCACGGCTGACTTCCAAATATTTGAAAGGAAACATCACATCCTTTCCTAACTGCTCCTTGCCTGGGAGGTTTTTACTTTGGGGGCTGAATATCTCCAGATATTCTCCAAATGGAGAGGATTCCAAAAAGTGTTACAATCATCATCACGCTGTCTTCTCCCCATCCAGTTTCTCTCTGATTGCCTGCCACTCTGAGTCCCTTCTCCACGTAGCACCTGGCCAGCTCAGGATGAAAGGGGGCCATTTATTATGGTCAAAGATCACATTGGTATCCCTAGCAACCATGTCATGTGTGCACACGTGTGCACACACACCTTATGCATTCACGTGAATGCACATACATGTACATATACACACATTAAATATCCCCTCAACAAGAATCTTCAGTGTCCTTTATATGCCCTAGTGCTAAATCCCATCTCTTCCTCTCCATCCTTCCGTGCTAATGTTTTTGGTAGTGAGTAAGACGATATATTTTAACTCCAAATATTGATAATTATATTAAATGTAAACTGGCTAAATGCTCCTTAAAAAACAGAGATCATCAACCTAGATTTAAATAACACCGCGATATGCTGCCTAGAAGAGACACATCTAAAATATAAGGAAACAAAATGAAGAGTAAACAATTGAAAAAAAAAACCATATTGTGCATCCTTATTGTTTACAGATTCTGTTTCTGCAAATTCACCTACTTGATAAAATTTATTTGTAACTCCAAAATCGATACTCACAATGGGTTCCCATTTATTTGCAAATGTGGACCGTGCAGTGGAAAATTTGAGTCAGGCAACACACCCACTCCCCACCGAGGACAAACAAGCCTACCCACTGCCTTCTTTCTCAGTTCTCACACTGTAAACAACTGTCCTTTTCTTTGTGTATTTAGTACCATAATGCTTGCACTTTGGGTGCTTTTTCTTGGTAATTTTGCCATTTAAAATCATCCGCAAGTATAGCACTGAACTACCATCTACTGATCCTAAGTATAAGAAGGCTGGGGTGTGCCTTACAGAGAAAATGGGTGTGTTACACAAACTTCATTCAGGCATGACTTCTAGTACTGTTGGCTATAAGTTAACACTGATGAATCAACAATATAGACTCAATAAGGTGTCTTTAAAGAGAAACACACATAAAGTTATGCTTTGATCAATTGATGAAAATGTTGTGACAGAATGCTCACAGGAACCTAACCCTATATTTCCTGTAAGATCAATGCCTCCATACTTACTAATTCACTGTGTCTAGGGACTTTATAGAACACATCTACCGTAAATGACAATTTACTACGGTGCAAATATTAGCTAAAAAAAACTAATGAGGATGTATTAGTATCAAAGCAGGACTTAGTAAAAATAAATAAAAGAGAAGGAGAAAAACTTTTTAATGTAAAAAAGACTCAATTCACCAAGAATAGGAAAGAATTATAAACTTTTATGCACTGAATAACAAAGATTCAAAATAGAGCAAAATTGGTCAAATAAAAGTAAACAAGTCCATAATTTTGGTAGCACATTTTAACATACTTTCTTAGTAATAGATAGAACAAACATGTCAAAACTCAGTGTACATCTAAGATTTTAATTTTGTTCAAATCTCATACCCTCTATTTGCCTAGTAGGTAGATTTATAACTCTATTCTTAATAACTGCAGAATATTTACCACTTTTAAGCACCCATGAAACATTTATAAATTTAACCATATGCTGGACCATTAAACAAATTACTATAAACATCAGAGATTGAAATAATACAAAGTACATTTTCTAGTTCCTGTGCAATTGAACTGGAAATAAATAACAAAAGGGTAACTAGAAAATCCCATAAGTGAAAATTAAGAACTGAACTTTCAAATAACCAGTGAGACATAGAGGAAGTCAAAATCAATATTAAAAAGTATTCCATTCTGAATGGTAATAAAACCTACTCAAGCTTAAGAGCAGCTTAAGCAGAGTTGTGTGGGAGAATTTACAGCTCTAAATTTTTCTTTTACAAAAAGGAAAATGAGTGAAAATCATTAAGTTAAGAACCTATCTGAGGAAGTTAGAAAAAAATTAAACCTAAAGAAACAATAGAAATTAATGAATTACATAATAAACATAACACAGAGAAAATCAACAGAACCAAAATTGGTTGTGTGAAAGACTGATAAAAATTATATAACCCTGACAAGATTTGCCAAGAAAAAAATAAAAGACTAGACATTAAAAAGCAATATCAGAAGAAGGATATGCCTGTAGATCCCATACCATATTTAAAAAAATAAGAATGTGAAAAACAACCTATGCCAAAATTAAAAACTTAGATAAAATGGACATGTTTTTAGGAATAAAAACATAAATTAAAGACATGTACTGTATAATTTAAATTTTTCCCAAAAGGAAATTGCCAGGTTCAGATATCTTTGTTAGTATATTTAACAAATGTTTAAGGAAGAAAAAAATGCCAACTTTATACAAACTCTTCCAGAATCTACAAGATGGAATGCTTCCTGAACTCATGTTTATGAGGCCAAACCAGAGAATTATTTAAAAACAATTTGCAGGTCAGTCTCATTCAAGAACAAAAATGAAAGCATTAGGAAATTAAATCTAGAAATGTCTGAATTTTTTTTAAAAAGGAAAAACAAAGGAATAGCAAGTTGGGTTTATTTCCACAATGCAAATTTTATTAAGCCTTTGCAAAAAAAAAAAAAAAATCAGTGGAATTCATCATGTTAACAGAATAAAGGTGAGGGTGGAAAACCATAAGTCATTTCAATAAATGACAAAAAAGCAAGTGACAACTTTTGACAAAATTTTTATGATTTTAAAAACCATTTGCAGCATATGAAATGCTATATGTTTAAATTGATACTGGGAAGGAGACAAAGATGCCCACTATTACTACTTCCATCAATCTTGTACCGGAGTTCCTAGCCAGTGCAATAAGACAAGAAAAAAAAATGGAGGGAAGGAGAGAAGGAAGGAAAGGGGGTAATAATTGTTTACAAGTAATATGATTGTATACATAAAAACATCCAAATTATTTTACAAATCAACTATTAGAATTAATTATTTGTTTAACAGTTTTTCTGATACTAGGTCAATATAAAATAATCAACTGTATTTCTACTGTTGGCAAAAATGAGTTAGCAAAGAGCACTTGTAAAAGACATAATTTTATAATTTACTTTATTTAGTATACAAAGATAAAATACACTGTATATTTGTAAGACTTTTACCCAGAACACTGTGACACATTAAAAGAAATAAGCAATGACCTACACAAATTTAAGAATTTACTATATTCATAGATGCGAATGTTTGGTATTATACAGATATCAATTCTCCTCAAATCATCTATAGATTTAATGCATTGGTAATCAAAATTCCAACTTGTAGTTTCTGAGAATTAACAAGAGGATTCCAAAATTTACCTAAATACCCTAAAGGCTGTGGCTCACTAAGGTACTTTCGAAGAACAAGGCAGAAAAACGTCTTCTTTCAGATATCAGGAATTACTATAAAAGTGTCATAATACTTTTTAAAAGAACTTATTTATTTATTTGTCAGAGAGAGAGCACAAGCATGGGGAGCGGCAGGCAGAGGGAGAAGTAGGCTCTCTGCCAAGCAAGACATGGGGCTCAATCCTAGGACCCCGGGATCATAACCTGAGCTGAAGGCAGACTCTTCACCGACTGAGCCACCCAGGCATCCTAAAAACATCGTAATTAAAATAGCATTGGCACAAGGGTGGATAGATGGGCAGAACCATATATGGACAGTTTTACAAAGGTGACATTCAAGAACGGTGGGGAAGATGCGGGTATTTTAATTAAGGACACTGGAAAGCTTTCTATCCATTCAGAAGAAAAAACAAGTCCAGCGTGACCTCAATCTCAGACCCTGTACAAAAATAAATTGCGGGAGCGTTACCAATTTCAGGGTCAAGGTAAAGCAATATTTCTTGTTGTGGATTGAAGATCTGTGCCCCCTCACCCCCACAAAATTCCTATGTGGAAGTCCTACCTTCTCCCACCCAATGGGATGATATTTGGACGTGGAGCCTTTGGGAGGTAATTATGGTTAGAGGAGGTCATAAGGGTAGGGCCCCATGATGGGATTAGCGTCTTTACAAGGAGACACACCCGAAAACATGGTCTCTCTATCTCTCTGCCCTGTGAAGACACATCCACAAGAGAGAGTCTTCACCAGGAACCAAGCACACTAGCATCTTGATCTTAGACTTCCAGCCTCCAGAACTATTACAAAATAATTCCTATCGTCTGTGCCAGTCCGTCTGTGGTGTTTTGGGATGACACCTAGGGCAGCCTAATGCACTGCTTTTTAAAAATAATGACATAGAAGGACATCTTCCTGGTTTGGGGGTAGGGGGATGGTGCCGAGACCAACATTTTTTAAATAGGGCGGAAGAGGTAGTAACCAACAAGGAAAAAAAGATGATGTGTTGAATTACAGTAAAATGAGGACTGTTTATTAAGGATGCTTTTAAAAAGGGCGAACGAGCCACAGAAAGAGAGAAAAGAGTTGCAAAATTTGTAATCGGTACAGTGCTTGCATTCCGATGACGGAACTTGTAAAAAATCAGTGAGAACTCATTCCGATGGGAAAATGGGTTTAATCCTTGACATGCATTATGCACTCCAAGCGAGGCATCCTATCCTTGATGGTAAATGTTTTCAAAATGCACCAGGGACCGATGTCTGCAGGTAACTCGGTGGAACCACAGATAAAAGAGCCGACCCCTTCTTGGCTCGAACGCTGTCACTTCATTTAATTTGCTGATGGTGATTGCCTAGATTCACTGTCTCTTTGATTCTCTGGAAACGAAAATGGAAGACGTGGTGCAGGAATCTTGGGATCAGCTGCCCCTCAGCTGCCCCTACAGCAATACTGGGACCACCTGCCCCTCGACCATAGACAGGAAACCATCTTCAGAAGCAAAGAAGGTGGTGTGATTGTTCTGTTCTTTGCCCCTGAGAAGCTGGCTCTAAAATTTAATTAAGGGATGTGCTGAGACTCTCCTAACAGGGCAATTGTGAGCACCTCACTTGGGGGCAGCCCTTGAGAGATTTGTGCCGCAGAGCAGTGTAGGGGTCTGCCGTTGGCGGCGCCCACGTGAGCTATGGACCCTGAACATGGAATACGCAACGTGTGTGTCTGCTAATTGCCAATTCAGCAGTCCCCACACATCACTGGAGAGGTGCACCGGCAGCCTTAGAAAGTCATCCTCATCAAATAAGATTTATTAAGTGCCTCTGCACGCCCAGCATCCCGCGAGAGCCCGGGACGAACCCCGAAGTTGGAAAACCCCTCTGCGTGCCAGAGTGCCCTTCAAAGCCCGGGCTTCATTTGCGACTCTGGAGCAGGCGCCAACAAAATGAGAGGAGAGCTCGGCAGGACCTCTGACTCTCGCAGCCGACCGTTAAGCCCGACACGGATGTGGGAGCCGTGGTGTGCCTCCCTCCAGGACGCAAGCATCATCTCTCTACTGGTTTAAAATCCACGTTTTATGGGATTCATCAACGCTAGACAGGCACTAGACAGGAAGGGACTCGCCTTTGCTGGCTCTGGCGTAGCAGACCTGCGTGCATCTGCTCTCCTCTCGATGTCATTTCACGGGGTTTCAGAATGCACGCGTCGTGTGTACACTAACTAGGTCTCTGGTCCAGAGGCACAATGCCTCAGGGCTCGGACAGAGCCTGCAAATAAACAGGAGACACCAAGGCACGAGGATGCTGTGTGGGACTCCAGCAAACCCAACTTCTAAAGAGAATTCCGTAATTGTAGCATGGGATGCCCTCCCTGGTCCAAGCACCGTCCGAGCTGTTTAAATCCGCCGTCTCGTTCCGATGATGCTTACAGCCGCCGTTCCAGGCAGAGACAAGTGCTGCCCTGTTGTAGGCGGGAAGGGGACTCGGCAAAGGTAAGCAACATGCTCATGGCAAACGGCCCCGTAGGTCAGGATGCAAAGCCCCCTCTCTCTGCAAAGCCCAGGCCTCTCTTCCGTAACGTGCACCTTCTGTGACCATCGTCACCACGGACTGAGCCGTGTCCATTCCCAAGTGGCCTGGCCATCGCTCAGCTTCTGGAATGAATGCACGAATGAACGAATGAATGGAGATGTAGGCAGATAGCATCCCAGTCTCTGCAAGGGATTTGCAAACTCCACACCAGGGACAGCGTCATGCAGAAGAAACGAAGACCGTTTTGCTGCACTCCCAAGCACGGGGAAGCCTGGACGTCTCTGCATGCCTCTGCGCTGGGACCCCTCCGGAAGGATGAGCGCCTTCCCATGACGTCCTTCAGGGAAAGGGAGGACAGAGACATCACGCCCGTGCAGGCAGGATCTTGCAGGCTTGTACGGGATGGGGGAGAAGACAGGGAATGTAAAGCCCATCGCCCATCACCTGCAGCAGGAGTGGTATCCTGGATTGGAACACGGCCATCGGGGAGCCACCAGCAAGGAAATCCCGGCATTGGAAAAACAAGGCAGCCTCTACTGTTTGTACCCTGAGAGGAGACAGACACATAGGTGGGGGTCCGGATTGAAAAAGTGGCCCCCTTAAGAGGTGCCAACTGCTAATGACTGGGCACTGGGGTGTGGTGGAAAAACGGAGGGAATTTGGGTCTAAATCAAGATGGAAACCGTCAGTCCCCAAAGCAGGGCTAACATGGCAGCAGGGTGAACGATGTGAAGCAGCACTCTCCCCATGGGGACACCCCATGCATCCCCCCTAGATGCCCCTAGGAATGGTCCAGCAACGGCCAGCACACCCCCCTGACCGGCCAGTGCCCACCGGCCATGTAGGGAGCCCGCCTTGCCTTGTATGCAAACCCGGGGACACGATAACCCAGCTGCCACCGGATCCCGCAAGGTGCCCGCGACCGCGGCGTTCGCTCAGAAAACTGTTCGCCCAGGACTCCGCGCACCAGACCTCCTATTTCAAGTTGGCTATGAACGTGTCACGCAGGGGGGCTGCGTCCAAGCTTAATCACTGCTAATACAATAAAGCCACACTTTAAAATATTATTAACCTCATCTGTCTCGATTTGGGGCTAATAGACCATCGTGGGCACATTGTCTCACACCTGGCACGTATGCACATTTTTATTAATCCACTCTTCTACGGGGGCGGAAAAAATTTTTTTTCTTTTTTTTTTCCCTCCGAAGGGAAACCAACAGCAGCCCTGGGTGCGCGTGGCTACAGGTTACAGAGGGCACTAATTAAATGTCAGGCTTGACAGATTAAAATTATGAAATTTAAAATCGCCGAGAAGCCCTTTGTCATTGTCAAATTAGAAGTCAGGGTGATGAGGAACGCACGAGTGAGGGTTATAATGGATTGAATGGCAATGGGGTGTAGCAGCAGCTTTCCCTGCATCCAGATCAGCCCGGAGTTCACGGCAAAGGCGGGGGGCTGCATTGCCCATTCCGGCGGAGCGCGGGGCGGCCCGCGGCATCCGTAATGCAGGCATCGATGCACCCGGGTGTGAGGCGGGGAGCCGGGCGCGAGCAGGGTGTGGACGATGTTGGGGACGCACATTCTACAACGGGCTGATTTATGGATTCACATCAGGAAGGGACAGAGCCCCCCACCCACCCAACACACACACCCCCCTCTCTGTGTTAAGAACAGAGGGACACCCTGGATTCGATAATGGCATACCCTGCCTTCAGTCCCGATGATGCAATGGATTTTACAACAATTCAAAGTCTTGCATGGCTCTTGGAAAAGGCAACCCCCAATGCGTGGTCGGTGGTGTGTGTTCTAGAATGTTCTAGACACATCACAGTATCAGTGGCTTCTTCTGTCGTGGAAATTGGAAGAGCCCCATAGGGGCCTGCCCAGGGGACAGGCGCCCCCTCCGCCTGCTCGTCTGAGCCCCCATGCCCACCCCTCGCGGTGAGGTGAGGGGACGTTCCGATTTCCTCCGGTCTACGCGGTACCAAGACGGCAGCCCGCAAAGCATGCAGAATTCCTTGTGAATAATTCAGCACCTGTAAATGATGAAATATGACACCTTTCAAAGACATTCTGTAGCATTATATGTCTTAAGAAAATCTCTCTCCTAGAAGAGCTCTTTCGGTTCGAGAAATGCTAAACTGGGGAGCTCAAAATCCCCTCCCTGCAGTGTATGGAAATCTCCCCAGGCGCAAGGGTGGGGGTGCCCACTGCTGAATGCCATGGGTCTGGCCCCATGGGCTGTGGGGATGGGGACGCACAGGACACAACAAGGGATGCCCCCCACCAGCTGCCTCTGGTTGGGACAGACGCACCTGCAACAGAGCCGAGAGCAGGAACGTCCCAGCAAGCAATCTCAGGGATGTCGAATACGGGGTGGAATGGGCTACGGGCTCCAATGCCTCTTTCCCATTGTGCAATCTTCAACATCCCCATTGTAATCCATGTTTTAAAACTCCTTGTGCTTATTGTGGTGAAATGGATATAACATAAGATTTAGCATTAGTGACAGGAAGTGCATTCACCGTCCTACACAAGCCTCACAACCATCTGCATCCCAAATGTTCTCATCCCCCCAAAGCAGACCCTGTTCCCATTAGCTGTCACCTACGTATTCCCGGTCCCCAGCCTGTGGTGACCATTAATCCACTTTCTGTCTCTATGGATTTCCCTGTGTTGGACGTTTCATATAAATGGAACCATGGACAACGTGGACTTTGGTGTCTGCTTCCCTCCCTGAGTGTCGTGTCTTCAAGGTCCATCCAAGTGGTAGCAGGTGTCAGAGCTCCGTTCCTTTACGTGGCTGAGTTTTATGCCCCCCCATATGGACGGACCACATTCTGCACATCCATCCACCCACCGGTGGAGATTGGGGTCGTTTCCATGCTTCGGCTGTTGTGAATAGTGTCTCCATGAATACATGTGTACATGTATCTCTTTGGGGTCCTCTTGTTAATTATCTTGGGTAGATACCAAGGTGTGAACTTGCCAAGTCATACAGTAAGTCCATGTTCAAATTTGTGAGGAAAAACCACACCGTGTTCTAGGGCAGGTAAACCACTTTCCATCCCCGCCAGCAACGCACAAGGGGTTCTGATTTTCCACGTCCTCACCAACACTTGGTATGTCCATTGTTAGTAGTAGTACAATTGTCCTCATAATTATGGTCCCTCATAATTAAGTGTATAAAGTAGCATCTCGCTGAGCCTTCTGTTGCATTTCCCTGACGACGATGAGCATATTCTCATGTGTCTGTTGGTCGTTTGTATGTCTGCTGGAGAGCAATGTCTATTCAAGTCCTCTGTTTGGGTTGTTTCTCTCTTTGCTGTTGAGTTTGTAACACACGTTTTATAAGCTTAGCTTTTGACCTTTTAAAGTAATTCTCTTAGTTTGTGCAAGACCTGCGTTTCTTCTACCATAGACTCTTAAGTGAGTGAGGACGAACAATTAGGGGGACTGCATAGAATCCTAAAGCTGGAAGTCCCTTCGAGGTTTGTAGTCAAACTCCCTCATTTTGGGCAACTGCAACCAATGAGGGATGTCCAGTGGGCTGCAGTCCATCGATGCAGGAGAATCTTCTTTCTTAGGCTTTGCATCTTCTCCTTCACAAAATAGCACCTCTGTCTGCCAAGAACTGGCATGTGGTGCCTTCTGAGGCTGAAGAGTGTCCCTAAAGTCACATCCGTGCAACATCTTAGGATGTGACATTATTAGGAAATACGATCTTTGCACATGCAATCAAGTTAAAATGAGATCATCTCAGTGTAGCATGGCCCTAAGTCCAATGACAGGGGTCCTTGTAAGAGACAGAAGAGGAGACACAGACACAGAGGACAAGCCACGTGATGGAGGCAGAGATGGGAGGGATGCCGCCACCAGCCCAGGGACACCTGGAGCCCCAGAAGCTGGAAGAGGCAGGAAGCACCCTCCCCTGGAGCCTCTGGAGGGAGCATGACTCTGCCCCGCCTGGATCTCAGCAGCCCTACCCCACCTGGATCTCAGCAGCCCTGCCCTGCCTGGATCTCAGACTCTGATCTCCAGAGCCAGGGGAGGATGGAAGGAATTCCTGTTGTTCTAAGCTGCCCAGTGTGTGGACACTTGTTACAGCTGGTCTAGGAAATTCAGACACTGCCCAGCAAAAAATAGAATTAATAGCCGCACTTGTGAGCCCTCAGCCTGTGCCTGATGCTGATGTCAGTCTTCCACGTGCCTGGTTTTATTCCCACATCACAGCAGCCCCACATGTATTGCCCCCATTTTCCAGATACAGAAGTGACACCCATGAGGGTGACAGACTAGCCCAGCAGCAGGATCTGGTTAGTAGGCTCAGACCTGAGTCCAGAGTCCTCACCCTAAAGCACAATCCACTGCCTTCTGCTCCAGATGGAAACTCATTTCTTTTACAAACATATTTGTTATTGTCTCAAAAACACAAAACACTTTCTCTCTCTAGAATGCTTGGGCACCAGCTCTCACTTGACCCACTCTCTCTCTGCACTGAATCCCCCCAAAGCCTCTCCAGGGCCGGCCAATTAGTAGAAAATCAAATGCATGTGTGTCCATGAATGGACAAACATGGAGCTTAAACAGGGGCTCTTTGTTTTGATGCATTTTCTTGACACTGTTTTTTTCTCTGTGCCCCCAGAAGATGGCATTTGAATCTTTCCAAGTCTTAGAACTTGCTTTTACGGTCTATTTTATAGAAAACACATAATTAAAACCTGAAATCAGGGACTCTTTTAAAGGAGAATGGTATCGAGGAGGTACTGGTGAAGAGGGGAAATTTTTTATTTAGCTGGCCGACTGAAGATTTTTTTTTAGATGTAACAGAACAATACAGTTAGTGTTTGATCCGATCACAAAAAGCAAAAGAATGAAAAATGTGTACAGTGCACATAGAAAAACAAGATATTCACTGGCACAACTATATATTTCCAAAACAATGCTTCTAAAATTACCCGGTTATTGAAATCGATACAAAAACAGAGGTATGTTAATAATAATTAACACCCATCTCAAGATTCTTAATTGATCATGAAGGTCCTTTGTGCCATAAAAGTCAGCACTCCGAGGGTCTAGGGATGGGTCGGGGGTTCCTTTCCAGGGGCCAAGATTCTGCCTCCCATGGTTGCCAACCTGGATGGCACATTCAAGAGGAACGGAGAGATGGTGTGTACAGCTCTGCTGGAGCAAGCCCTCAGAAAGGGAAAATGCATAATCGGCTAGAAAACCCTGGAGAATTCACAAGGAGTCTGACAAAGACCCCAAGAGGCTCCTTGTGAACCAAGCATCCATCTTGGCATTTGGCCATCTCCAGTCCATGACGTGTATTCACAAAGGAGTCTGACAAAGACCCCAAGAGGCTCCTTGTGAACCAAGCATCCATCTTGGCATTTGGCCATCTCCAGTCCATGACGTGCATGCATGTTCTCCATCTGAGCAGAGCCCCACCTGGAACGCCCCAACCCCACCATGTACTTGGCTCCTCCAGTTGATCTTCATGACATGTGAGACTTCACGTGACCTCTGAGAACCCAGTCACAGCCGTATCATGTGAGATGCATCCACGACATCCAGAAAAACCAGGTAGCGAATCACTCTGACCTTCTGGTCTTTGCAAACTAGTAGAGGAGGGGCTGGGAGCCTCATCTAAACAAAGCAATAAGTAACAGGACATGGGAGACTATTTCAGCTACGCTGAGCTCAAGTATTTATGTACCAAACACAACAATTTCCCCTTCCTTTTATCTTTCCGTCAGTCTCGTTTATTGAGTGGGCCAGCGAAGAAGGGTGGTTGCTGGTTTGAATCCCCAGGCCTCACAAATTCACAGGGATTTCTGTTCTCACTCCATCCAAGTTACTCAGAATCTGTGTTCCCATCTCATAAAGATTGCTAAGAAGTGGTGAGAGTAGAGTCCATTTTGTTTAAATGTAGGTTAATCCCAAACTGATCTTTGCACTATTTCTCTTCTTCATCATTTCCTACCACTTACATTTACCACACGTAGGTTTTGCATTTTACAAGTTCTAAAGAAGGGTTCTAAACCTGAGGCTGTTCATTAAAATACACTAGGTATTCTCCAACCCATCACGCTGAAGGCCTTAAACCCTCTGTTAGGGACCAGGGACATACTTCATCAGGGCTCTGACCTGAGGACAGATGCATGTCATATCCATGCCCCATCCCCACCTCACCAGCCACCCCTGCCACCCCCAGAGATGAAACAGGATAGAAACGGCCTGTGTGAGAAGCATCTGGGATGGACTCACTGTTAAGTCGAGATACATTACTCCCCTTGGAATGCAGAAACATACCAACGACGCAGAAGTAAATGTCTTCCCCGAGCATGATTTGCAAAGAGGAGTCCTTAGCGGGAAAGAGGGATAAAATTCATGCTTTTCTACACAGATGCCCCACTCTTGAGGGAACAATCACCACTTGGGTGACCACCAAGCTCTCTGCTGGGGTTCCAGAGTCCGCAGCAGGTGAAATCCCAGTGGATGCTGTTAAGATCTGTCCCCAGGAAAGAATGCGCGTCATGGGGCGGGGAGTTGCAATGATCTGGGAAATTAGTATGAGGGTCTCTGTCTCTCTCCCTCTCTCCCTGTCTGTCTCCCTCTTTGTGTGTCCATCCATCTCTCTGCTGGATCTGTGACTCCCACTATCTGTCCCCGACACCCTTGCCCTCTCTACTCAGGATTTCTCAATCTCCCTGTCCCTCTATCTCGCTTTCTGTCTCCCTTCCTCTCATTAATTCACAGCTCCTGGGAGACCCTGCATCCCCGTCTTGTCTGGGTGAACTGGTGTGATTAGTCAATCAATGACCCCATCCAAGATCCCTCTAGGTGCCTTCCATCCATCCTGGATGATCCACTCCGTCTGCCCCAGGAGCATCTCCCACATTAGCAATTACACACACCACACAGCACTAACTAGGGAAGCAAAACATATGAAATGTGCTTCCCAGCATATCCTACGAGATGGCCAGGTCAGTCTTGGTTCCTATCATCTTGGAGAACATGCTTCATCCTGCCAGTTCTTGTCCCTGATGCTTCGTATAAGCCAGCAGTAAGAAAATAAGGTATCAGGGCAATGGCCTCAGGTATGCCTGCTGTCTCCTTGGATCCTTCCAAAATTTCGTTTTAATCCCCTGAATGTTGTTGCTGGCAAGTAGAAAGAAGTATCAACCAGACGTCCGAAGATACCGGGGCTGATGAGTTAAAACCATGTTGAAAACGTGGGCTCAACACGAGCCATTATGACACAAGGACATTTTGTAGCCCAGGACGAGAGTTCAGCAGAATCTTGGGACCACAGAATGTTCTAGAACACATGCCGAGGGACAATGCACCCTTGGCAATGAGCCCCTGGCCCAGGCTGCCAGTGGATGCCCATGTGGGATCATTGGTGGGAGACAGTATAAGGGTATAGATAAGGCCAGCGAGCTGTTTCTCTAGACCCTAGCCACTGCCTTGCTGTCCTCTTTTTTCCGTGTGCCCTGAACAGATTGACCTGCCCTCAAGGGTCCCTGGGCATCCTTGTGGCCAGAACAATAGAGCCCTTGGGAGTTCCAAGTGTGTGTGTGGGGCCGTGGCAGAGGAAAGTTTGGGGAAGCATATAGCAAGGTTGACCAGAAGACTGAACGTCTGTGTGTGAGCACCTGTGAGCTACCTGGGGACCATGCATGAACAGGACCTTGTGGGGAGAAGTCAAGACCCAGAGGGTGGACAAAAGCAGGTGTGTCTGTGTGCATGCTCCCAAATGACGGGAGGGGGGCACCTTCCCTACTTACAGATCACAGAGCTAACTAACATAACAATGACAATGAGAAATACCAATGGCGTCAGTTCTTGGGGCAAAATGGGGTGATGTCCCCCCAGCCCTGCTCCACTGAGCCTTTGAGAAACAGGAGTGAAACTGGTCCAAACCAATAGCAAGGGGCTGGCACTTATAGCACCCCCAATCGCCAAAGACTTTTTCTTCCAGGGCGAGATTTTTTGTGTGTGTCCACATCCAAACTTCTTTGCACGTTGCCTTGGCCTGTCTCTCAATAAATATGCCATGTTGCTAGTCTAAACATTCAACACAAGGGTGCCTCTGTTCCCTTAGAGTTCAGGTGAATCCGGTCATCCAAAATATTTAACGCTACCACAAAATTTTAAATTTGGGTCCTCAAGATGTGAGTCTGGTTTCTGGGTGTGGGCTGGGACGGTCGCGGGTAGCAGGACCGCGTTCATAAAAGTTTGTGGCTATGCCACGGCCTGTTCTACAGGAGACAGCTGCTGGAGTGTGCTTCCCAGACACGGAGTTCACCTCATTAGTGCTTAAATGGCCTTACAAACATGTGGCATCCTACAACGCAGCAAACAGAAATGACCGTCTGTGGGAGCTCCCCAGTGCTGCTTTAGAGAAGGACCACACAGTGGCATGCAAATAACAACACCCATGTGACCTCTTCCCGTTCTGGATGCTAGACATCCGAGATCGAAGAGTCGGCAGGGCTGGGTCCTTGTGGAGGCTCCAGTGGAAGGAGGGTCTGTTCCTTTCCTCCTTTCAACATCTGGGGGTGCCAACAACCCATATTGCTCTTGGCTTGTGGCCGCACTCGTGCATCTGTCTTCACGTGGCCACCTTCCCTCTGTCTCTCCTCATCCCCTTCTCAGGACAGCAATCCTATTGCCTCGCGGACCTGCCCTAACAACGTTATTGTAACTGGATGACATCCGCAAAGACCCAATTTCCAAATGAGGTCCCATTCACAGGCGCCCAGACCTCAGCCTTCAACATATGTTTTAGGAAGACCCACTTCTGTGTGTCACACCATCTTTGAACAAGTGGTGTCAACCCAAGAAAGTCAATGTGAGTCAAACCCAGAAAATTGCAAGTGTCCCAGGACCCTGAAACTCAGTCCTGAAATTTAAATACACCAATGTTCTTAGGGCATCATTGACGATTCTAGAGTTGCCCCCCAGTTATGCAGACCCAGATTCCAAAGCCAGCTTCATATTTTCACAAGAAGAGAAAGTCATTTGTGTAAAATCAAAGATTCGATAAGTCTATCTGTACATTATTTGTTGTCCTGAGTGTGTTTCTTTAATTTCTTACCTTTTTTTATGAGCTCTAGTCAAGTGTTTGATTTAGGAAATTGTATTAAAATAGGTGATAAGACTGTCATCTAAGATTTGCTTCTTATTTTTTCTACATGTCATTAAAGTGATTGATAATTTAGGGTACCAGAGGAGAACACGCAAGATTAAACCTGAAACCCTCTATAAATTAGAGGGGTTTACGTGAGCCACGCTACGTCGGGCTGTCAGAAACACCTCACCACATGGCTGGGAATCTAGGTAGGAAGATGGGGATGGGCAGGCAGAGCCTGAGCTGTGGACCTGAGGCCACTCTAACTGGCTATGACATGTCCTGGAACAGCAGCCCGGGGGGCATCCTCGCTTCTCCTAGGTGATTTGACCAAATATGAATTTAAAAAGAAGGGGCTGCTGCCTGTCACCTTGAAGCCTGACGTTAGGAGTGGAAGCCAGAGTCCGAGTGGCAGGAGGAAGGAGTCTGGGGATGCACCCCCTGCATGATGTGTGTGCCAGATCCCAGGAGCCAAGACCACCATCCTCAGCATCCACAGGGGTCTCACAGAGGCACATCTTTGCCCACATGCATCCAGAAAAGCACCACCTCTGTCTTGCCTTAGAATCACCAATTCTTGTATCCAGAAGATCCCACAACTTGGACCCTGATTCTACGTCTGAGAAGACAGGGGCATACAACAGCTGAGTCTACCCACCACCAACCCAGCATCCTTCTGCCATGACCCAGCTTCTTGGTCAGGCCCACCCATGTCTATCATGCATGGCCCTCAGGTTCACTGAAGACGGCAGTGGACGTGGGAATGTGAGACATGGAGAACCATAGCTTCAGGAATCAGTGCAAGCCCCATGCACCTTTCACAGGACATGCCTCACCTGTGCAGAAAGTGGGTGTGGTTTGTGGAGGCTCAAGTCATTCCCAAGGAGGAGAACCAACTGCGGTGACTCTGCTGTCTGGGGAATGGAGACATCCAGCATGCAGCACCAGTGGAGGAAGTGATCAGGAATGGGGGAGAGGGGATATCCCAGCTCCTCAGCCACCTGCATATGGGGTCCCCAGAAACAACATTTCCCTCACTGCCCCAGGGCAAATCCCATGGTGGGTTGTTTTATGTAACAAAAATGTAATGATTAGCCTTGCCTTTAGGAAAGCATTTCCAAAACAAACCGATGCAAAAATCTATTTGAATTAATATCGTCTCCCCCATTAGACTCAAGGAAAAATCTGGAAACACACATGATGCACGTGTCACGGATGTGGAAGCTGAGGTTGAAGAGTGTGGGCTGCACGCCATTAGAATAAGTTCAGCAGGCCACCAAGCCTCCAACTCACGCCTCCATTGGGTCCTCAGTTGGAGTTGTGTGTAAAACAAGCAGCAATCTCTGGTCGAGAAAGAAGTGCTCCACCATGACCTAATGGAGCATTTTGTTCTAGACTGGCTGCCTTTAAGGGAAATCAGCCCTAAGGGCTCTTGCAAACCCTTTTCATTTTTATATTTCCAGGGCCACAGTGTATGCCTGCAACATTCCTCCGCAGGTAGAGCTTTCTTGATTTCTAACAATGGATTTGGGGAGCTGTAGCAAGGAGATGGGACCCCTCTGGGTCAGAAAGGAGGAGCCGTGCAAGCTGCCATGTGGGGTCAGGAGGGTGTGCAGATCGTGTGCAAAGCAGAAGCCAGGGCTCATCTGGCCACTGGATGAGGAGTTCCATTTGCAGCCCCCTGCTGACTGCACCCACCAGTTTACCCATATTTCCTGCAATCTCCATACTATCTGCGGTCAACTGAATAACAACCCCCAAAGATATCCATGTTTTAATCCTCCCAAAACTTATGAATATGCAGCAGAAGGAACCTTTGCAGATGTGATTAAGTCAAGGATCTGGAGATGGGAAATTATCCTGGATTATCCTGGAGGCCCAATGTCATCACAAAGGTCTTTATGAGAGGAAGGCAACAGTAAGAGTTATGGTGACAGAAGCAGAGATTGGAGTCATATGGGGCCATGAGTCAAGGGATGCAGAAACTGGAAGAGGCAAGGACCGGATTCCACCCTGGACACTCTAGAAGACACGTGGACTTCAACCCAGGGACACCGATTTGGGAGTTCCAGCCTCTGGCCCTGAGACACAGAAAATGTATGTTGTTTCCAGCCACCGAGTTCCTGGCCACTTGTTGTAGCAGCCAGAGGAAACTCATACGCTGCCGTGTATGTAGCTTGGGGCAGGCAGCTCTCCCGCGTAGTGGCTACAATGTATACAGTGAACATCTGTGGATATTATGATGGCATCTGCAGCATGACCGTCGCACCCCTTTCACAAACACAGCACAGTCTTGCAGAGCTCGGATTTCCCCCTGCAACAGTAACCACTGCACTCGTCCAGCTGGGACTAAAACCCAACGACCTCCCTCAGGTACGTCCACCCACCGGCAGGCGACACCCCTCCCTCCCGGCCCCGAGCCCACCCCTTCCCTTTGTGTGCCATAGCCTTCACAGTTCCGAGCCCCCCGCGAAAACAGGGTCTCAGTTCATTAGAGGAGGGTCAGGTTCGGCAGCAGCTTGCAATAAAGAAATTAGCAAACCCAGAAGCTGCAATTCTGTACAAACCCTCAAAAACGAAGAGGATTTAAAGTGACAAGATCCAATTAAATTTAATTACCCAAGCTGTATTTTCATTTTAACTGACACTTTTTATTAAGAAGCTGCATGCACTAAAGCCAGCAACCCAGACCAAATTGCATCCTGGTAATACAGTTATCTTATGCAAAATTCTGAGTATCTAATTTTCTAAAACGAAATTAGGCACAGGGGGTTTGTAAAAGGTTTTCTTTGTTTGGGGCTCCGGAACACCGCGTTCAGTGTACTCTCGACGCGGTATTGTCTTTATCACAAGAAGCCGTGATACCCCCCAATAAAACTTACTCAGAGAGAGCATGACAGGGTAATTTGTTTGCACTGCCTCCAATTCTGATACACAGCCGACAACAGAAGCAACCACTTTCCCGGTTTTCCTTTTTGAAAGTCATCCCCCCACCCACCCCCGGCTGTGATGGGGCTGGAGAATTTAATTGGACACTCAGTAAAACAATACACTTGAAAACAATGTCTCCTCTTGAAGATCCCCCCCTTCTCTGCGCTCCCTTGTCACGTTGAGCGAAGACAAAGCCGTTAATTAAAATGGCCTTTTAAGTGTGAGTTGATGGTAGGGCTCGTTGACACGATTCTTGATTCTTCTGAGGTTGAAGCTGAAGCATTACCGGGCTCAATGAGGGAAATGTCATGAGCCAGGGCTGCCTCTCCAACACGGGATGCTGGTAACTGGTGTCTTCCCATGGCCTCCCCTCTGTGTCTGTGTCTCCTCTTCTGTCTCTTACAAGGACGCCTGTCACTGCATTTAGGGTCACCCTGATCCAGGACGAGCTCATCTCAGATCCTCCACTTACTCACACCTGCATTGACCCTATTTCCAAATATGCCGCCATTCCCAGGGCCCAGGGTTTAAGACAAGGACATATCTTCTTGGGCAGGTGGCTACCATTTTACCACTCTGTCTGCCCAGTGCATTCCCCATGGGACACCCCCCCTTTCAGCCTCTTGAGGCAAAATGCCAAGTCCACATGCACAGAGAAGATGAGGGCCACTCCATTTCTGAATGTGTAGCTCACACCTAAAGACAAAACCCAAAGTGTGTAAAGGCAGGACCGGACTCGTGTTGGGAACATGTGTTGGGCTGCAGGATGGCTATCTGAATTTAGTGTCCCATGTGCTCTCTGCTCCCGGCTACTGTCACCAGGCATTGTGGCATGTGTTTTAAGGTGTCAAACAAAAAGGCATAAAAAGACATCTACTGATTTTTCCAGCACCAGAAGAGCAGTGTTCTGGAAGTGAACAGTCCAGCGTCAGCTAAAGGCAATGATATTCGCTCTTGGAGGGGCACACGGGGGGTCCTTTGGCCCATCTTTCAATGTGGCTGGACATTTGAGCTTATTTCAAAAGCAAACACAAAATGGCAACAGCAACCTGGCTTCTCTTTCCCTCCTTCCCCACCATCCCATTTATCTTATCCATCACATTTGAATTTCATAGCCTGGCTTCCAATTCACGCCCCAGAGCGATCCTTGCAGAGCGCACCCAGGATCGTGTCACCACCCTGCTGAACCCTGTGCCTTCCTGACAGAGCCCAAGCTCCCTGCCTGACTTCTGAGGCCACCCCAATGGGCAGTGTTCTCCCAACTCCAGAAATGTGCCCCTCCTGGCTCAGGAAAGCAACCAAAACAAAACACATTGGTCATGGAATAACGTTTACAATAATGGAGGAAGCAGGGTCAACTTCAATAAAGGTGACATCAACTTTGTGCTGGACGGCCAAGAGAGGACGTGCATGAGACCAGAAGGAACAGAATGTGAGAAGCCCATGGGAAGGAACTGTGTTGCTGAGAAACATGGAGATGGCCGTTGGCAGCATCGTGAGTTAAAAGTACGGCAGTTTCCTGCCAAGGTGCTGATTCCTGACTCACGCTGGAAAGGCTAGCTCAAAAGTCAAGACGTGGATGGAACAGAAGCAGAATTCCCTTCCTTCTATGGTCACAGAGACCGAGAGGGGGGATCATGAGGAACACACACTGACTGAGGGGGTGTCTTCTCTCACCAGGCTGGGGCGCTGTCTGCAGGATTGCCACGGTGCCTCTCACGGGCTGGAAGACACATGCACACGACGAGCTCTGTGCATGGACTTCACCAGGTGGACAGAGCAGGGGACAGACTGCAGGAAGCACACGAGTCCCTGGCCCAGGGCCCTGGGAATCTACTATGATGGGACCAAGTTTCCCCAGCTCCCCCAGGAACCCACTACTCTGGCTGGTGGTTCAGGAGCTCAGAGTTCATTCAGGCAGTGAGACAAAATGTTTACCATCTTCTTGCTCTCCTCTTACTCTCCTACTTTCTTCTCATCTGGGTGGATTTTCCATGCGGTCATCTTCTCAGACCTCAGACAGGGCTGCAGAGACTCCCCTGACCCTGTGTTCGTCCTCTGGAATGCCCCACTTACCAAACCCTGAATTCCTCAGGGGTGCATTGCAAGGGACGCTGTCCCAAACTGTGGTCCATGAAAGTACTGAATGGGACCAGCATGAACATCCAGCCTGGTGCATCTGTATGTCATGGGTTCATCAGCTCCCTAGAATGACTGGGGTGGGGGGAATGGCTATGAAAGGTCATTGTGGTTTGTACGTGCTCAGAACATCTCCCCAGGCCCAGGTGTTCTGGCTCACGTGGTGTCAATGGACACCCCATCCTAGAGGAAGGTGCTGTGGTCCCATTCCACGGATCTGGAAGCTGAGACTGTCCAAGAAGGTAGACATAATCTGCTGGGGGACATGGCTTGAAACCCAGGTTCTCAGCCTCCACGGCAGGTGCACCACAGCCTTGTAGACCCTTGGGAGCTAATTTCTAGTCAAATCTTGGTGATTGCACACCTATATTTAATATCATCACATATCAGATGGCACATACTGCCTCCCAGTGACATCAGATGGATGACACCCTACGTCTTGGGAGGAAGAACTTGGTCAACCGTGCTGATTACTTGAGCTCCTGTCATGGGACATCTTGAAGGAAAATCATTTTTTAAGTGTGTTCCTACCCTTACGTTCTGTCCCTTTTCTGCTGGTGCCCCCTTATCCTCGCTCAGGGACCTGAATGTTTCTACCTTCCCGATCTTACATTCCAATCGAAGCATGGCGTTGGCATTGTCACTGGTAAGTTTTTGCACACAGATTCAAGGACACCACAGACCATTTCTGGGCTTGAGAGCAAAGAGCAGCCCTCGTTCGTGGGGACCACAAGAGTTGGCAAGCAACACAAAACTGCAGACAGACTCATGGAGAGATGTCAACGTGTGTTGATTCCAGAACTGCACACCCAAATTTCGACTCAAGTCCTCATCCTGACCTAGGTGATTGATAGTTCCTAGAAAATCTCTCGGGCACTGATACTCCCTCTGTATCATGAGTACCCCCCTGGTACTCATGCTGAAGCCAAGACACCAAGATGGAGGCCTCCAAGAGCCTCTGTCTCACTCCAGAGGAACCCTAAAAACCAACATCACCTCCTGAGCCTTCACAAGGAGCCCTCCCTTGTCTGACCACAGGGACTGAGACATCAGAAACTCGCGGTGAGATACTCGGCACCCAGGCGAGCAGCACGACGCCAGTGAGGGGTTCAAGCAGCGGACCTGGCGGCTGTGGGCATTACCAGCTCAGAGGAAAGTCTCTGCTCCCAGGGTGTCCACAGCAATCTGCAAGAGGAAACTGTCTGCACAGGAAACATTCTTATGTGGGCAATTAAGTAAAACGCCAGGAGCCCAGGAGGCCGCTCACCCTGGGCTCGAAGGAAGAAATAACAAGGCACAAAAGAAAACACACTTTCGAGTTTTATGGCGTGGTAAGAAATTCGACTTTCGTTCCATCCCACCAACTGCCTCTGAATAGTTTCCCTCTCTGTCGGCAAAGGGGGCTCTGGGAAGATTGCCGGGGGCACGGCCGCACCCTATTTCGCCCCCGGGGTTGACCAGCAGCCTCCCCCGGACGCAATAGAACTTCCCCTCTCCTCCTTCCCAGTCCTCAGACTCCAACCCATGGTCACCTCTCCCTGCCCCCAGTCATGGCCACGACTGCCCAGAAGACAGACACCTTGGGGGGAAATCATGAATTAAACATAAGATGTGCAAGCATGTTGTCTTCTACTCATCTTGTACATGGAACCAAGATGGAGCTTGTGTTTCCCCCAGAATGTCCATATGACCCAGCAATTCCACACCCATGTAGACACCCAAAGAACAGAAATTGGAGACCCACCCCAGTGCACAGCTGCATGACTCACAATAGCTCAAAGGTCTAAACAGCCCAAATGCCCATCAGTGGGTGAGCAGATAAGCAAAACATGGTCCATCCACGCAGGGGAATAGGACTCGGCCATGAAAAGGAGCAAAGCTCTGACACCTGCTGCCCCATGGATGGACCTTGAGGCCATGATACTCAGGGAGAGAAGCAGACACACGTCACACTGTGGGAAAAACATCCAGAACAGGAAAATTCACAAGAGACAAGAACTAGATTGGTGATTGGCAGGTCAGAGAGGGGACATGAAATAAGTGGTAATCAGGGTGGGCTCTCCTTTTTGGGGGGATGAAAATGTCCTGGAACCAGATAGAGGGGCGGCGGTACAATATATCCATTAAAATAGCTCATTTTATGCGAACTTCACATCAATAATAAAGGTATGTTGGAAGAAAATATGCATGTGAATAAACATTATTGCCCTTCCATTAAAAAACAACAACAACTCTATAAGGGGGGAGGTAGAGTCCTCGAGGAAGATATTAAGACCTAGGACTCTGAAGGAAGCAGAGCCAAGAGCCGCCTTAATTAATGTGCACACAGAGCTTACGAGACTCTCCTATCCAGGGGCCGCCCTCCGCTATAATCTCATTTCCCGCATCCAGGAGAATCTTTACGGATCATCTCAACAGTATTCTAATAACTATCCCGTCTGCAGCCCATACCCTGTAGTTATTGATTTTCTGACTCAATAAAACCCTCCAGTCTGCGACCATGCCTCATTGTCCTAACTTCCCCCAGGATATTTTTAAAAGAGAAAGTCACGTTTGTGAAAGTCACTTCAACATTAAAAGTGCTATTACCTATTTTAACTCCTGTCGCGCCTGGAAAAAAAAAATATACAACTTCTCTTCAAGGGTACTTTCTCTCCACTTTCCCACTGATGCCCTGCCACTTCATTGTAAATGGTGCGTTGGTTTATTTCTGAAATTCTCCCGCTTGCCTTCCACACATCCTCCCCCTCACCCCCTGCCAGACTTTGCAGAGTTCACCCTAAAAGGTGATTTGTGCTGTTTGCACAGAAACTTCCCTTCTGTGAGTTTCTCTGTAAAATCAAAACAAAAAGCTTTCATACATATTCGATTTTCCCCACACCCACTGTACCGCCCGCCATTTGCAATCCTTCCTGTCTTTGCCGGGATGTCTCTCTGTGCTTGGGCCCTTGCCAGGTGCGCCTTTGTCCCCAAGTCCAACTTCACCTGGAGCTATTATCTTTACATCCACACATGGCACTCTGTGTGCAATGGCCCCATGCCCCCTCTGCCTGCAAATGACGGTCCCTGCATGATTCTACGTCAGAATCATGCATTCACCATGAGTCCCATCCATGGTTGTTGGCCTGGAAGCTGGGGTGGCCGAAAGTGATATCATGAGGGAATTTATAGCACACAGCTCAACGGCATCAAGGACTTTCACATTGTTGGTCAACCAATCCTACTAGAGCTTTCCGTCTTCCCAAACTGAAGCTCTGTCCCCATGGAACACTATCTCTCCGTCCCCATCAGCCCCTGACCCCACCATCTACTCTCTGTCTGTATGGCTGGGACTCCTCTACAGACCCCATATTCGTGGAATCACACAGGACTTGTCTTTCTAGTGTCTGGCTTATGTCACTGAGCGCCATGTCCTCCAGGTCCATCCACGTCCTAGCAGGTGCAGAACATCTTCCTCTTCAAGGCTGCATCATAGTCCACTGTGTGCATGGACCACGTTCTGTTTATCCATCTATCCATCCATCCATCCGTCCGTCCATCCACCCACTCATCTACCTATCTATCCATCCATCTATCCATCCATGCAACCATCCATCCATCCCTCCATCCACCTGTCCATCCATTTATCCATCCATCCACCCACCCACCCATTTATCCATCCATCCATCCATCCATCCATCCATCCATCCATCCATCCATCCATCCCTCTATCTATCCATGCATCCGTCCATCCGTGCATCCATCCATCCATCCATCCATCCATCCATCCATCCCTCTATCTATCCATGCATCCGTCCAACCATCCATCCATCCATCCATCCATCCACCCATCCACAGACACTTGGATTGCTTTCACCTCTTGGCTATTGTGAATAACACTACTCAGAACAGTGTGCAAATCTCTCTCCAAGGCCCTGCTTTCAATTATTTTAGATATTTACCCAGAAGTGGGATTACCCAGAACCTGGATCATATTCTAAGTGTTTGAGAAACTGTTTTCACAGTTTCCATTCCCACCAACAGTGCATGTGGGTGCCAATCTCTGTACATCCTACCGGCATATTTTTAAGAGGAAGTTGTGCAAAGGAAGAGAAATACAAGTTGAGTATGAAGAGGTTTTGTGTGTTTTAAAGTTTTCCGTTGGGTCTTTGGAAGGCTGTCTCATGACCGGCACTTGCTGATTTGTCAGGTTTTCCCTGGATCCTCATCCCTCAAGGGTTGAATCCACACTGCATGTGAATGTGGGAGGCCACCAAGGCTCATAGTGATAGTGATGGCCAGCATCTACGGGGGGTTGGTTTATGGAAGACCCTCTGTAACTTGAGTTATGCCCTTGGCCCCCACACTAGCTCTGGAAGGGGCATAGCCTGAGGAAACTGACCTCACAGGCCGGTGACCTGCCCCCAGGTCCATCTAGTCATCTGGGCAGTGCTCCACCCAAGGCAGCAGCTACTTTCTGTCTTGACCTCCTTTGATGGACACAGCCTTCTCCACTACATTCTGCACCAGGTTCTGCCCGTGTAGAAAAATTCTTTCTTTCTTTACCATGTTTGTTGACTTTTTGTATGTTGTGCTGAATATTAGCATCTGCCCCTGGATCTACCCGAACCCTTTTCCTCCCAGTCGTGTGCCCAGAGAGCTTCTCCAGGTCACCACACAAATGGGTTTCATTGTCTGCCAGTTTCCAGTGGGGATTGGACAATGGGGACATGGGGAAGCGGGAGCAGGGAGGACAGAGGTGCTGGGTGTTTATTCATTCATGTCCCTTCTTGGGTCACCCCAACGTGGCTCCTGTCAGGATGCTCTCTGCTGAGCCCTCTGCATTCTTGTAACTTCTCCATCTCCTGGTCCCATCCTGTCTGCAGTGGTAAGTGCTTCCCACCCATGCGAGCCCCAGGGCACTGCACCAGCCCTGGCTGCTTTCCAGAAATTTCTATAACAGGTCTTTTTCTGGCAGGCACTATGGAGAAGAGTGTGGCTGGAGCAGAGCAATTGGAGAAGGTTTAAGGCTGCATATCACATCCTGGAGCCATCTTGGTGGGGCCTTGAATGTTGAGCTAAGGGACAAGTAGAGTCCACCCTCCTTCTTCTTCCCTATCTTGGGCTGAAGGATCAAGAAAGAATCTAAAGACCCCTACAGGCTCTTGACAAGACTGGGGGTTGATCTGAGCTCCCAGGTTTAACACTGAGACTGTGGTATCCAGCCAATGCTCAATAAATGTTTGACCGTGAACCATACCAGAGCCCAGACTTCTGTCCTTCTCTCACTTATCCTCCTTCAGACTCCGTGAACTTTGGGTTTGCTCTGCGGCAGCCTGCGAGCTGCCCCCAGAGACCTGGCGAGCCGCCATGTCAGACCACCCAGTCAAATCTGGGAACCTCCATGGGCTCACAGCCTTCCGGAATGTTCCCCCCACGCACTCGGAGATAAAAATCACCCTGGCCTACATCTCAGCGCTGGTGAGAGGATTAGCGAGATTTTGTTTATAGAGGCCTCTGACCTCCTTCTTGAGACGTTCTCAAAATAATAACCTACAAATCAGGTCTGATTGAGAATCTCTGTTATTGATACTTACAAGCTTTCCCTCCCCAGTGGAAAATTAAAGCCCAAACAGGACTCGTTCTGAATATCCCTGTTCGAACACACGTATCGATCGAACTGGTCAAGGACACGGAAAGTGCAGCCCAGAGGCATTCCCCCCAAACCGCGAAAGTCACGCGAGGTTGGGTCAAATAGGCCCAACGCTCGCGTATCCCGCCGGGGGGGCAATGGCGGCAGGACTAGCGACATGGTGTTCCTCTTCCCTCTCCAGGGCCATCTCAAAATGCACAATATCATTTTATTGATGATTTCTGAATTTCCATTTTAATAAAATAAATGGAGGTACCTGCAGATAATAGTCCTGTTCAATATTTATGAAGTGCCTTTTTAGAATAAATTCAGAAATTCAGTATTAATCATTACAACCATTACACTCCGAGAGCACATAAATAACAAATGGAAACACCATTTATTTTTTGAAAACCCATAATGAAAAGCAGCTGAGTACCCAATTTCATTTTTGAGAAATTCATCCTCCTGGTTGGATTTATTGTGATTCTAAAGAGACATTCTCAGCTTACCCTGAGCCCAAAATATAGGTGTGATAATAACAGCTTTTCCCCACATTGATGTGAATAAGCACTTTTTTATTTAAAGCAACAACAGCATTTCAGGCTTTTTTTTTTTTTCTCCCCCAGCAGAGAAGCAGAACATTTGTCTTGCAGAGTGGGGAGCCATGAACAGAGGGCTTGTTCCCAGACCCCAGCGACGGAGGAAATGCTTGTGAATCGAAAGTGAAACACAGTCCTCGAGCTGCAGGCTTCGGGGGGCAAAGCTGGGGGTGGGGGGCACGTGGCTCTCCTTGTTTTAACAAACCACATTCGGGGTGACCCTTGGAGAGGCTCTTAGGAGGAAAGTTCCAGTTAAGCTGGTGAGAAGTCCTTGCTGGATTTCTGCTCGATGCAGGAACCGTCCACACACAGGGTAGCCTGAGTCAAAGGGAAGTTCCTCAGAGGTGCCCAGTAAAGCTTGGGTTTCCTTCCCAGGGTCTCAGCTCCAGGGCTTTGAGAACTTCATCCACTTGGTCCCATTGTAGGAGTCTCTTAGAGCTGCCCCCAGAAAAGGACCCCAAACCTGGGGGCTTACAACAATCCCCCAATTCTGGAGACCAGAAGTCTGAGATCCAGGCGGGGCAGGACCATGCTCCCTCCAGAGGCTCCAGAAGAGGCTTCCAGCTTCTGGGCTCCAGGCATCCCTGGGCTGGTGGCCATGTCCCTCCCATCTCTGCCTCTGTCCTTACATGGCTTCTCCTCTGTGTCTGTGTGTCCTCTTCTGTCTCTTACAAGGACACCTGTCATTGCATTTAGGGCCTCCCCGATCCAGGATGAGCTCATCTCCGATCCTTCCCTTCCTCACATCTGCAAAGACCCTATTTCCAAAGAAGCTCCCATTTCCAGGTTCCAGACAGACGTATCTTTATTTTGGGGGAGAAAGGGACCATCAGAGCTCACCTGAGTTCTCTCAGTTTTGGCATGCCCACCCCAGTGCCAGAAACAGCAATGTAAAGCAGAAACTCAAGTCAGTTTGCTATATACTGAAGAGCTCTTTCCTAAATTATTATGCTTTTAAAGACAAATTCAGTGTAATATTGCATATTTGGTGTAAGTGCCTGAAAACAGGCAGTAAATTCTTTAAAATAAAATTTAAATCCCACCTTAACGAACTCAACGCTTTAGATGTATATTAAGGTTTTACATCAACCGGCCGGTGCTCTTCTTTTCACATGGGTTAGTCTCACCCCATGGAATGGAATTCTCCTGTCCAGGAGACTACCAGAGGTAAGTGTTTCTGGGGCCAGAGGGCCTAGAAATCACAGTTGTTTGTGTTGAAAAGTGTCTTCAAAAAAAGTAATATCCATCAGGAACCTATGAAGGAGAACTTATTTGGAAATAAGGTCTTTGCAGATGTGAGTAAGGGAAGGATGTGAGATGAGCTCATCCTGGATCAGGGTGGCCCTAAATGCAATGGCAGGTGTCCTTATAAGAGACAGAAGAGGACACAGACACAGAAGAGAAGCCACGTGAAGACAGAGGCAGAGATGGGAGGGACGTGGTCACACCCCAGGGACACCTGGAGCCCCAGAAGCTGGAAGAGGGGGAAGGACCTTCTCTTGGAGCCTCAGGAGGGAGCACAGCCCTGCCCCATCTGGATCTCAGCAGTCCTGCCCCGCCTGGATCTCAGGGATCCTGCCCCGCCTGGTTCTCATGGGAGAGAATAGAATAAATTCTTGTTGTTGTAGGTCTTTGGGTTTGGGGTCATTCGTTCTACCTCCTGGGGACTGAGTTTCTCTGCTGTCCTCTTGCTGGGATTCAGGAGCTCTGCTTGGCTAAGGCATTCCCTGACAGGAGGGACAAGATGGGGAGGCACTCGCCTGGCCCCAAGTCCTCAGGAATATCGTGTTAGTGACTCTCCCATCCTGTTAGCGCCCCTCCTGGATCACATTAGTGGCAGCAGACCCTGCAAATGCAATAAGGGGCTCGTAGATACACAATATGCACATTGCTAATCAGATTTTGCAAATGATATTACTAGGTGGGGGAACAGGTTTTCTGGTGATCAAACAAATAAACACCAGGTACAGGGTGAAATCATATCCCAGTCCTGCCTGGAGGAGACACGCCGTCATCCTCGGGCACGCAGCGCCTGCTGGGTCTGGGGGTAACGGTCTTCTGAGAGCACCCGAGATGCAGGAAGAGCAAGACTCGGGCTGGTGTTGGCTCCATGCACGTTCAGGGAGCATCTGCTGTGTGCCAGGCAATGCCCTGCGTGCTGCATGCACGGCCGGGACCTCGTGTTCCAGGGACTCACGCTCCTTCAGGATAAACCAAATATTGACACGAGGCCAAGAAAGACAATGGACAGTGCCAGGTGCGGCAGGACTGGGGTGGAGGACTGTTGCAGGCTCCTCTTTGGGCTTACAGGGTGCAGAAAGTCCCCTGAAAATGGCTGGAGCCAGTGTGGGGCAAGAAGGTGGGAGACTTGGCCAGACTGGGCCCCTGGGAACTCTGTAAGCCCATACCAGCGGTGTCCACTTTATTATAATGGCACGAAAACCACATAGGATGTTAAACCAGGAAGCGGCTCGCTCTGACTTCTCTGCTTATAAAGCATCACTGGCCCCAGGCAGGTAGGCGTGGGCAGGGCAGGACTCATGGCCACAGTGGAGACGCAGCCAAAGGGACCGATGGAGGAGGCCCTGGCAGAGCTGGGCTGAGGGTGGAAACAATGGGGACCTCTCCGGGACCTGACTCTGGGGAAGCCTATGGGGTGGTGGCCGCCCTTGGCTGCTGTGCATTCATTGAGGTACCCGATGGAAAAGATGTCCCCTGGCTTGAAGAACCACAAGTGCTGGTGGGGAGGCAGGGGCCCACAGGGCTGGGTATCACCACCTGAATCTGACCATGAGGATGACGGATGCCAGGAGACCCCAAGACTTGGTGACATGTCCCTGGGTGGCAATGCACAGAAGCACAGCGAGAAAGAGGGTGGCAGCAGGACACCTCCCCATTCTGTCCCTGAGCACTGCTCAAGTCAAGAGGCTGGAGGCTTAGGGAGCAGACTCCAATCCAGGGCCTGAGTCAGGTGGCCCAGGCTCTGGGGAACGGAGACCCCCAGATGGGGACCCTGGGTTGAGCTGCACCCACAAAGGGGGGGCTCAAGGCTGGGATAGGACTGGGGTGTTCTTTGTGCATCTCACACCCTGGCTGGAATTCGTACAGAAACTCATGCACCATGGAGACAAATGGGGGTCGATGTGGGCATGCCGCAGAGCCTGGGAGCGGGCGTGCACCCAGCCTCCAGGGAGACCCTCCTTGTCCCTACACACAAGCATCAATAAGGCCACACATCCCCACACGTGCTTGGGAAAGGGGAGAAAGGGGCACAGTGAGCAGACACCCACCGCCCTCCAGGGAACTCAACACTGCCGGGGTCCTCCCTAAAGAACCAAGGTGAGGGTCCTGCCCAGCTCTGCTTCTCCATCCAGACGCACAGAGAAGCAAGCGATCCCACGGAGAGAAAGCCCCTTGCGCCTCGAAGACTCTGCACCCTTCCCACCCCTGCAGACCCCACAGGGCGCAGCCGCGTCTCCCTGGCGGTGGGGGCCCTTGGCGCCCCCACCCCGCCCCCCCCCCCTCGGCCGCAGATTACCCTGTGAACAGCCCACCCGAGTCAATTCCGTAATTCGATTGGGACTGTTGACTTTAGACATTTGGTACATTGGCTGCAAAGAAGTAAATTTTCAAAACTTCATCTTGATGCCGTCAGACGAAATGAGAGGTAATATCCGTCATCGGGGGCAGATTGCTGCCGAAGAACTGCGCGCAAAGGGGCCCAAATCGGATTTGCTGGATTCCGTCCTTCCGCGGGGCTGCCATAGGAACTGATCCAGGATCAATAACCTTCCCTCCACCCTGCCCTTGAGTGCAGACCCCAGTCTTGGGAGGCGGGGAGGGCTGGGAGCTGGCGGGGGGGGGGGGGGGCTGGGGGAAGCAGGGAGACACCAGGGAGACACCCGCATCCACACACCACACCCCCCAGCCCCCCATGCCCGGTCCTATTCCAAACCTCCGCGCGTCAAATTAATTTCCGCGTCATCCCCAAATTCAATTAGATGGGGACCCCGTGTAACTCGAAAAGCGCCCGACGTCCCACCTTGACAAATTGCCATGCTTAGCCTGCATATCCAGACGGGGTGTGGAATCTTGTTAATCTTACCGCTAATTCTCAATTACCGTAAAATGAAGCCATAAATCACACAGACAGGGGATCGATGGAAACGTTGTTTTCCGGGTGATTGGCAGCCTCCCCAAAGGTTTTCTGTAGTTGGTTTAAGGTTGGCGGTCCTCCGAGGGGGGTGGGGCGGCACCGGGCAGGCCTGCCGTCTCCGGAACGAGGCCCGGGCCTTGGGGACAGAGCAGAGGGACGGCGCCAATTTCAGACAATTCTTCTCCTTTTCATACCTGCTGTAGTAAATGGGAAACAAATTAAATTTCACTCCACTATCTGCACAGAAACCATTTAAATTTTTCATGGAAACTAAATTGTCCCCAGACAAATAGCCCCCGATTCTATGAAAATATACGGCAGCGCTGGGGACAGAAATAAATTTGTGTCACTCCGGATATGCCTTTCTGTGTAATGTCATTCAGCGCCGCCGATAAATGAGGCGCGGGCAGAACACAATGGCCACCTGGGCCTGGGGGGCGCGGCGTGTCCCCCCTCCACGCGCGCCGGGGCGACCTTATAGTCTCCCTGTTATTAATTTGCAGCCGGGTTTTACATTCATGAGGCCGAGATTGAAATGTAAATGAGACGCGCACAAAAAAAAAAAAAAAGAAAAAAAAAGTCGCTTGCGCAGCCCAGGCCGGGCCCAGGGTGTCGGAGACCGTGGTTGGGGAGGGGAGAGTGGGAAGGAGAGGTGAGGGGGACGGGAGAACAGTTATCACTCGCGGAAATCAGCACCCCGGCATCAATCACCGTGCGGGAAACAATGAGCACCAGGGCCTGGCGCGCGCGCCCGCGGAGCGCACTGCAGACGGGACGCAGGTGCATGGCTTGCTACCTGTTGTCCGCGGCCCCGTCGTGGCTCTGAGCCCCTTCCTGCGCGCTCGCCAACCCAGCCGTGTTTCAATTAACGCCTTTTCTGTGTGTGTGCGCGTGTGATCTTCATTGATCTCCTCCCAGAGCCCCCCACCCCCACCCTCCGCGCCTGCTCCTGCTTCCCCCGGGGACCTGCTGGTCACAGATGGAGGCATCAGGCTTCCCCTCCTTGAGGAACAGGGGGCCCGAAGCCCCAAGGGCTGCGACAGGAGCGCTAATGACTTTCTGTGTTAATTCAAAAGCGCCTACCAGGGCCTAAAAGGAAACAAAAGACGCAGAGGGGTCCAGCCTGAGGACGGAGAGTAGGGCAGGTTGCAAGAGGGACTTTGACTCAACGAGCACGCGGCCGGCATGTCTCCTCCTGAGGTCAACTCCAGGCAGCCGAGGCCACTCAAAGGGCAGCCTCCTGTTTCAAGGCTGGTGCCCCGGGAGTCCTGCGGGTTGGGGAGATGGAGGCCGGCTGCTGGCAGAGCAGCGGGATGTGCGCAGGGGGGCACATTCTCGTGGAAGGGACGCACGGGGGGGTCTAAGTGCGACGCTTCCACCCTCCACCCCCCCCATGATGAGGGTGCACCCCCGTGCCCACCTGAGAATCCGGTTTCCCTTTCTTCCTCCATCATGCTGCCCCAAGTGCTCCCACTCTCCCAACTGAGCTCGGAGCGGTGGTAAAGACGCCTCCCACTCACTGGGCAGGCGCAGGAGCCCAGGGAGCCCACACAGCCGTGGACGATGAACCTGGGCCCTCCGACCAAGTTCTCCTAACCACCCTGCAGCTGACGGGTCCTCCTCGCCCGCACCTGGGGAAACTGAGTCACGGGGCTGTTGGGTAACATGCCGGGGTTGCTCAGGTCCGTGCGCGGCCACGCTGGATCAGTCTGCCGCAGCTTGGCTTTATACTCTCGAAGTGAGGATCGCTGGGTGGACTCCGAGCCGTCAGATGGGCCTCAGGTGCGCGAACTCACCGCCCAGCGCTAGCGCGGACGCACAGACCTGCGTAGCGTGCAAACTGGGGCCGGGTCTCCGTGCCTCCCGGCCTGCTGCCTTTAGGACCGGCTGACCCCTTAGAAGCGAGCCAATCAAGGGACTGCGCAGAGCCGCGCGTCCTGGCCAGTCTTGGAGTGGGAACCCCGTGATCCCCCAAGAAGCGTTCAGAGCGCAGGGTTCTGTCCCCCAGCCCTGGAGACTGACTTGGGGGAAGGCTCAGCTCCAAAACACACAAGAGGAGGAACAGGCCCAGAACCCAAGTGCCTGATTGCTTGCAGAATGGGATCCAGACCGGAGGCTGCCTGCCTGCGTCCCCCAGGCTGTTTTTGCTGGAACGTTCTACAATTAAAATTACAGCACTACGCAGCCTTTTTAGACCCCTTTCTTTCCCCCGGGAATATGCATTCAGGGTTCCTCCATATGTTTTCATGGCTTCATCGCTCATTTCTATGGACCCCAGTTTCCTTACCCATGCTCCTCTTGAAGGACATCGGTGGTCGCTTGCGGGTTTGGGAATTGGGAATAACGCTCCCGTCAACATCCCCTGTGCCGGGTTTTTGGTGGGGACATCCCTTTTCAACTCTGGGTACATAGCAACAGATATCATTGCTGGATCCTATCACACGGATTTTTAGAAGACACACCAAACAACGAAGATGGGGGTGACAAGGGGGTTTCCTGGGGTGGGGGGAGATTTGGGGTCAGGCACGTGACACAGTCTGGTAGAGCCCAGAGTGGAATGCATGTCCCAAAGTAGAACCAGAATGAGGCTGCGCCCACCCCACAAGAATTTAGAACCTCTGCTCGTTAATAGGAAGACAAAATACAGACACAACACGGAGAGGGGGGAGGGGGACCCTCAGGATGATTGGGATTTCTGGGGTTTTCTGCGGCTGCAGAGCACGGACGGTCTAGCTGACATCCACATGGCCCATTCTCGGAGCCAACTTACCCACCTCTGCTAGTTCCCAAGATCCTCGGTGACTCTCTCTCTGTCTTTGGTCCACCTCTTGCCCATTTCACCCCACGCGGGACAGGAGAAAATTCTAAAAATGGGAAACCCACTCTTATCTTTTTTTTTTCCTCTGCAGGTTGATAACTGTACACTCCTTAGCGTTTTGGAGAGCATCTCAGCTATTGCTGGCATTCCTGGCTTTGGTTAGCACGGGCGTCTATGCGTCCGACATGCACATTCCAAGCGCTCAACTTAAAATGTACCACAGGACTTGGAAATTCTACTCGTGCGTAGACACCCAAAGAATCGGGATTGAGATAGATATTTGCATACCCGTGTTCACAGCACCCCGATGGACAGCAGCCAAGAGCTCAAAGCAACTCACGTGTCCATGGATGGATGGATGGATGGATGGATAAAGGAAATGGGGCTCGTAGTTGGGACCGACGGTGGCGTTGAGCTCACGGATGGGCAGATTGGGGAACAGGCACCCTCATGGCCTCATCACGGGATCCCTCATCCTTGGTCCCACCTCGAGATGCCACATGGAAGTCCTGCCTCATCAAGCCCAAAGCTTCGGGGTAACCGTGCCCCCATTCCTGGGGCAAGGCAGGCGGCCGCCAGCTCGCACTTGGAACGGGTCTCCGGGATTGAGCACAATTCACCGGGATGGAGCCTCACCCCTCCCACCTCCCGCCCCACTGTCTTCCCGCCCCGTGTCTCCAAATATCTTTTTAATTGCGTATCAAATGGATAGTTATTGTATCATAAAATCTTCAAAGCCATCCCCCGGTCCCATTCAGTTGTGCGGATGAACTTTTCTCCAATGATATATCACCATGGATTATGCTAATCGGCTCGTTAATAGCTGCGCTGGTATTCACCCCTAAGAGCCTTGCAGCCCACCAGCCCCTCAGTCGGACTGGGGAGGGTTTTATATGGCAGGGAACCGGCGGTCTTTGCGACAAGCCCAGTAAATAATGGCACGCATTCCAAAGACCTAAGAAATACTCACTTGAATTATTTATGCCTTAATCAAAACTACAGTTGAGCACCAATACCGTGATTCCATCACTAATTGTTTTATGGATCGGTGATGAATCCCCAGTCTTATGTTCTGGCTCACCCTGTGTCGGTCCGTCGGAAACCCTGTGTGCTCGGCAGGACGGCGAGACTGACCGTGGAGGCTTGGCGCGCAGTACGAACCGGGGGTCTGTCCCTTTGTGCTTGGGTTTGCATTGAAACACAGCTCCCTGTTCTGGCTGGGGTCTCCTCTTCGTGAGATTCCTACGTTCCTGCTGCATGTTCATGAGACCCCATTGTCCCAAACTGCTCCAAGGGACCTCTACATGGTTTTTCCTCCCCTCCCCCCTTTAAAGCACAGTGCTGGCAGCATTTCATGGGGAGGGATTGGGGTGGGGTGGCCCAGAGACCACGGCCGATGGAGGCTCTGGACGTCTCCCAGGGACCTCTCTTTGCAGCCTTGCTGGGTCCCAATGAAAAGTAGGCATTTGTACATAAAGCAGGAGGCCCAAGCAGCCCAGTGTACCCATCCATCCCCACTGTGTACCTTTCCGGGACCGGGGTAAATGCTTCAAAGATCTCCCCGTTCATGCCTTTGGTGGGGAGGGATCCCCATCCTCCGACTGTGGTGGTAGCCAGGTGCATCCTGGTCAACATTAGACAGGTGAGGGCACACTGGTTTATTATTTGTCACATATGCTCACCCCCCCCCCCCGAGGGAAGGACCCCAGAGGCCACACACACGTTGTACCCCAGAGCAGAGAATCCCCAGAGACTTTGGGAAGCAAGCTTTGCAGCAACAAAGGGGGCCCTGGTTCCTGCAGGAGAATGTGCTCAGCTCGTTTGGACACCCCCAAGGGCTGTGAAGGACATCTGCACACTCTGCGATACCCAGGCATGGTGTCTGGTCGCCAAAACCAGCGGGGGGCTTGGCGAGGCGTCCCCTCCACAGAAGCAGAGTGGGGAGGTGCTCCATGGGGAGGCCCTTGGGGATCTCCCAGGTTCCCCCAATGTCAAGGCAACCCACAACACCTGCACTTCAGGTCTCCCACGGCACAGACCTCCCTGCCGTGGACACTAGAAGGTTCTCAGGACCAGCTGTCCCACGCAAACCCAGCAGGCTCCACCTGCCTGCTGCCATGGACTGTATGCCTGGGGACCCAGGCCAGGGACAGGAGGCATCTCCCCAGGGCGATCCAAGGACATTTTCAGGATGAGGCCATCTGTCCCTCAGTTGAGGACAGAGCACAGGAAGGTGAAGGGGTCACACAGGAGCCCCAGGCATGGTCCCCATCTAGGTCATTCCCAGCTACAGAGCAGATCAGAGGACGTGGCAATGGCCCTGGAGGGGCCCCCAAAGGTGAGCAGCACCTGTTCTCCTTCTCCCTTCATTATTGATTCATCGATTGATTGACTGATTGATTGAATATAAGACCAACAGTATGGACAGGGATGCAGATATGAGAAAACACGGCATAGGTGAGAAATCGCAGGTGCATTAGGTGAACAGGTGGAACACAGGGGTTTTCAGGGCAAAGAAACCATTCTGTGTGCAGGTATCCTGCACGATCCTGTAACAGGCGGTACATGACATTGTGCCCTTGTCAAAACCCATAGACTGTACAACACCAAGATGAACCCTAACAGAAACAGTGGACTCCAGTTAATACTAACACATCCGTATTGCTGTGTCGACTGTAGCAAACTACCACTCAAAGGCAGGATCTTAATAACGCACGGAAGTAGCAAGGGGTGGGGAGGGGGAGTACTCTACATTCTGTTCCTTTTTTCTGTAAAACAAAGTGCGCTCCAAATAATAAATTCTGGTCATTACGAAAACCAAAAATGAAGTGCAGTAACCCCCTCTTGGAGTACTTAGCATCTGATGGGACTCCAGATGAAGACATGGTTGTAATACAGCATGACACGTGTTGCATGGAAACCAACGCAGTTCAAGAGAAACTGGAGAAAGCGCCATCTGCCCCGAGTGATGGGAAGTTCCCCACAGGAGCCACCCTGGAGAGGCAAGTGTCCACCTTAAGGGACGTGAGCCAATGCAACTCAGAAGAAAGGCAAAGCCAACCTCCAGAAGCCGACCCAGCTACAGGCGCCATGTTGGATCTGTCCACCCATGAGGGTAATGGGCAGGGGCTCCACTTTTCTGCAGCCTTGCTCAGCCCCCTGCTTGGAAGAATGGCTCTCCACACCAGGATCTGTGAGGCGCTTCCCACTGAGAAGCCCGGCAGAGGACCCCTGGCCGGGACCCATAATTTGTACACTCCCACGGTAGACTTGAGTAGCATAAGACCAAATTGGAAAAGCAGGTCAGATGAGAGGAGAAATTCTCCAAAGATCATAGCTTCGTCTTCATCATTATAATAATATTGCACTTCTCACCTTCAAAGCACTGTGCAGACGCTAACTAATCAATTAAACATGCTCTTATCTTTTCTGATTGGAGTCCCGCTAGGCGGGTCAAAAAGGCAGGGCCACTTTCTGCAGGAATGAGGAGTCTTAAGAGGAAACGCAGACACAGATATATTCTGAATTTCACCTGATGTCAGGGACGTCAGCAGGGCAACATCTGTGTCATCCAAGGCTATTCTGGAGCCTGGATTTTGGTGCTCATGGCTGTTTTAGTGTCTTGTTTCCTCTTGTCTTTTCTGGTGGACCAAGATGAGTTTTGGAAGAACATATCCCAGCTCTGGGGCTGACCATGCAATGAAGACTGGGTTACTTTTTCTTTTCTTTCTTTCTTTCTTTCTTTTATTTTTTTTTTCATTTCATCTTCTTTTACTGCTTTCCCAAACCACAAAATATAACTCTTGACTTTTTCTCAAGTCTTGGAGGTTTTGCAACACAGCAGGCTGTCTGCTCATGTCGGCTGGTTAGAGACGCTATTCTCACAAGTGTTACACTTCCAGTGTTCAGCTGTAGAAACAAAAATCTATGTGGTTATTATAGACCACAAACACTCTCTCAGTCTAAAATAAGGCTTTTCCTTGCTGGGTCACTATGTTCTGTTTGATGTTTGAGGTAAGTGTCTAAATATCTTCGTACGGTAAATATTTTCTGTTATTTTTAAGTACTACAGGTGTCCCTTCTTCTGATGGGGCTAGCGGACATGTACACGCCTGTGCTGTTTTTCACATAAATTGGAAGAATGTTCGGTATGTTTGAACCCCGCCTCTGGATATATAGGGCAGCCTTGGCCCCTATCCCGTCCACCATGGGTTCTTTCTAAGAGAGCACTTTTATAGCTAGTAACTGAGACCATGAATGGGGAGATGTCATGGATCTGTCAAAGGTAGAGAGGGCATGGTCTTTGTCGGGGATCCTTTGACAACCCCAGGTAATGGCCCTTTGTTGCCCTGAAGCAGGTGGACACAACCATCCATGTGAGGGCTGAGCAAACCAGAGGTAGTGCTCAGGAGGACTGCTGTGGGTGCTCACCGTGGGAAGCTTGTAGAGTGTCTGCACGGCTGTGTGCACTCTCAGAGAATAGGTCCTGACAAGATCTGTAACATCCCTTTCACTAGTCTATAAGATAGGAGTCCTCACCATCTCTAATTTATCCTACTGCAACAATTGGTAGGAATTTAATTTTTATGCACATCTGAAAGGAGAAATGCCATTCAAATAATAATTCACCTCGATTGTGACTTTTTTCATCCAAGTGTTAAACGTGGACAAGAATGTAAAGTATCTACGAATCGGGACTGTGATTGGTGTCTAATCTGGAGCAACTAGAATGGAGATAACCCTGGACTGTGAATGTTCAAAATTTACTTCCAAACGGGTTGAGGGAATCTTAAATGTGAACACTGGAAGGACACGAAGAACCCCTCAATGTGAGAAAAAGTTTCATTCTTGAAAAACATCTAGAAGGGGCACCTGGGTGGCTCAGTCGGTGAAGCTCATGTCATGATCTCAGGGTCCTGGGATCGAGCTCTGCATCAGGCTCTCTGCTCTGCTTAGAGTCTGCTTCTCCCTCTCCCTCTCGTTCTGTGCTTTCCCTCTCTCTCTCTCTCTCTCAAATAAATAGAAAACATCTTAAAAAAGAAAAAAAGAAAAAAGGAAGAACATCTAAAAGAACAGACAAATCACCGACGCCCACCCCAATAAGTTATTACAAAAGTAAGCACGCCTGTGAAACAAGACACAAGCCTAGAAACAGTACCAGGACACAAGCCCCCTCCTGCTCCCCAAGGTAACCCCTCTATGACCTCCAACCCGGTAGATTCATTTTGGCTGCCTTTCAAACTTTATAAAATCGGAACCATTCCACATGACATCTTTTGCATGTGGCTTCCTCTGTTTTCAACCCAGTTTGTGAGATTTGCCCATGAGCTCGTGCAGAGTAGAAGACTAGTTATTGTCATTCCTTCATCACATCCCGTTGCACGAAATACCATGATTTATTTATCCTTTCTACCGTTGATGTGGGTTCCAGGTTGCGGCTGTTACAAATTATACTGCTGTGAACATTCTTTCACGTTTCAGGTACATCTGCACATGCCTTTCTGCTGAGCGCACACCTTGTATCCAACTTTGGTGGATACAAACCTGCGGTGTTCCAAAATGGTCATACTGACCTTCCACACACTCCTTCCAACAGCGCTGGAGAGTTCCAGTTGCTCCACACAGCCTTATCAACACACGGCACTATCTGTCTTTTTTCATTTTAGCCATTCTGGTGGAGAGTGGAGGCTTTGTCTTGTGGTTTTAGCCTTTCTTTCCTTGTTTGCTATGAATGTCCACATGTGAAAGAGAGAACATCCAATGATTTCCCAGTGACAGAAAATCTGTAACAAAATCAAGACCCATATCTTACTGTTCGTAACTCAGGGACATTTTCAGGGCTCCCACCATACCATCCCTTAAGACATTGCACCACCAACACTTGCTACATCCATATTTTCTCCTCTCTGTATTTACGCCCTACATTAATTCATCGTCATTCCGAGCAGAGCAGAGCCCACCATAGGTCATCAGAATAAAACCACAAGCCAGAGAAGCAAAGGGCCATGTCTACAGGCTCTTATGTTGTTCTCCGCCAGTCTATGTTCTTTGTCTCATTTTTCGCAAATATCTTTTTCTCCCCTCTTCAATGGCAAGAGAAAAGTCTCTGCTGAACTGGCAGTGGGCAGAATGGGAAATAACCCCTGATTATAGCATTTCATAGGTTTGTTCTTTCCCCAGACCAGGCCAAGAAGAGAGAGACATCTGCGTAGGAGGCCTAAAATGGTGCCCCCACCCAAAAATATGTTCAATTCCTAACCCCAGCTCCTGTGAATATGATGCATTTGGAAATCCTGTCTTTGTAGGTGTGGTTAAGATGTAAATCAAGATGAGGTCATCCTGGATTAGAGTGGGCTGCAAATCCAATGACCGGCATCCTTATCAAAAGAAGAGAGGCCTCACAGACATACGGATGGGGAGAACGCCATGTGGACACAGAGGCAGAGACTGGGGTGGTGCTTCTACAAGCCAAGGGATGCCCAGGATTGGGGCAGCCCCCAGGATGCTGGAAGAGGCAGGAAGAACCCTCCCCTGGAGCTTCTGGAGGAAGCAAAGCACAGCCCCGCCTGGATCTCAGCCGCCCTGCCCCGCCTGGATCTCAGTGGCCCTGCTCCGCCTGGATCATAGACGTCTGGTCTCCAGAGCTGGGAAAGCATGAATTCCTGTGGTTTTGAGCTCCTTAGTGTGGGACACTTGGTTACATCCACCCAGGACCCACATAGAGGGACTACCCTAGGATGCTGGAAGAGGCAGGAAGGACCCTCCTTGGAGCTTCTGGAGGGAGCCCAGCCCTGCCTCCCTAGATCTCAGCAGCCCTGCCCCGCCTGGATCTCAGACTTCAGGCCTCCAGAACTGAGAGAGGATGAATTTCTGCTGTTTTAAGCCCCCTAATGTAGTCCACTTTGTTACGGCCACCCCAGGACACTCACATCAGGGGGTGCCCCAAAATATTCTCATGCATGCCTTGGGTTTGGGCATGGCAACATCATTACACGGTGGCTCCAGGACCAAACCGGGTCCAGCTCTCAGCTTGGTCACCTCCTCACGAACAGACTGTTGGGAAAAGCACAGACGAGGTCTGCAAGATTGTCAGAAACTACTCAAGGCACATCAGGCGGCAACAAAGAGTGAAGTGTGCCGTCTCTGCTCATTACAGCTGGGAGACGGGGCCTGTGATATCTCCAGGAGCGCCCTCCAAAGCATGCCTCTCATCTCTCCCGCATTATGAATAAAAACATGAAATTAGTTTTATGTCAGAAGAACAACCCCTAAGACACTTGTAACTTATAATTATGATTTCTAAGCTGTTTGACTTGTCAGTATCAGGAAATTCACAGTCCGAGACTCGGCGCAGTTTATGGGCTCAGACACTCTGCACTGGCTGTCGAAAATTAACCATGAGTCTCTCATCTACGTGCTGATTTATTAAGTACGGTGAGAAGCAGAAGCTAGGAAAATGGACTCTTGGCCAAGGGAGCCCGTTGGCTGGGACGGGCCCCACGGACACATGCAGAGTTACTCCCCAGACAGTCAGGACAGTGGTCCCGGAAGCTGCCTCCTACCAAGGGCCACCTGGCCCTTCAGCAGGACATGCCCCCCACCCTTCTGTGGGTGAAAATCACTCCAAATACAGAAAACAGATTGATTCATGCCATTGGAGAGCCCTTGCCGGCCCTACGTGAGCTCTCGGGTGTGAGACCCAGACTTGAGACCAGCAAGTCTGCTCGTCTGGGAAAGCAGAGATGCACGAATCTCTGTTCCGAGTGCCGATGGCCCAGGTGTGCTTGCTCTGCAACAGTCCCTCCTACCAGGTCACTGGGATGCCTTCTCTGGATGTGAGATACGCTGGCTTCAAGGCTCCGTTCTGCATCTGCCTTGTACAGTTGTGCTGCAAGGCAGGTGCTCAGCACACCAAGAGGGCGTCAGGGACCACCAGGCAAGGTCACAGAGCATTCGATGGCTTTGCTCATCTGTGACATCACCCTCCAGCCCGTACCTGTGTTCCAGGTTCATCTGACTTTGCTGCTCCCTGTTGGCCAATCTCTGCACCATCACCCCATGGGTCTTCACATGCCTCCTCCGTAAGATTGATAGCATGGGACACTGAAGTTAAAGAAAACCTGAGAAATCATGTATGCCAGCAATGGTACCACCACAAAGGTGCCAATCACAGGTGGTGAAAACTGGGACAGGTACATGTCCTTGCATGACGGGGCAACCGGATACCATAGTTCCACATAGAACCTGTTACCTTATCTCATCTTCAGTCGAATCCTGAAGTCATCATCCCGAGAACGGATGGACATTTCCTGGAACGCTATTGCCAAAAGCTCCAGTCTGCACAGAAAACCACATACTCACTCATTTACCGAAGTCAAGAAACATTATTATGTCATAGGGTTACGAGGCATGAATTGGCCCCATCAGACCTGCCTTGCTCGGAATGGGTAGGACCAGAACTGGAGCCCCCCACCCCATCCCCAACCCTCGAAGGATATTCAAGTCTGGTTGACGAAGCCAGAGGGAGGGTCTAGGTCTGGAACGGGCAGCACCAGGGCTGGCGTTCATGTGGAAGAAGTAGATTCCATTTCCCCTCCCCGGCCACACATACATCTCATGAATAAAACACGTTCACCTGGCATAGTGGTCCTCAACTTGGCTGCATAACCAGATCACCTGGGGACGACGTCTGCAAGGTACATACCTGCTCTCACCTAAGCCGTCCTGAATCAATGTCTATGAGTTGGTACCAGGGGGTCTGCATGCTAGGGAGCTGGGCCCCCAGCCAGGGCTCTTGCCACAGGACCCAGTGAAGCCAGAACCTTCCAGAAGGATGGCTTGGGCTCTATATTCCTCCATACCGATAGCAGCCAGCTGGCCAGTCACAAGGATCAAGGAGACAGCCAGAGAAGAAGATTGAAACAAGCACATGGATATGACAAATGACATGGTAGGCATATGCAAAGGAAGTGAGGAACAAAGACGCTGAGGGGGCTCATGAGACACAGAGGGGCAGGTAGGACATCGAGACAGACTCCCAGGCCCTGCTCAGGCCTCCATGCAGACTCCTAGGCCATCCCTGGCCCCAAACCCTGATGGTAAATGTCCCCTTCCAGCTCAGGCTGGTATAACTTGGTGTCTGTCCACTGCCGCCAAAGGAGAAAGTTCTGGAACAAGATAGTGGTGCTGGTTGCACAATGCTGTGAATGAACTTCACACATGTGAACTGTGCATTTTAAAGTAGTTAAAATGGTAAATTTTATGCTGTGTGTATTGTTTCACAACCAAAGAGAAATGTGTGATGGCTGGATGGCTGGATGGCTGGATGATGGATAGAAAGATAAATAGATAGACATAATGGATGAATGGATGGATGGGTGGGTGGGTGGATGGATGGATAGATATGATGGCTAGATGGCTAGATAGATAGATAGATAGATAGGTAGATAGATAGATATGGTGGATGGATGGATGGATGGATGGATGGATGGATGGATGGATGGATGAATGGATAGACAGATATGGTGGATGGATGGATGGATGGATGGATGGATGGATGGAGAGATAGATAGATAGATAGATAGATAGATAGATAGATAGATAGATAGATAGATGATAGATAGATATGGTGGATGGATGGATGGATGGATGGATGCATGGATAAACAGATAGATAGATATGGTGGATGGATGGATGGATGGATGGATGGATGGATGGATGGATGGAGAGATAGATAGATAGATAGATAGATAGATAGATAGATAGATAGATAGATGATAGATAGATAGATAGATATGGTGGATGGCTGGCTGGCTGGCTGGATGGATGGATAGATGGATGGATAGATATGATGGATGGGTGGATAGATAGAGAGAGAGATGACAGATAGACAGACAGGCATTTACAGGTGGAAAACCCCTACCATCACTGTGCCAATTCACCCAAAGTTGTCTGGAAGGCACATTACATGTGACGTCCTATGTGTTCAGGTCCCTGAAGAGGAAAAAAAAAAAAAAAAACTCTGATTAAGATCGCCATGGCAAAGCGGTTGGGCGTCTGCCTTCGGCTCAGGGCGTGATCCCGGCGTTATGGGATCGAGCCCCACGTCAGACTCCTCCGCTGGGAGCCTGCTGCTTCCTCTCCCACTCCCCCTGCTTGTGTTCCCTCTCTCGCTGGCTGTCTCTATCGCTGTCGAATAACTAAATAAAATCTTTAAAAAAAAAAAAAAGATCACCATATACAGAATAAAAATGCAGGGCGACCAAGTACAAATTACATTTCAGAAAAACAAATCATGATTATTTTTTTAGTATGAGTCTATCCCTTGCAATATCTGGGACATACTTACACTAGAAAACAAAACCTCATTGTTTATCTGAGACTGAGATTCGACTGGGCATCCTACAGTGTATTTTGAGAACCCTAACACAGGCCTTCGGCAGGTCGCTGACTCCTCTCGTCCTGGAGACATCACGAGGTTCCAGGGAACAGAACCAGCAGAGTCACCACCACCGACCCAGGACAACAGCCCCAAAGAACACGTCTCCCGCGTGAAAAGAGGTACATATAGTTGTCTACAAATCACTAAGTGTCACACGTGGGGATTGACGGCTCCATCACACAGCTCAGGACATCACGGCAGCAATTAAAAGGCACGTGAACGGGGCTGTGGATGTTTGCAGGGTTCTTTCTCCTGCTGCAAAGAGAGCTCCGAAAGAAAGACATCAGCTGCACGCCCCACCGGACTGGGGTCTGCCCCACCAGCCCCATACAGCTGACGTGTGTTCAGATAAAGGCACGCGTCGCCACAAACCCCTCGGACAACTGTGGGACGAGGGCAGTGATTGATGGCGCGGTCCTCTGGGGAACGCGGGCTTGTTCAATCAGGCGCGCTCGTTAGCACGGGCAGCCCCAGCGCAGCCCCGCTGCTGGGGGAATCGAATCTCTCCGGGCCGGGCTGGCGAGGCTCAGCCTCTCTCACAGGCCTCCTCCAGCCAAGAGCTCCAGCCGAACCTTTTGTTCTGCGTGCCCGCTCCTAGGGAGGGGAATGCAAACAGGGACTTGGCCCTGCTTACCCATTCATCCTGGATCCCCTGATGGGAGAAATTGCAGGGTCTCCATAGACGACCCCGGGGTCTCAGCCAGCAGGGGAGTTCTGCACGTCCTTGCTTTCCGGCTGAGCGAGGAGGGTTCCACTAGATAAACACCCTGCAGATCAGCACGGAAGATAGAGGACTTGGTCATGGGATCTTTACACTCTTTTCGGCAGCCCCCCATCCCTCTGAACCTGCTAGTATAGGCTACCAGGTTCCCAGTGGGTTCCTGGCAGCAGACGTGAAGTGGCATCTATGTTACGCTTGGTATCTATATAGGATTCTAATGGAAGGTGCATGTGCTTTGCGTGCAATTCTAAAGGCACAAGTGGGTGTACACGGAAAGGCTGCTCCCTCTGACCTTGTCCCCATACCCTCCTGGCCCCACTGAGCCCCTCCCCAGAGAGAGCCCTGTGGACAATCTCAGTGACTTTCCAGGGTCTGCTCTGTATGTTCAAGCACACTCCTAAGTACCCAGAAGTCTGAGATCCAGGCGGGGCAGGACCACTGAGATCCAGGTGGGGCTGGGGCTCCAGGCATCTCTGGGCTTGTGGCCACGTCCCTCTCATCTCTGCCTCTGTCCTCACGTGGCTTCTCCTTTGTGTCCGTGTCTCCTCTTCTGTCCCTTACAAGGACACCTGCCATTGGATTTAGGGCCACCCTGATGCAGGATGGTCTCATCTCAGATTGTTCCCTTCATCGCATCTGCAAAGACCCTATTTCCAACTAAGGCCCCATTTACAGGATTTGGGTGTCAGGATGTGAATGCATCCTTTGGGAGGGGGATATCACGAAGGCCACCTAAGTATATATCTTTTTATTTTGCAAGCACAAAAGGTAGCTCGCCTATTGCATACCCCCCTTGGCATTATGCCTTTTACCTGAGCCAATATTTCAATACCTGTCCACAACCCAGAACCTAAGAGCTCCCCAGGGTCTCCGCCCCAATGTGATTGAAAGCATTCACTTTAGGACAAAATGTCACTACAATATTTTTGCGGACGCCATCCCACGCTGCTTAAGACCGATCTTGGGGAAAGAGAAAGCACGGTGAGAATGTGAGTGTCCTTCCTCCCCAGTGCCCGAGAGTGCACGCACGCAGGGCCCATGCACACGTGTGTGTGTGTGTGTGTGTGTGCGCGCGTGCGTGTACTCAGAGCAAAGGAATGACGCACTGGTGGTCAAAATGCAACAGTCATCCATCCCCACATCGTCTGGCAAATGAACCACGGGCCTCGTTCCCTTCTGCCAACAAGACAAGGTCAAACGCTGTGTCCTCCTTGGCTATAAATATGATTTCCAGTGGGCTGGCTCGCTGGCAGCCCGCTAATGAACGCCTATCTGACATTTGTTTTCTCAACGGTCAGCATCCCCACGTGCCCCGCTGTAGTCCCCTGCCTAATCCAATCTCCCAGCTGATCAGACTGCAGATGCCGACCCTGACACATCTCCCAGTCACTTCTCATGACGCACGGAGCTGCCGGGTGTATGAAGGTGCCCTCGTGGCCGGCCCTGGGATGACGCGGGTCCCCTCCCGCTGCGTCCCCACCTGCCGCCTCCCTGATGTTCTCTTCCAGATAATCCTTCATGCCTTCCATCCGTCCTTCTCTCCTTCTCTCCTTCTCTCCCCAGAAACAGATGTCTCCTGGTTTTGCTACTTTGATTCCTTCCCATTCAGCTACAACTCCGCCATGGAGACCTCAGATGTCGCTTCTCCGTGTCCGCGTTAACCACATAAAACCCACATCGTGAGAAACGATTCCCACGCTACCTCCGAAGACCCTCAGTTGGGCGCAGACGGCCATTCCTCGCCCAGCGTACTGACGGGCAAGTTACTGATGGCGGCCATGCCTTGACGCGCTGGCCCCACGGTGCCCGTGCAGCCCACCCTTCTCTGCGTGCTGGGAATGCAATACAGAAGCTCAGCCCCGCGTGGGAGCTCCTCGGGCTCAGATCGCAGCTGTCAATCCCAAATGCTGTCTAATCTGTAAGGATGCCACGTGCCGTTTTTAATAGACGGGAATGGAATGAAGAGATGGTCCAGGAAGGCAGAGCCCAACCTGGAGCCACCTGGATCAGAACCAGAATGTGCCGCAAGCAAATGACAAGGCTTCAGATAGACCCAGAGAAGCCTGGGCACGTGTGGCGTGGTGTTTATTTAACTTTCCAGTGTGTGTCTGCATCATTAAAAAGAAGAAGAAGACACATAGAGCCTCTCCCCTGAAGCATGTTGGACGCCATATGACCATGCCCCAATGGGGACGGTGCTTTCCTGGTATCCACCCAGCACTGTTGGGCTCACCATGGGGCCCCCAACACCGTGCCCTCACCACCTGTTTCCCTCTCTCCCGCACAGTCCGCAAAAGGTTGTGTCAGACCAGCCTCCAAGCCGGGTTCCAACCCAATACCTACTCCTCTTGCTTCTCTGCCTCCAGTAAATTCTACACCCTACTGTCCGTATTCTTCAGGCCTCCCATGGTCAGCGACCATTCTAGAGGAATGAGCTCAGCCGTGCTGGATAAGAAGGCGTTACATACAGCACCCCTAAAAGTAGAGGGAAGATAGGACTCCCCCCATTGTGCCTGCCGGCCTCTGCGTGTCTGCCTTTGCTCACCCAATGCCAAGGGGATGGTTGCAGGGCCTCTGGGAGGTGATGGGGTCATGAAGGTGGAGCCCCCATGATGGGATTAGGGTCCACATAAAGGAGATCCCTAGAGAGCCCCGTCCTCCCCTCCAGCATGGGAGGACCCAGCGAGAGGTCATCCATCCACGAGCCAGGAAGCAGGTATCCTCAGACCCCGCATCTGCAGACACCTTGACCTTGGACGCCCAACCTCCACAACCATGAGAAGTCAATGTCCACTGCGTATAAGCCCCCCAGTGTGTGGTGTTTTGTTATGGAGCTCCCAACACATGAAGAGGAAGGACGATGCACCACGTGAAAAGTTCCATGTGCTCACAGGATGACTGGACACGTCGTCCGTAGCCAGCGTGTGCATTCAGTGAACCGCGGCTGCATTCGGAGAGGTCACTGCCCTCAGTGTGCTCGCCGTTGGATATTCTCGCTACAGCACCATGAAAGGTCATCCACCCCGTGTTCCCGGGGCTGTGTCGGGCACGAGGAGAACACACCTTTTTCACCTACCCTTCCCTGTGTCTCAAGGAGCTCCTCTTCCATTCGGGGATTTTAGTTTTTAGGCAGCCTCCTCAAGGGTCTGTATGCATGAAGTCAGTGCCTCCAGGGGTCACCTGGGTCTTGTTGGTAATGGGGATTCAGCAGGTGTGGGGCAGGACAAAGATGGGGACGCTCTGACCAGCTCCTAGCTGAGCACGACATTCAGGAGATGCAGAGTGTCCTTAGAGTATAAGAGTCTAACTCTGTGGTTCTGGTGCGTGGCTGCCTGCTAAAAATCACCTGGTGAGCTTTCACAGAATGCTGTCGCCCACACCTGCCTTCCGTGCAGGTAGCAACACCTGGATGCAGGTGTAGGACTGGGGATGACTCCTGTCTGGCCATGACCCACTCTTTCCCTGGTGCCATCACCTCGTCCTGCCAAGAGATAACTCAGGAGCCACTTAGCACAATTCTCTGAGGCTACATCACCATCGTGACCGGCGGGGGCCCTCTCCGCAGCCCGCCTGCTGTGCCTTGTCAGGCAAAGGGAGGGAGTCTTGTGACCACTCATTACTGTTGAGCTGAGATGCTGAGTGCCACCGGGGAGGGACGTTGCCATCAGCGGGAGGGTGCCACCTGGCTGCTGACACGCACCTCGTTACCCACCTCCTGTGACAGACATTCGGATCCAAAGTGTGTCCTGCAGAAGCCAAGATGCTCGCCAAACAGACCTGAGATGTGCACAAAGTGTCACGCACATGTGTTTAGACCAAACGTTTGCCACTGTGGCACCATATACGTTCTATTTCAATGCTGAGCGAGATGTGGAAGGTGAAGCGGACCAAGATGATTTGTCCGATGTTGACCTCTGTGTCCTACATTTCGTGGCCTCTGCGTCCAAGGGTCAGCCTCCCCTCGCTCGGTCCCCATCATCCCAGGCAGATCCGCTGTTGTCAGCACAAAGGCCCTGAGCATTGTTGATGGGCAAAACCTGAGCTCACAGAATATGTTCCCAGGAGAACACTGGTTGACTTTTGAAGGACCCCGACAAAAACTAAGCAGGGGGGGAATGGCCCTGAGCACTGTTGGGGTGTGTGAGGGTTGATTAGATGGGTCAGCTCAACAGGGCCAAGGGGTGCCCAGATATTTGGCTAAACATGATTCTGCCTTGGAGGTTGTTTGTGGATGAGATGAATATGGAATCAGTAGACTGAGTAAAGCAGATTGTCTTCCCCCAAGAGTGGGTGGGCCTGATCTAAGCAGATGAAGACCTGCACAGCCCAAAAAGGCAGAAGAAGGGTCAATTTGCCCTTTTTCTAACTGACTTCCATCTTCTCGTGCCCTTAGACTGAAACTTACACCATCAGTCTCCCTGCTTCTCGGACCTTCACACTCAAACTGAATCACACCATAGGCTCTCCCAGGTCTCCAGCTGACAGATGGCAGCCTGTGGGCTTCTCAGCCTCTGTAATTATATGTGCCAGTTCCTTATAGCAAATCTCTATCTCTCTATCATCTACCTATCTATAATTTATATCTATCGATTCATGCATCTATCATGTATTTATCCATCTATCCATCTATCTATTCATCAATCCATCCATCCATCCATCTATCCATCCAACCATCCAACCATATCCATCCAACCATCCAGCCATCCAACCATCCATCTCTCCATCCATCCATCCATCCATCCATCCATCCATCTATTCATCCATCCATCCATCCATCCATCCATCCATCCATCCATCCATCCTATTGATTCTGTGTGTCTGTGAAACCCTGGTGAACACAGCGTGTCTCCAACTGGAGACCCTTGGGAGGAGTCTCATATTGGCTCCCATCTGGGACAACTTTGACTGGGAATCAGCCCAGCATGGCCAACAAATGCAACTCCTTTCCCCGGGCATCTTCGGCTTCCTGTTTACTCCATCTTGGGGTAAAACACAGCTTTCGACCCTGATGAGGTAGAAGGCTTCCCTTCCTGTTGGAGATGAGCCCCCGGACCCTCACCATTTCACCCTCAGAATGTCCACAGCACAAAAGGTTCCTTGTCCTTAATGAGCAGCCAAATGGGCAACCCAGAGATGCCCCATCTTATGTCAGTAGCTGAACATCTTTCTCTCTCCTTTGTCTTCCTTTTTTTCTGGCTCTGTTTTCAGATTTATAATTAGTCAGAAACTTCTAATGGCATGTATTTATCCTCCAATGTGATCCAAAAACCTAAAACAACTGGTATACCACCAAGCTCATCAAAGGGAAGATATTCACGTCGGAGTTATACGTTTTTCTTTTAATGATTTGATAACAATTTATGGATTAAGATTCAAAAGAATGACAACAATAAAAACCTATTACAGAATTCTTCTTAATTATAGAAAAATTGCTTCATAAATATTGAAATATGTTCTTCTCTGCTAATGCCCTGATTTTCTATACTTGGACATACTCTGAACACAATTATTTGGTGATTAATCTATTTTTTAAACTTTCTGTTCATTAGTCTTTTGATGAAAGTTTATCTTAGTTAAGATCACACAGAGTTGGTGCAAAAGAAAAATGTAATATAGATCATCCCATGAATGAGGCAAGAAGACAAGAAAATCATTTCATAATGTTGACTTACTAAGACTGTATCTTTCTGGGACAAGTTAAACATCAAGTTATATTCCCATTTAGCTATCTTCATCATCGATCCATGGAAATCAGTACAGCTCAGTCCACCATAAATTTACTCCATTACCTGCCTGCTTGCTCTCTGTATGATACATAAAGAAGAGTGCCATGGGCTGAATGGTGGCCCCCCCAAAAAAATATGTTGGAATTCTAGCCCCTTAAACATGTGGATGGGATCCCATTTGGAAATAAGGTCTTTGCAGATGTCATTAATATGTATGTTAAGATGAGCTCATCCTGGATCAGGGTGACCCTAAATCCAATGATAGGTGTCCTTATAAGGGGTAGAAGGAAGAAACACAGACACAGAGGAGAAGCCATGTGAAGATGGAGGCAGAGATGGGACGGACGCAGCCACAAGCCCAGGGATGGAAAGTGCTGTATACTTAACCCTGTGAAACTGTGTAGAAAGCATCTTTCAACCAACATCTTCTTTCATTAAGTCAGGACTGTTTGCCAACGTATGTGTGGGAGCATATGGAAAGTGCCATATACTTTCAGCACAACCCTGCCCCACCTAGATCTCAGCAGCCCCTTCCCCACCTGGATTTCAGATTTCCAGTCTCCAAGACTGGCAGAGAGTGAATTCCCATACTTTTAAGCCCCTAATCTAGTGGTACTTCTCATACAAGACTAAATTGATATAGAATTTAAGAAATAATCATTGTGAAATAGAACCACCCCAGTGTATAAAAGCCACCCCCCTCCCATAGGCCCCTCAACAATCCCGTCTCCTTTCCCCACACAGGGTGGAGACTATCTGGAATTCTACAGTAATAATTATCTTAGTTTTCTCTCCTTAATCACTTAAACCCCACATCTGTAGCCCTAAAGACAACATGTTGAGGGGATATGTGCACTTGTGTGTGCCCTTCATCTTGCCCCTCATTACCCCTCCTGATTCTGCAGGGGATTCAGGCTGGGCCTCAGCCTCCCTCACCCCTTGCTCAGGACTCAGCACTCTCAGGTATGTTAACTCACCCCCAACTCATGCACCTGCTTCCCAGCTTCCAAAACCATGTGCCATCTCCCCCAATCCCAGCTGTTCCTGCTCCTATGGGCTTAGGACTTGACTATCCCTGAACTAGGGCTTCACCAGGGAGCACACAGAGCTGTATGTTCACACGGCTTTCTTAACCCACATGCCTCTTATTTCTAAGGGACATTTTTCTCCTTTGAAAGAAGTTCCACCTACAGAAGACCTCACTGTACCTTGTTCACACCCTCCTGGGTATCCCAGGGGGCAGACTTGACCGTGAAGCTCTGACCATGGTCACCCATGCTTGGGTACGGGATGAAGTGCTAGTCAAGGTTCTTCAGAGAACCTGACTCACTAGGAGATGTTAGATGATAGATAGATAGATATAGATAGATAGATAGATAGATAGATAGATAGATAGATAGATAGATGATAGATAGATAGATGATAGATAGATAGATAGATAGATAGATAGATAGATAGATAGATGATAGATAGAAGATAGATAGATATGATGGATGGATGGATAGATATGGATTGATGCATACATGGATGGATGGATGGATGGATGGATGGATGGATGGAGAGATAGATATGATGGGTGGATGAATGGATGGGTAGATATGGATTGAAGCATGCATGGATGGATGGAGAGATAGATATGATGGATGGATGGATGGATGGATGGATAGATATGGATTGATGCATGCATGGATGGATGGATGGATGGATGGATGGATGGAGAGATAGATATGATGGATGGATGGATGGATGGATGAATGGATGGATGGATAGATATGGATTGATGCATGCACGGATGGATGGATGGAGAGATAGATATGATGGATGGATGGATGGATAGATATGGATTGATGCATGCATGGATGGATGAATAGATAAGTATGGATAGATGAATGAATGGATAGATAGATATGATGGAGAAAGAGATAGAAATAACTAGGTGACATTAACATATAGATCCAGACATCATGACCTACGTGATGCGGATGTAGGTACAGAGTATATGTAGACTTAGATACAGATACAATCTCCCTCCTCTCACGCCCTGACCAAGCCCACACTTCAAGAGGCAGAGAACCTGCCTATATGATAGGGGCCCCATTCTCTCCCTCCCTGAACACAGACAGCGGAGCAACCATGGCTTCGTTTGGACCCATGGGACACGCTTCCATCCAGGAAACCAGCATGCAAGCCCAACGATCATCTCCGTCCCCCTAGGGACCGGCCGGGGGGTTCCAAGATGCATACCATCTGCTCCTCCCGGTGAACCGTTCCTCAAAGTCACCCATCTGCATCAGCCACACACCTTCCAGCAAAAGAGGGCAACCGGCCGGTCTTCGGACATTCATGATGCACACCGTCCACTATGCAGGCCCGGGCTCCATCTGACAGGGGCCCTCGTGGTCCTGGCCTCGGGTAGCTTGCAGTACAGCCCATGGCTTTGGGGATGGCCAGTGCCCTGACCCTGAATGTACCAAGCATGACCCGTCTCTGCGTGGGCAGGACAAATAAAATACCCTACCCTCGTGGTGAGCTTAGAGCAGCTGGGTGGTCACCGCCCGTGCCCCCCAGGACCAAGAGCAGCACCCCACGGCCCCTATGAAACAAAACCCCGGTGGGCAGTAGAGCTGGAGGCTTCCGGGCTCTCGTCCACGGCTCTCGGCATCAGGCTCGGCGCCTGGCCAGGCGGGGGGAGACTTAATTGCCAGCAGGTTTATGACGCCCCTAATTGAACCGGACATCTCCATGAGCTCTGACCCCCACCCTGCTGCCAAGATACCCCGGATGCAGGGCGGCCTGCGGGTTATTTAGTATGTGTGAGGGGCTTGGACCGCCTTTCCCTCCATGTGAAAATAGTTAACCGCAGGGAAAGGTCCCACCCCTCCACTTTGCAAAATGGTGAAATTAAGTTTTGCGCAGACCCGCCAAGGGACGGCCGTGAATTACCCTGCAAACAGAGTTTTCATTGATTCTGAAGAAAGCGCTTGTCCATACATAACAATGATAACCCTTTTACAAGGTTTGGAAAACAAATCTGACACCCCATTAAAAGGCAAATGATTTTTTTTTTTACCTCTCCACACAAGAAAAAGAAACTTTTAAGACATAGAAGGCTATTAATCAATAATGGGGCTTTTAAAAAAAATAAATATATACTATACAGGAGAAGCTGACATAAAGGTAAAGCCATAAACTGTATCATGGGAGGCGTGTTGAACCATGTAGCTTAATTGTCAAGACGGCAAGGGTCCTGTTTTTATTAGCTGCACAAAAGATATTTTATTGAATGTCACGTCGTAATTTGATTTTAAAAGGAACACCAAAAGAAACGATGTGTTCTTGGGTCCCTAATGCTGCCAAAAAAAAAAAAAAAAGACACCACATCCACCATCCACGGTCACGGCCACACGGAGAAACGGGGAGACTCCCAAGAACCATCCAAACACACAAACACACGGACACATTCGTTACCTGGTTTTCTGTGCAATGGCCATCAGATTTTTTAGAGACTGAAAAGAATGGCCAATTTTGTACTCCAGAGGGCAGGGGATCAGGGGTCCGGGGCAGAATCCAGCAAAAAAAGAAAGAAGAAAAAAATTCAAGGCATGTAAGTTTGGGATGACGTTTGTAGACGTCCTTTCTTCGCGGGTGAAGGCTTTCCGTGATGGGAGGGGTTGTCATGAAACTTTAATGCACTGGAATGGTAAACTCAACACAGGAACGCGGCCTTTCTGAGCCCCGGGGACGCCTGGGACACCTTCGCGGTCGGGCTGGGAGCATCGGAGCATAGGTGAGCACACGTCAGACCCAGTTCTCTGGGGGCTCCTGCACGCGGGGCCGTGGAGGGCACACGTGGCGCTCGATGGTTATTAATAACCCACACCTTCTCCAACTTGCATTCCAAAAGGGCTGCAGAGACAGGGCTGGTTCTGGAAGGCTGACTCTGGAAAACAGCCTTTCCACCCGGATGTCCACCTGGGGCTCCCTCTGCCCTTCTCCTTGCAAAACAGAGATGCCTCCAGTGTCCCCAGCCCAGTGGGACTGTCCTCCCCGGGATATTCCTTCCTCTTATGTACGAGTCTGCAGTTAAATTCTTGCTCATGCTTTAGCCCAATTCATGGTTTTCCAGATGTGCTGAAATGAGCTGCCCTCTGCCTATATGTTGCCACCACCAGGGAGCCAGGACCACAGATCCACGAGCCAGTCGCTGACCACCTTTGTGTCCAGCACACAAGGGCAGCCACCATCTAAGAAAATGCTGCTGTACAGAGAGATGCTTCCTTCCCTTGCTTCTGGTTCTACCAAACATCTTGCTATACGTGCCTAGCATTTAAGCTTCATCACATCTCTGAAAAATGGGGGGGAGAAAATTTCCTGCTACATTCACCATGCAGGAGTTTCTATCCTTAGGCACAACTGCCTCACGGCTCAGCAACTGCAGATACATGGATTCTGGTCAGCACCCTGGATCTCTTCCCACAAAATGCAGACCCCACGCAGATGCCCCCTTCCGTGGAGCTAGATCAGAACCCCGGAAAGTTGTCTGCAGGCCAGTAAAGGTTTTCAACGGTGGATTTTCCCTGCCCATTCTTCTCTTACTCCTCACAGCCTCGTGGGGAATCAGACTCTTGAGTATGAATGGGTCTTCGTGAACTGATTGGTTATCCGCCCAACCCAGTGCACCTGTTCATGGGAAGGTGATGCACCTGTCCACCTGTAGCCAGCACATCTGTTCATCAGTACCTGGTGCACCTGTTCATTGGTAGTTAGGGCAGCCCCTTCAAGCACCAGTGTTGGCAGGGGCAGGGGCTCCTTGCCCTCACTCTGGCTCAGTGGGGAGAACAGCATTCCTGCCCTGCCTTGTCCTGTCCTGAAGGATGTCTGGCCCCCAACCCCTGCCCCTACCCTGGCTCCCCAGGGCAACCCATCTCAGCACCCCAGCAGGCAGCTGGGAGCCTTGCCTACAGACCCATCCACTAAAGGTTTGAGACCCACAGAAAGTGCACGTCAGAGACTTCCAGGCTCTGAATAGGAATTGGAGTGTCCCTGTGGCATCAAATGAAGCAGAGGGCTCAGCCTGCCAGCCACCCCCCTTTGTGGGAGAGAACAAAAACTAATGCTCTTGGACGCTCATATGTGCCACGGGCTATGGCTGGGCCCCATCGTGTGCCTGGTGCTCTTTAATTATGTGCACGTTCCCATACCCGGGTAGCAATATGACTTCTTTGTACTCATGCAGAAACCTGTTCTCGTCCACAAAAGATCAGTAGTAACAGCAGCTGGTGACACGAGCTGAGAAATTGAATTAAGGGCTCCCAGGGAAGGAGGGAGGGGTGAGCAGGCGGAGCACAGGGAATTTTTAGGGCAGGGAAGCCACTCCATATGACACCATAATGATGGATTCCCGTCCGCATACATTTGCCTGAACTCACGGAATGCACAACACCAAGAGGGAGCCCTCATGTGAGCTCTGGGCTGCAGCCAGTAATGATCAGTATTGGCTCATCGGCTGTCCCAAACACAGACAGCAATGCATGATGTGAACGGTAGCAGAAACGGGGGGTGCAGGGGACGTGTATGGGAACTCCCTCCTCTATGCACTCAGTTCTTCCATAACCCTAAAAACGCTCTGGAGATGGCAACCTATTAATGAATAAAACCAGATCTGTAGGACAGTTTGGCTTTTTCAGTCTTCTCCCACTTTTAACAACAGCGACGGGTAAAGCACAGCCTGAGATGCCAGGTGACAGATTGTTATCCCCAAGAGCATTCTGAGCATGGGAAGCTCTTACTTGCAGGGCCACTGCAGACTCCCACACTTGTCTGAAAACTCTCATTCAGACTGCCAGTTCCAAACCCAGGCTTGGTTCTGTGCACATCGATCGGGGTCGAATGGGTTCTTTTCAAAACCCAGAGCACGCACACCCTGCAGGACTAGCAGTGGGAGGCACGGGCTGAGTGAGCAAGGGTCCTGCCCACAAGATCCCTAGTGCCGGCGACGTTATTAGTTATCTTTTTGACCAGAGAATCACACGGATAGCTGTGGTTAAAAGTTACCCGTTTAAACGTGACACCAAAAGCACAGGCAACAAAAAGAAATACACATAAATTGGAGTGCATGAAAATTTAAAGCATTTGTGCATCAAAGGACACCATCAAGAGAGTGAAAGGAATAACAAAGAGGGAAAAAAACCCACAGAACGGGAGAAAATATTTGCAAGTCATATGTGGGATGAGGGTTTAGTATCCGGAACAACTCTCACAATTCAACCGCAGACAGACCCAATTTAAATACGGACAAAGGACACGAATGGTCATTTCTCCAAAGATGACATTTACATGGCCCATAAGTGCATGAAAAGACGCCAGTCATTGGGGGAATGATGGCAAGACCACAGCAAGGTGCCCTTTGCACCCATGAGGAAGGCTATAATTTTGGATGGATGGATGATGGATGGATGGATAGATAATGGGTAGGTGAGTAGGCAGATGGATGGATGGATGGATGGATGGATGGATGGATGATGGATAGGTGGGTAGGTTCATGGATGGATGAATGGATGGATGGATAGATGGATGGAGGTGGGTGGATGGATGGATGGATGGATGGATAGATGGATGGATGGTGGGTGGATGGATGGATGGATGGATGGAAGGAAGGAAATAGAATGGGATCCATTGTACATGGAATATGACCCAGCCTTGAAAAGGAAGGACATGCTGAGAACTGCTACCACATGGATGAACTTTAGGGACATGATGCTCAGAGAGAAAAGCCAGATCCTAAAGGACAAACGTCACATCATCCTATTTATATGAAATGCACAGAACAGAAAAATCCATTAAGACAGAAAGTGGATCACAGCTTAGCAGGGGCTGGAGGAGGAGGGCCACAGAGAGTGCCTGCCGAGCTCCTATAGGGTTTCTGTTTGGGTTGCCCCCAAAGCCTTAAAAACACAAAGTGGTGATGATGGTTTGCACGACCCTGTGAATGTCCTCGTACACCGAATTGTACAGTGAAAAATGATTAAAATGGTAACATTTGCATTGTATATATTTTAGCACAACTTTTTTAAACAGTGAGGGGGGGGAATGTAGTCTGAATAGTGAGAGATCGCTCCTCAAAACAGCAGGAGAAACGGTCTATTTCAAGAAAGCCTAAAAGGAAATTTCCAAGACAGAGTCTGAGCTGGGCCTGCAAGGGACCTGGGCTTGCCGAAGCACAGAGCAGGACGGAATGCAGGAATTTGGGGAGGGGGCTGCACGGAACTCCCTCCGTGAGACTTGCCTGGGATGGCAGGTCCTCGGTCTGTCCGGAGGGCCAGCAGCCCCTTCCCCTGGTGCTCACTTGCTCCACAAAAGGGCCCCCAGGACAAACCCCCTTTCCCCAACCCGCCTTTGTCCTGCAAAGGGCCCCCTGAGGTGCTGAAAAATGCCATGGGCTCAGATTTCAAAGCCACTGAGAGAATAGGCTCCCCTAGGTCTGGGGACCTTCTCCCTGCCCTGCGGGGAAATGGGGCCCTTTTAACAGAGAAACAAACCTTAGTCAAGACCCAGCCACAAAACACCATTTAGACCAGGGGAGGAGGGCCCACGTGTGGTGCAAAGGGCCTGAATGGAGTTCTGTTTGGCTTTGTGGGCCAGGCAGCATCTCTGGCAAGCGCTTAACCCTCCCCCCTGGCAGCAGGAAAGCAACCCTGCAAACACACAGGCAGGACCATGTGCCAATAAAACTTTATTAAACATCACAAGCAGAGGGCAGGTCAGCAGGGGGCTGACCCCTGATTTAGGGACTGTGTTGGCAGCCCCCAGCACACACACGACTTCTGCCTCTGGACACAGCACCCCAAACTCAGCCTCTGACCCCCCATCCCTACCCCCTTCCGCTCAGCATGCCCCCAAGGCTGGGCTACCCAGAACCCTTACTGCCCTTCTGGGGTAAGGGGTCACCACGCACTTACCAATTCAAAAGAACACATGCCTATTTCCCCGGAAATAAACTGATCCTTTTCTTTCCCCCTTATTTTCCTTCCCTGGTCCAGAAGGGGCTCATCTCTGTTCTTCCGAAACGACTCGGAATCTGGGAGTTACATATTACCATCATGACACACACGATCCCATGATATTCTTTCTGTCTCCGTGTTCTCTGCTAAAAATACCACAGCTGACCCTATTTTATGATAAAACCCGGTAACGATAAATAATGATGCTCTCCGGCAACACCGCGTGGGGGGTCCTAATTGAGCCGGCTTCATTTCAGACGCTAACCGCAGACTACAACACGACATCATAAATTCGGTGGTGGTGGCTGAGACGCCAGGAACCGAAGACACCGTTCTGATTCCCACTCTGTGTTGCTGTGAACCTAAAATCGCACTAAAAAATAAAGTCACTAAAAAAAAAAAAAGCGTGTTTCTCTCCAAAGATGTCAGGGGGAGTGCCCTGCCTCCAGGCACATGGGTGGGATGCATTTTCCCCCAAAAGCAAACATAGGAGAACAGAAATCACCACCCAAGTGGGATTTGTGCCCAAGGCACCGCGGTCACGGGACATAAGCAATCGTACCAATCTGCATCATGTCGCCAGGTGGGGAGCTCACCCACAGGTGGAAAACCCCTCGACATTGTGACCCTTTCTGGGAAACTCCTTTATCCGTTTGGCACTACCGAGTCTGCCCTGAAATTTCTGATGTCCCCCAAAGCAAAATGGCGCAAAGCGTTTGAAAAGGCGCGATCCAGGAGAAGCACGAGAACATAATTAGCAAGGGAGCGTTGAGCCGTGCAGGTGGACCTCGTCACAGGCACCTGGACAGAGAGGGGTTCGCTGGGACACCTGCTGGCCCCATTTCTTCTCCGAAGTCAGTCTTTCTCCACATGCCACTCCATCTGGGGTCTTCTGACACATCCCACAAACGGGGCGGCTTCAAAAACACACTTGTATTCTGTCCCAGTCCTGGAGGCTAGGAGTCTGAGATCCAGGCGGGGCTGAGGCTGAGAGTCTGAGATCCAGGCGGGGCTGAAGCTGGTTCCTCCTGGAGGCTCCCAGAGAGAACCTGTTCCTTGTCCTGGTCAGGAGAACATGGGCTCCATCTATGCGTCTCCCCTGAAGCATTGACTGGCCTTCTGCACCCTATTTCCAAATGAAGTTCCATTGTGACCTTCTGCACCCTACTTCCAAATGAGGTTCCATGGTGAGGTTTCAGGTGGACATAAATTGTTGGTGTGGTGACACCATTCAACCCCAGACACCGTCCATATACCTTCCAAGACTGGGGAGCCTAGAACTTCCTGGGGAAACCCCTTTGGGCTGCAGAAACCCCGAGTGCCTTTTCTTTTGCAGCTGAAGGTGCCGTGTGATCGAAAACAGGGATGTGCCAAGTGCTGGCAACCCCATGTCTGAGGATAGACCTCACGGACACAAGAGCAAAGAGACGCCGCCTAGAGTGGGGACACTTCAGGCCCCCAGAGAGCTGGGGGCAGAGCCCACGGGGAGTGGGTTCCCTGTGTCCTGGTCTGCTCAGCCCCGTGCATTGTACCTGCAAGACTGCGGCATCCTGCCACCTGGTCCCCGAAGCTGCCCTCACACTTCCTGATCTACTGCACAGCAGCCCTGAGACATGCGGTCCCCTCACCCCCACCCTCCTCTTTACAACCTCCCACACCCCCTGCATATATGAGAAGCCCACGCCAACCCCAGAACAGAGGGGCTGCCAAGTCCCATCTGACCTCTGTGTGCCTCCCGCCGTCTGTCCCTTGAGAAGGGAAACCCACACACCTGGGTGGTGGCAGGTGGATCCCAAATCCTTCGTCCTTGGGGCACTTGCCCTGGAGCAGTGTCCCCGGTCCCAGCTACCTCCTCACCCCAAAGGAGACACAGAGACTCCATCGGGTGAGCTCATGGGTGGCCGTGGGGCTGAGCAGACCTCCAGCGTGCCCTCGCTCCTAGATGTGCGTTTCTTGAAAACAGTGCGGAAAACGCATTTTTATACATTAAAAAGGGGGTGCCTGGCTGACTCCGTGGATGAAGAGTCTGCCTTTGGCTCAGGGTCCTGGGATCGAGTCCTGCATCGGGCTCCCTGCTCAGCAGGAAGTCTGCTTCTCCCTCTTCTGCTCCTGCTCTCTCTCTCAAAGAAATAAAATCTTAAAAACACAAGCACTCTAGAACTATGCCAAAAAAAATAAAAATAAAGATGACAAGAAATATAATGTTAGCCGTATAAAGAGCCACTTCTCCCTCCCTTTTGCTGTTGGCCACATTTTCCTTAGGAAGCGAGCGCGTGCGGCTTTTAGGAAGGGAACGGAATAACCGACTGTGGGCGCGTCTGATTATTCCGGTTTCCACGCGCCGTCCCTCGCTGTCCGCGCTTCACCTGATAAAGCGGATTCCCCGCTGGGGAGGCCAGGGGGTGGGGGGTGGGGGGCGCGTTAACCGTTTGCGGTTCTGTTCACTGCGCTTTACCCGGGAGGCATGGCCGCCGCCCACACGGGGCCGTCGAGTGCTCCGGAGGGACGGGGAAGGAGACGGAGTGAGCTGGAGGAATTGCTCGTGGAGAGGGGGGAGCCCCGCTACCTGCCCAGGTCCTCAAGTTCAGGCAAGACCCAGGGAGAGCCCCGTGCTGTTCGTTCCAATCCGAGTGCGGGAGAAGGAGAGGCGAGGCGTCCCCTGATCAAGCAGGCAGACGCGGAGAAAACGGGCCAACTTCTCCTTCCACCGCCTCAGGAGCTAGCCGGGCCTTCAACTGATTAGACGAGGCCCACCCGCGCCAGGGAGGACCATCCGCCTTACTCCATCCGATTATTCCCAGGCTCCTGTCCTCCAGAAACCTGCTCACAGACGCACCCGGGATCGCGTCCAGCCCGGGCTGCAGGACCACGGAGGCCGACACACAGAATTCATGCCCCGGGTGCCAAGCACGTCTAGTGGGCGCACTTTCCATCCTCCCCTCCGTTCTGGCCCTTACTTGACAGCTGGGCTCTCTCGGTTGGGTTTCTCATGAGCACTGTGTGGGGTTGGGGTCTACAGCACCTCATTGCACACGTGCCACCCTGGGTGCACCCCAGGACCCGGGGTTCTCCAGGGCCTCGACCGATCGCCTCGGGCATCTTCCCCAGCCCCCCGCCCAGCATCATTGTGTGACTTAAACGAGCGTGTGTGGGGTTTTCGACCACCTGCCCCAGCACGGACTGAGCTAGCCGCGCTCGGGCACGGGGACGCGCCTTGGCAAGGATTAACAAGGAAATGGCTTTACGATGAGTCTTTGCGACGTGGGCGGGTGAGGGAAGCGCTAAATTAAACCCACAGGGTCCTCTCCCTTTTCCTTTATTAGTGTGCATGCAATAGACTCTTTATTTTGCAAAATATATCGATCGGACACCGACTCCCGGATAATGGGCTCTGCCAGTGTGTTACCAGGATTAAATTATTAGCAATCAATGGAGCCCCTTGGACCGTCGGAACATGTGTCACGTGCAAATAGATGCGAGTCCCTTCCCGCCCCCACGCTCCCCGAAACGCCTCCCTTTGCTTCCCGACGGTGAATCTTCCATTTATTCCGAGCAAGAGGGGGGGCAGGGACGCCAGGGGACGGAGCAGCCCCGGGGAGCGAACTCGGGATGGAGTCCGCATCCCACGGCACCTGCCATGCTGGGCTGAGCTTTGCTTCCTGGACGCCTGACCCACTCCTGGACACTGCCTGTGTTCTCCAGCCCGAGACAGGTGACGCCGTCCTGTGGGTCACCCCATGGCGTCCCCTTGGCAAGCATGGATGGAGCACACCGGGGGCAAAGCCTTCTCCAGGAGCCAGGAACCCAACCCCAACGTCGAGGACGCGGTTCAGCACGGACCAAGGCCAGCGTGCATCCCAGTCGGCCCCCAAGAGGGCAGATTGTCTGTCCATGTGGGGTCAGGTCCACGGAATGGGGCTTCCCAGGTCCTGGGAGGGAATTAGGACCTCACGGGGCTGCTTCAGGAGTAAGCAGGCATCAGCCACTTACCGTGCACCTACTATGCTCTGTGTATCAGGAAAGTGCCTTGACCCATACAGACCACGCCAACCTTGAGTCAACCTTGAGACGCAGCACAGGAGTGTGACGGAGAATCCCCATGGTGACCATTACGCCTGGGGGATCTCCCCGGACTTGTGGGGTCCTGGGAAGCTAGAACCGAAACCCACAGGGGGGAACAGGCTCTGAGGACACCGCCCAGGCGCACCTGCTTCCCCTCCAGCATGGACTGCACGGGGAAGTCTCACTGTGCTCACCGGGATCTGCTCCGGACAGCAGCGCTCGCTCCACGCCCCGTATCGGGCACGTTGCAGAATGGAGCAGGCTGGAAGCCAGCGGTGCCGATCCGTGGCCGTGCATGGCGCTGAGCCCACGTCCTCCGCTTTCCTCGGTCGCCTATGGAGGTGACCGCCGCTCCCCACAGGCCGCGAGCCTTCAGTTACATGACGCATTGCACACACGCCTCCAGGCACGTCCCAGATGTCCTGTGATCCCTGAGTCGTGGCTCAGGGACCGCGTGCTGCCCCGGCCTCCGGGAGAGGACTTCTCTCGCCACGTGCACCTGCAGAGGCCAGTCTCCCCGGTGATTGTCTCTCCCGTGTGGACGCCGCGCAAGCCCTTTGAAAGGCTAGCGGGACACAGATGCAAAACCATCCTGAAGACGTTCGCGCCCAGAATGAGCAAGCCGGCCTCATCCGAGGTGTCCCCGCCGGGTCTCCGAAGCCCCATCTGGACCTCCACGGAGACTCCCCACCCAAACCGGGGTCCCAACACCTCACCGCTGGGTCTGGTCCATCCTCCATCCCTCACCCCCCACCCCCAGCCACTTCTTCTTTGTTATTCATCCTATTCAAATTTTTTCACTTGCTGCACGCGGGCCAGCGCGTCTGTCTTTAATCGATCTAATTATCAGAAAACGCACTTTGCAATCAGCCCCGAACAACACCGGCCTTCTTTTCCACCGTGCCAGCCAGCTGTTGGGAACGGTACGGGTCTCATCTCACCCCCTCCACATGTTCGAGCAGATGAAAGTAATTTTGTGCTCAACTGTCTATAAGTAATTAGGCTGTGATGTAAAGGGGTCTTTATGCATCCGTTCGGAATGAGGTATACGGAGTAATTATGAGCAATCCTCTCCCTTAGTAAGACACACCTTATGCATTTTACATGAGCCCCCATTATTAGCATAACCTGGCTATCAAAGCCCCACGGATCCACTGTCTTCCTTTTCATGTAAGGGGCTGAAATTCCCCAGAAATATAATAATTTGAAAACAGGGACGGTGGTGATTTGTTTCAGCTGTGATTTGTTACGTTCCCGTCTCCTTTGTCATCCGCCTGGTAAAGCACCCCCCTCTCCCCCGCCACCACCACCGCCCCATCCCCACCGGCGGGCTGGCTCCCCCACCCCCCACCCCCACCCACACAGCTCTTCCTCCTGCCCCGAGAGCAGGAGATTAATATGCAGGAGGGGTCTTCCCACCATCCTGCGTGTCAGACGCACAGACCAAATCCCTTAATCTTATTAATTAGGAGGTCAGAAGAGAGCGGTGTTCTGCGAAAGAAAGTCACACCGGCTCCCCGGCCGAGTGGCCGGCCGCCGTGTTCAAAGCCACGGCCAGACGCGACCCCGTGCTCGCTCCTCACAGACCCGGGGGGGTCCGGGGCGAGTGGCCTGCAACACACCCTGGGACACCTTGCCCGTGGGCTTGCATGGGGCCGGGCGGTCCCAGCATCGCCCAGGACTGATCTCCCCACCCTGTCCATGTGGCACGAGGCTCTCCTTGAATCTGGCATGACGACCGTGCGCCATGCCAGCCCGCGGGCGTTTGGGGACCGAAGCAGAAAGACACGGAGTACGACTGTCAGGTTATGTCCCAGATGTGGGATGGGGTTGTTCATGGCCTCACGGACGTCAGCCGGAAGCACCACGGAGATGGGAGTTTCTCAAGGCAGTCCCTGGGCGTCCTGCTTCAGGAAAGGCAGCCATATACGTGCAGGGTGTTGAAACGGGGGGCCCAACATCACACCAAATGTGCATCAACAGGTCTACGCACACAGGAGAATATGACTCGGTCATGAACAGGAAGACTCATTGTCCTCCGGACCTGGACATCAGCTGGGTCCCGTCCCCTGTGTCCATGCTGCAGGGAGTGCCCATGTCCACTGTGCATGGGACACCCCACGTCTCAGTGTCTGCTCCATCCTCTGGGCCTGGACGTCAGCTGGGTCCCGTCCCCTGTGTCCATGCTGCAGGGAGTCCCTGCGTCCACTGTGCATGGGACACCCCACGTCCCAATGTCTGCACAGTCCTCTGGGCCTGGGGATCAGCTGGGTCCCATCCCCTGTGTCCACGCTGCAGGGAGTCCCCACGTCCACTGTGCGTGGGACACCCCACGTCCCAGTGTCTGCACCGTCCTCTGGGCCTGGACGTCAACTAGGTCCCGTCCCCTGAGTCCACGCTGCAGGGAGTCCCCACGTCCACTGTGCATGGGACACCCCACGTCCCAGTGTCTGCACCGTCCTCTGGCCTGGACGTCAGTGGGTCCCGTCCCCTGTGTTCACGCTGCAGGGAGTCCCCTCGTCCACTGTGCATGGGACAGCCCACGTCCCAGTGTCTCCTCTGTCCTCTGGGCCTGGACGTCCTGGATGCCAGCAGGGTCCCAGCCCTACTGCGGTCAGCTCTGCTCCTTCTTTTCAGTGAATGCCTAGCTCACAAGCCCTGGATCCCGACTTGGTTCCCCGAGTCCCTGCCTGGATTTCCACCAATCCCGTACTGACCCCTCAGAGAACCCACAGCTGCAAAGGCCAGTGCGTCTCGTAAAGCACCACACCCTTCCTGCTCCCACCGTAGCTGGTGGACAAGGGTGGCTGCCCCCGAAGAGAAAGGAGCCAGGAGTCCTAGCCCCCAGCCCTCGCCCTGCAGACAGGCTGACCCAGAAGATGGGTCTGCCGGGGACTTCTCAGCATGCAGGTCAGACAGACAGGCTGGTGGGCTGGGATCACCCCGAGCTGCGTTCAGCAGAACTCCGGCCGCCGCCAGGCTCTGAATTCGGGGGACTTAGGACAGACGCACTCACTTCCTCTGAGCACCTGCCTTCCATCAGGACCTGGTGACACAGGAGCCCAACCACGGGATTACAGCAGAGGATACGACGCTCATCACGCATGATCCCATTAATATAAAATGTGCACGACAGGCAAAGGCACGGACAGAAAGTGGGTCCGTGGCTGCCCAGCCCTGGCGAGGGGCCGGGCGGTGAGAACTCGTGCAGACGGAGGGTCTCCTTGGAGAGGGTGGGAAAGTTCTGGAGTCAGACACACGTGGTGGTTGGTGAGTGTCCTAAACGCCTCCGAGCTCTTACGGGCGTGCAGGGAGGGACGAGATCACATCCTTAAAAACGTGCCCGTGACGCCGACCCCGGGAGGATCCACACGGTTCTCGTGGACTCTGCAAAGAGAATATTCCCTGCGGAGAGATGGGCGGGCGGGCGTTCCCTTTGCGGCCACGGGGGATGTCTCCTCCCCTGACAGGCTCCTTGGGATCGCCGACCCCCGACAGCACGCGTGTCGACCTTGGGATCAATAATCAGGTCGTATTCCCACGATTTATTTGCCCAGGGAATGGCCCCGTGGCCCTGCTGAATATTAGCATGGTACGTGGCGGCCCCTCGCCCGTAACCGCGGGCTTGGGAAGCATCCAGCGTCTCCTTCCCATTGTTCTGCTAAAGCAGTGAGGAGATCGAACCCCCCCAACGCCGCAGAGAAAAGGGGAAAAACACACACGCCACGCACGTACGGAAGGGAAGACGATTACTTGAGACACGTAAATCCTCTCTGCCGTCGGGCTAATTGCTCCGCGGGAAACGTCCTGCGGCAGAGAGGTCAGAACCGTATTTTTTCCTTACCTCATCCACGTCGTACTCTCATCCCTGAGGATCTGGGCGTTTCTGCACCACGTCAGATGCCGTCTGCAAGAGCACGGGAGGCTGGCGGGGCAGGAAGCACCTCGCCCGCGAGGCTGGCGTAGGGGGCTGGGGAGGCCAGCGGGCTCGGAAGCGGGTGTGAAACAGATAACGTCGCTGACCTCACCAACCCGTCCCCAGAAAGCACGGATCCTGGGATGCACAGAAGGTCACTGCGTTAAAAACACAAGGACAACCCCAACCACCAAAATGTGGTTGTCTAGGCGCCTCCTTGCTCTTCCCCTTGGGGAGGAAAAAAAACACATCATTTAGCCGATTTTTAGATAAAATGAAATTGCAGTGGAAATGTCGAGGGCAATGGACGAGGTCCGGGGAATGAAGACAACAATGGCAAATACCGGGAATCGGAAAGGGCACAGCCTGGATTTCAGCCAGGGAGTGCCGAGGGCATGCTGGAGTCCCTGGGTCAGAGTGGGGGCCTTGCGGACACCTGAGCTGTCCTGACGTCGGAGGCCTGGAGTGGTGAGAGCGCCCGCCATGGTGCCCCGATCCCTCCCACCCTTCTGCACGCTCATGAGCCCTATAGGGCACACGGCGACACCGTGGCTCCTTTGGAGCCCAAAAATGCACGAGGCATCGCAGGATTTTCCTCCTGCTGTCCAGATGCCAGCGTCCTCCCAGGGGACATCCCGACCCATCTCTGCTATCTGTCCATCCGGCACCAGCAACTCCCGCCATCACCCCGCACTCCTCCTGGGCATGAGCCAGTCGGGGAAGACCCAGGCAGAGGTCTGGCAGAAGCTCGCCGAGACCCCATCCGCACCCCAGGAAGGTCTCCCTAGGGTTGTACCTACAGGAGAAGCTTCCGGCGTGGAAAGCCCTTGGCCGTGTGGCCCCCATTAGAGCATCCTGCACAAGAAAGGGCATGGCCGATGCTAGCTTTCTCGCCTCGTCCTTCTGGGGTTGCTCTCCTTTAGGTTCATGGCCCAACACCCTTCTTCCCCAAATGCAAGCATTCCGGGTGTCTCCATCAGCAGCCTGGGACGACACGCGTTCCTTTGTCATAATCCTAGAGGCTGCAGGTCTGAGATCGGGGGGCCAGCGAGGGTGGTGTATAGACGAGCACTCCCTCCTCATACCCTCCCCACAACACAGGCACCAAATGGACACCCTTGTGTCTCTTCTTATGAGGGCACGAATCCCACCCCCATGACCCCACCTCCAAATCCCATGACACCGGGGGTTAGAGTTCCACGTATGAATCTGAGGACACAGAAGCTCTGGGTCCATGGCACTGAGGGTGCAAGAAGGGCTGGCTGTGCGTGCACGTCCGCGGGACACCAGACTGCGGCCGAGCACAGACACGGCTCCAGGTGTCCTAGTCTCCAGGCTGGTGGTGGGATGCAGGAATGGGGTGTGCTGCCTGCATGTCTCTAGCCCACATTCAGCGCCCGGTTGGTCAGCGGGGCTTGGAAAGAATTCCATCTGATGGCAATGGGCTGCCTGCAACCCTGGGGGGGGGGCGTCCCACGTGCAGCCCAGTGTGTCCCTGGAGAAGCCCAGCAGGTCCCAGGTGCAGTCCGGCAGGTCCCAGGTGCAGCCCATTGTGTCCCAGGTGCAGCCCGGCAGGTCCCAGGTGCAGCCCATTGTGTCCCAGGTGCAGCCCGGCAGGTCCCAGGTGCAGTGCAGTGGGTCCCACATGCAGCCCAGTGTGTCCCAGGTCATCCCGGTGGGTCCCACATGCAGTCTGGTGGGTCCCAGGTGAAGCCCAGAATGTCACACGTGCAGTCCAGTGGGTCTTAGGTGCAGTCCGGCAGGTCCCAGGTGCAGTCTGGCAGGTTCCAGGTGCAGCTCAGTGTGTCCCACGTGCAGCCCACTGTGTCCCAGGTGCAGCCCGGCAGGTCCCAGGTACAGTCCGGCAGGTCCCAAGTACAGTCCGGCAGGTCCCAGGTGCAGTCTGGCAGGTTCCAGGTGCAGCTCAGTGTGTCCCACGTGCAGCCCACTGTGTCCCAGGTGCAGCCTGGCAGGTCTCACATGCAGCTCCATGGGTCCCACGTGCAGCCCAGGACCATTCCCCGAAGGGCTCAGGTCAGACCCCCGTAGGGTGACAGATAAGGAAAGTGTCTCTCCTCCACAGTCCTCAGTCCATAGGGACGCAGCTGTCTCCCTCGTCCGGGGAAGAAACCAAAGCCAAAGAAATTGGACAGATTCTTCGCGGGTAGGAGACACCCTATGTCTTTTATCACTTTCCATAATCTTATCTTTCAATTAAAAAAAAAAAAAGGCTCCTTGGGTGCTTTTCCCCCTACAGTGAATGTGTAGGATCAAGAACACTAATAATTTTAAAACAGGAACTGTATCGAGCCTGTGAATTTGTACACGGGTCGGCTCTATGTATCCGTGTGACATTTTAACTTCTGTCCAGGTCAGGCACCAGGAAAATACAAAAATGAGGGTGATTTTCCATCATCACATGCTTTAAAAAAAAAAATTTGCAATCAAGGTGCCCTTCACCTCGTAGCCTCGGGAACGTTTGCTTCGGGCCATTTCGTGCCGAGGACACGGGACACGTGGCCGTGACACATGGGTCCTACAGAAACAGCTGCCCACCACGGCTGAGTTTTGCAAAACAAGAATTTGGACCTTTTGACACAAATCAACCAAGAACAGATATTAGGAGCCACGTGGGACTGTCCCAGAAATCACTGCGGTTTTAAGACAATCAAACCCTTAAACAGGGCGAGGTTCATCCCCATTTACCCTGGAGAAGGACTCAAGCCACGGCACCTGCCATTGGTAGGGCCATCCGCCAGAGGCACGTGGGATGACCCTCGGGGCTTAGCGAGGGGAGCAAAATAAAAACAGTCAATAATTTTTTTTTAACATGTCAGTCTTGGCAAAGCTCAATTTTTTTCTTGAACTTGTGTTTCTCTGCATTTTCAAGACCATGGGTATCTCAAGGGGAACGTAATCCCCTCGGCAGACGTGTGCTGTTGTGCCGAGGGGTCAGGCCACTGAGTTTAGGCGTCTGCGTTAGGTGGGTCCCTCCAACCGTGTCACCGAGGGGTGCACGTCACTTCCCACGTTGCTGGTGCGAGACACAGCACACGAAATATCGCAGGAACTCGCCCAGAAGCCACAGATTCGGCAAGGAAAGGCAGCAGGGGGACTCGAAGGAACGCCGGCCCAGGATAACCTCGCCTGGGGGTTCGGAACCACGCCATTTCTAGAAGGCATCCTAGCGCGGCGGCGGGAGCAGGACAACGCACACGGTGTCCTCTCGACAGGACCCAGAGAATCCTGACGACGGAGCAGACATCACCCGTATGCATAGTCCGTTCCACGCCCACGTCGGCCACGTGGCTGCTAGTGCGTGTGTGCCTCGTGCTGGCCTGGAAATTCCGCCAGCAGGTGCTGAGCTCCAGCGGGGTGAGGGCCCCGGGGACGGTGCGCAGGGACCGCGCTTGCAAAACGATGCACTCCGTTCAGAGAGCAGCACTGGGGGAAGTGGTGCCCGCACACCCTCTTATCACCCATTTACCCCATTTACCGAGAAAGGAGAGCCCGAGAGATAAGGATTTCTTTATAGGAAAACAATGGAACTGAATCTTTACCAGGGAGGAGGGAAGGAGCCCCGGTCATCCGGGGAAGAGAGGAGGAGCCCCCAGTCCATCCAGGAAGGAGAGAAGGAGCCCGTGGTCCATACAGGGAGGACGAGAGGAGCTCCCAGACCATCCTGGGAGGAAAAGAGAAGCCCCTGGTCCATCCAGGCAGAAGGGGAGGAGCCCCCAGTCCATCAAGGGAGGAGGGGATGGACCTTTGATCCATGGGGGAGGATGTCTGGGTTCTGTCATTTTAAGCCAATCGCATGGAAGAAGTGAACCATGGCCCAAGGCCGTGCGGCCTCTGTCCTTGGGTGTCAGGCAGCTGTGTCCACAGCACGGGGTTGCTGAGCTGTGTTCTGAAGGCTGCTCGCTCCTTCCCAAGAGGAACAGAGGCAGGGGCGGGAGCCAGAGGGCCTAGGCTTTCCACAGACAGATACTCAGGAAGGCCTGAAGCATCACAGAGCATTCAGGTCAAGCCCACAGCAATCACACAGCCTGATAATAATGCAGTGTTCCCACAGGGAACATCCCGTTCGTTGCCACGGACAAATTTTCCCTTTCTAGAAAAGCTGTAAAACAAGCTAACTTATTGCTCTGTATTATCCAACGACCGACATTAGCAGATCAGCCGAGAGTCAGCCTTATTCTTTCTCTTCTAAGTTATTAAATCCTCTGCGTGACGGTTCATTGTATGCGTCTGCCTGGCTGGGCCCCTGTGGCCAAGCATTATTCTGAGTGCGTGTGTGTGAGACAGGCTGTTTCAGGATGAGATGAGCATCTGAATTGCTGGACGGAGCGAAGCAGACGGCCTTCCCTAGGGTGGGTGGGCCTCGCAT